>NC_092094.1:24566081-24881772 GCF_045679555.1 Salvelinus alpinus | reverse complement strand
ATGATCAGCAAACAGTAGACATTTGACTTCGGATTCTAGTAGGGTGAGACCGGGTGCTGCAGACTGTTCTAGTGCCCGCGCCAATTCGTTGATATATATGTTGAAGAGGGTGGGGCTTAAGCTGCATCCCTGTCTCACCCCACGACCCTGTGTGAAGAAATGTGTGTGTTTTTTGCCAATTTTAACCGCACACTTGTTGTTTGTGTACATGGATTTTATAATGTCGTATGTTTTACCCCCAACACCACTTTCCATCAATTTGTATAGCAGACCCTCATGCCAAATTGAGTCGAAGGCTTTTTTGAAATCAACAAAGCATGAGAAGACTTTGCCTTTGTTTTGGTTTGTTTGGTTGTCAATTAGGGTGTGTAGGGTGAATACATGGTCTGTTGTACGGTAATTTGGTAAAAAGCCAATTTGACATTTGCTCAGTACATTGTTTTCATTGAGGAAATGTACGAGTCTGCTGTTAATGATAATGCAGAGTATTTTCCCAAGGTTACTGTTGACGCATATTCCACGGTAGTTATTGGGGTCAAATTTGTCTCCACTTTTGTGGATTGGGGTGATCAGTCCTTGGTTCCAAATATTGGGGAAGATGCCAGAGCTAAGGACGATGTTAAAGAGTTTTAGTATAGCCAATTGGAATTTGTTGTCTGTATATTTGATCATTTCATTAAGGATACCATCAACACCACAGGCCTTTTTGGGTTTGAGGGTTTTTATTTTGTCCTGTAACTCATTCAAGGTAATTGGAGAATCCAATGGGTTCTGGTAGTCTTTAATAGTTGATTCTAGGATTTGTATTTGATCATGTATATGTTTTTGTTCTTTATTCTTTGTTATAGAGCCAAAAAGATTGGAGAAGTGGTTTACCCATACATCTCCATTTTGGATAGATAATTCTTCGTGTTGTTGTTTGTTTAGTGTTTTCCTCTCTCTCTCTCTCTCTCTCTCTCTCTCTCTCTCTCTCTCTCTCTCTCTCTCTCTCTCTCTCTCTCTCTCTCTCTCTCTCTCTCTCTCTCTCTCTCTCTCTCTCTCTCTCTCTCTCTCTATATATATATATAAACATAAATATGGGTTGTATTTACAATGGTGTTTGTTCTTCACTGGCTGCTTTTTTCTTGTTGCAACAAGAAGTATTTCACCCAATAGATATGGGATTTTATCAAAATAGGATTTGTTTTCGAATTCTTTGTGGATCTGTGTAATCTGAGGGAAATATGTGTCTCTAATATGGTCATACATTTGACAGAAGGTTAGGAAGTGCTGCTCAGTTTCCACCTCATTTTGTGGGCAGTGTGCACATAGCCTGTCTTCTCTTGAGAGCCAGGTCTGCCTTTGGCGGCCTCTCTCAATAGCAAGGCTATGCTCACTGAGTCTGTACATGGTCAAAGCTTTCCTTAATTTTGGGTATGTCACAGTGGTCAGGTATTCTTCTACTGTGTACTCTCTGTTTAGGGCAAAATAGCATTCTAGTTTGCTCAGTTATTTGGTTTATTCTTTCCAATGTGTCAAGTAATTATATTTTAGTTTTCTCATGATTTGGTTGGGTCTAATTGTGTTGCTATCCTGGGACTCTGTGGCGTCTGTTTGTGTTTGTGAACAAAGCCCCAGGACCAGCTTGCGTATGGGAACTCTTCTCCAGGTTCATCTCTCTGTAAGTGATGGCTTTGTTATGTAAGGTTTGGGTTGCAGATTTCAACAGCTCTTTTCTGAATTTTGATCATTAGCGGGTATCGGCCTAATTCTGCTCTGCATGCATTATTTGGTGTTTTACGTTGTACATGGAGGATATTTTTGCAGAATTCTGTATGCAGAGTCTCAATTTGGTGTTTGTCCCATTATGTGAATTATTGGTTGGTGAGCGGACCCCAGACCTCATAACCATAAAGTGTTAATCAAATCAAATCAAATTGTATTGTTCACATACACACATTTAGCAGATGTTATTGCGGGAGTAGCGGAATGCTTGTGTTCCTAGCTCCAACAGTGCAGTAGTATCTAACAATTCAATGGGTTCTAAAACTGATTCAAGTATTTTTAGCCAGATCCGAATTGGTATGTCGAATTTGATGTTCCTTTTGATGGCGTAGAAGACCCTTCTTGACTTGTCTCTCAGATTGTTCAGAGCTTTGTGGAAGTTACCTGTGGCGCTGATGTTTAGGCCGAGGTATGTATTTTTTTGTGTGCTCTAGTGCAACGGTGTCTAGATGAAATTTGTATTTGCGATCCTGGCAACTGGACCTTTTTTGGAAAACCATTATTTTTGTCTTACTGAGATTTACAGTGCATTCGGAAAGTATTCAGACCCCTTAACTTTTCCCACATTTTGTTACGTTACAGCCTTATCAATCTACACACAATACCCCATAATGACAAAGCAAAAGCTGTTTTTTGTAAATGTATAAATAAAATAAAAACTGAAATATCACATTTACATAAGTATTCAGACCCTTTACTCAGTACTTTGTTGAAGCACCTTTGGCAGTGATTACAGCCTCGAGTCTTCTTGGGTATAACGCTACAAGCTTGGCACACCTGTATTTCAGGAGTTTCTCCCATTCTTCTCTGCAGATCCTCTCAAGCTCTGTCAGGTTGGACGGGGAGCGTCGCTGCACAGCTATTTTCAGGTCTCTCCAGAGATGCTGGATTGGGTTCAAGTCCGGGCTCTGGCTGGGCAACTCAAGGACATTCAGGGACTTGTACCGAAGCCACTCCTGTGTTGTCTTGGCTTTGTGCTTAGGGTCGTTGTCCTGTTGGAAGGTGAACCTTCACCTCAGTCTGAGGTCCTGAGCGCTCTGGAGCAGGTTTTCATCAAGGATCTCTCTGTACTTTGCTCCGTTCAACTTTCCCTCAATCCTGACTGGTCTCCCAGTCCCTGCCGCTGAAAAACATCCCCACAGCATGATACTGCCACCACCATGCTTCACTGTAGAGATGGTGCCAGGTTTCCTTCAGACGTGACACTTGGCAATCAGGCCAAAGATTTCAATCTTGGTGTCATCAGACCAGAGAATCTTGTTTCTCATGGTCTGAGAGTCCTTTAGGTGCTCTACCATAATTGTATTTTTAATTTAATTTAATTTAACCTTTATTTAAATAGGTAAGTCAGTTAAGAACAAATTCTTATTTTACAATGACGGCCTACCCCGGCCAAACCCTCCCCCAACCCGGACTATGCTGGGTCAATTGTGTGCCGCCCTATGGGACTCCTGATACAGCCTGGGATCGAACCAGGGTCTGTAGTGACACCTGTAGCACTGAATTGCAGTGCCTTAGACTGCTGCGCCACTCGGGAGCCCAAATAAAGGCCTGATTGGTGGACTGCTGCAGAGATGGTTGTCCTTCTGGAAGTTTCTCTCATCTCCACAGAGGAACTGGAGCTCTGTCAGTGACCATCGGATTCTTGGTCACCTCCCTGACCAAGAACCTTCTCCCCCGATTACTCAGGTGGTTCCAAACTACTTCCATTTAACAATGAGGCCACTGTGTTCTTGGGGACCTTCAATGCTGCACACATTTTTTTGTACCCTTACCCAGGTCTGTGCCTCAACACAATCCTGCCTCAGAGCTCTACGGACAATTCTTTCGACCTCATTTAATCTTTATTTGTTTTATTTAACTAGGTAAGTCAGTTAAGAGCGAATTCTTATTTACAATGACGGCCTACCCCGGCCGAACCCTAACTCAGACGACGCTGGGACAATTGTGCGCTGCCCTATAGGACTCCCAACCACGGCCGGTTGTAATACAGCCTGGAATCGAACCAGGGTCTGTAGTGACGCCACTAGCACTGAGATGCAGTGCCTTAGACAACTGTGCCACTCGCGAGCCCCCTCATGGCTTGGTTTTTGCTCTGACATGCACTGTCAACTGTGGGACCTTATTTAGACTGGTGTGTGCCTTTCCAAATCATGTCCAATCAATTTAATTTACCACAGGTGGACTCCAATCAAGTTGTAGAAACATCTGAAGGATGATCAATGGAAACAGGATGCACCTGAGCTCAATTTCAAGTCTAATAGCAAATGGTCTGAATACTTATGTAAGTAAGGTATTTCTGTTTTCATTTTGTCATTATGGGGTAGTGTGTGTAGATTGAGGATTTGTTTTATTTAATCCATTTTAGAATGAGGCTGTAACGAAGCAAAATGTGGAAAAAGGGAACGGGTCTGAATACTTTCCGAATGCACTGTATATGTTGAAGACGGTGGGGGTGCATCCCTGTCTCACCCCACAGCCCTTGGGAAAGAAATGTGTGTTTTTTGCCAATCTTAACCGCACACTTGTTGTTTGTGTACATGGATTTTATAATGTTGTATGTTTTCCCCCAACACCGCTTTCCATCAATTTGTATAGCAGACCCTCATGCCAAATTGAGTCAGAAACGTTTTTGAAATCAACAAAGCATTAGAAGACTGCCTTTGTTTTGGTTTGTTTGTTTGCCAATTAGGGTGTGCAGTTTCTCTCTCTCTCTCTCTCTCTCTCTCTCTCTCTCTCTCTCTCTCTCTCTCTCTCTCTCTCTCTCTCTCTCTCTCTCTCTCTCTCTCTCTCTCTCTCTCTCTCTCTCTCTCTCTCTCTCTCTCTCTCTCTCTCTCTCTCTCTCTCTCTCTCTCTCTCTCTCTCTCTCTCTCTCTCTCTCTCTCTCTCTCTCTCTCGCTCTCGCTCTCTCTCAGTCAGCCTTTCTTCTCCTCTCCCTTGGTTTGTCAGTCAGCTCACCTACCTCTTCCTTCTTCTCATCATTATATTACTATCTCTCTGACACACTCACCCAGTCTACCTCTCTCCTCTTGGGGGTATTGAATTGTTCATTCTCTTTGTTCTTCTTTCTCCTCTCTCTTGAGTTTGAAATGGGTTCACTCTCTCTCTCTTCCGCTCCTCTCTCCTCCCTCCTTTCTCTCCTCCCCCTCTCTCAGGTGTGTTGAGTCAGTTTACTCTGATCCTGTACGGTACGGGCTCCAGCTCCATTAACCCCTTGTCTCCTGACTTCCCCCGGCCGTCCAACAACAGCTGCAAGACCTTCGACGCCCAGCAGATCTGCATAGGTGAGACACACTGAGACAGCTAGCTAGCACTAAGATTCGTACTCTCTTTACACATTGAGACATCGCCCTCCATAGGTAACTGCTGGTACTGAGGATGGGACATGTTGAGTTCCTTGCTCATTGCTATGGACAGTATTCACTTACTTGACCTACTTATGAAGTTATCTAGCCTAGCTCAGGTCATAATATATTCAGTGTCTAGTTTGAGGGCTGCGCAAAACCATGAATACACATTTAATGCCAAGCCAAACCCATTTGAAAGTTAAATGTCTCACTTATCGTGATGTTGTGACTTGTACGCCAGCTATGAATATGCATCATCCTAAATATGTGAGAAAACAACATATGTGGTTCACTAGAAAAGCAGAGAGGGTATGTAGTAGTGGCTGGCAGGCAGCAGTAGGGCTATGACATTGAGAGAGGTGTTGGGTTGGAGAGCAGCTGTGTTTTGGGAGGCTGAGAGGAAGCAGATGGGGTCAGATGCCTCTTGGTGACACTCAGCATGTGGATGTGGGCTTCTCATGCATATGGCAGGATTGTTAAAAGGTTTCAGGCATGTTTTTGCCTTTTTGTGTGGGGTTCTATGTACGAGCGTTTGTCCCCACTGACTGCTCAGAAAAGCAGCACCTCATCCCCCTTTGTATGGGTATCATCTCGCTTTTTCACTCTCTCTCTCATCTCTTACTCTTTCTCTTTCCCTCTTCCCCTTTCTCCCCCTATCCAGAGTGTAGCCCAGGCTTCTCCCTGTTCCTGCAGGGTTGTGTGAAGCTCTGCCCCCCCGGCTTCACCTCAGGCCCCCAGCTCCTCAACCTGTCCCTGGACAACTGGGTGGACTTGTCCTCCGTCCAGGCCTGCCTGCCCTGCCATCCTGCCTGCCTCACCTGCTCCGGCCCCAGGCCCAACGACTGCCTCTCCTGCCCCCCTCACAGTCACCTGGTCCTCACCGCCTGCCTACACCAGAACCAAGTCCAGCGCAAGTCCCCAACCGGCCAAGTCCTCCAGGGAGAGGGGAGTGGACCAGGGGAGAGCCCAGTGGGGTCAGAGCAGGGGGGAGAGGGAGAGCCTCCAGGGCCTAACCTGGGCCTGTCCTCCCCTCTGGTTACCCTGCTTGCAGTGCTCAGCTGTGCCTTCATCTTGGCAGCCTTCGCTGGGGTTTTCCTCCTGCTGCAGCTGCGCTCTGGTTGCGCCCCCTGGGCCCGAAGGACCAAACTGCACTCTGTGGAAACAGGGGGAGGGGCCTCGGGGGGCATCCGTGTGGGCTTTGGCTTCGGCCTGGGGCTGGGCTGGGAAAGGCAGGGCAGGGCGTCTTATAAGGGGATCCCCACTGTGTGGAGGGACGAGGACCAGGTAACACTGGGGGGCTCTGAATCGGACAGCGAGGAGCTAGACTGCCACAGTGAGAGGACAGCCTTTATCAGGACACAGAGCTCCCTCTAGCCCCCTCTCTGACCCCTACATCTGGGGGAAACTCTCTTCAGAGGGGTTGGTCTCTCCGGCCCCTTCCTCTGCTGGAGCTTATGGGTCTGTGGTTTGGGTCTGGCTCAGGCCTCGTCCCTTGCTGAGACTGATACACAGAGATGCTGATCCAGGGATGTGATGGCAGCCCAGCAAGCACCTCCAGGTCCACTGATTCACCCTCAAGCATTAGTCAACAGAAAATGTTTTAATTCTATAAGTACCATATTTTATTGTATATTCTTTTTCTTTGCTTTTAAAGACTTAAATAAGATTATTCCCCTGGCCCAAGGGTAAAGGGAAACTACAGTTTCTGAATTGAGTTGGGGATCCATAGTTTTCGCTAATGTTTCCCGCTAATGTTATTTTTGTTGTGGTATACACATGGCCCTGAGCCTCTGTCCTAATATGAGCAGGCATGGGAAGAGATCAGCATACATGCGCGTGTATGTGTGACTGTGACTTTGTACACAAGAGCTAAATAGCCGCCCAACACAGTTTCTGAGTGGATGAAGAACACAGCAGGGTTTATTTAATGTACAACAGAGAGAGAAAGAGAAAGTTTGGATTTGTAAATTAGATTCTCTCTGAGATAAACACCTTCTGGTTAAACTTTTTCCTACTGCTTGTTCTTTGAGAGCTTCCTACTCTGCTCAATAATCAGTGGGCTGCTGCACTTCTTCAGCAGCTAATACAACCCCACTATACACTGAGTGTACAAAACATTAAGAACCCTCCCTAATATTGAGTTCTACAAGGTGTCGAAACTGTTCCACAGGGATGCTGTCCCATGTTGACTCCAATGCTTTCCACAGTTGTTTCAAGTTGGCTGGATGGCTTTTGGGTGGTGGACCATTCTTGATACACACAGAAACTGTTAAGCATGAAAAACCCAGCAGCGTTGCAGTTCTTAGCACAAACTGTTGCGCCTGGCACATACTGCCACACCCCATTCAAAGGCACTTCAATATTTTGTCTTGCCCATTCACCCTCTGAATGGCACACATACACCATCCATGTCTCAAATGTCTCAAGGTTTAAAAAAATATTTATATAACCTGTCTCCTCCCCTTCATCTACACTGATTGAAGGGGATTTAGTGGCATCAATAACGGATCATAGCTTTCACCTGGATTCACCTGGTCAGTCTATGTCATGGAAAAAGCAAGTGTAGAAACATCAGAAATCCAGCACAGACTCTTTTGGAGTAGTCTTCAGGGTTTTGATAACTATTGAGCTTTAGTTTAGAAATATTGTCCACAACAGCTTAATAGCACTGAATACCAATATAGGCAACTGTTGAAAGGCAAAAGTCCTAGTAGTGTGGTTGTTTGTTGGACATAAGCAGAAAGCCCATGCATCAATCAGCAAACACACACCCTGTAGAACAAGTGGGAGGAGGGATGGCAGATTATATTAGTAAGCCACTTGATTATATTGGCACACTGCTTTACCTATAGAGGGATTTCCCAACCCTGCGGTAATGTGTGTTGCCATCTTTCTAAAAAAGCACTTAACCCAAAAAGCTATTTGACCTTCTCAACATTTCTCTATTCTCTTGCTTTTGGCAAGAAATTACATCATATTGTCTTCATTCTCCCTCTGGAGGCTGTATTGATTTTCAGGGTTTCTTTCACCGCCAAGTCTTTATCAGTGGAAAGAAGAGAATAGCGTTCTCTTGTTATTACACACTTCACACACTTTGACAAGCAAATGTATTGGCTTGCTGGTATTTTTCACCTTGGCAGACATGCATTATTAAGTTATTGGTATTATGTTGTATTTTTAAGAACATACAGTACCAGTCAAAAGTTTGGACACAACTACTCATTCCAGGGTTTGTCTTTATTTTTACCATTTTCTACATTGTAGAATAATAGTGAAAACATCAAAACTATGAAATAACACATATGGAATCATGTAGTAACCAAAAAAGTGTTAAACAAATTTTAGATTCTTCAAAGTAGCCACCCTTTGCCTTGATGACAGCTTTGTACACTCTTGGTATTCTCTCAACCAGCTTCATGAGGTAATGTAATGCATTTGTGCCTTGTTAAAAGTTAATTTTTTGAATTTCTTTCCTTCTTAATGCATTTGAGCCAATCAGTTGTGTTGTGACAAGGTAAGGGTGGTATACAGAAGATAGCCCTATTTGGAAAAAGACCAAGTCCATATTATGGCAAGAACTGCTCAAATAAGCAAAAAGAAACGACAGTCCATCATTACTTTAAGACATGGTCAGTCAATCTGGGAAATTTCAAGAACTTTGAAAGTTTCTTCAAGAGCAGTCGCAAAAAACATCAAGAGCTATGATGAAACTAGCTCTCATGAGGACTGCCACAGGAAAGGAAGACCCAGAGTTACCTCTGTAACAGAGGATAAGTTCATTTGAGTTACCAGACTCAGAAATCGTCAATTAACTGCACATCAGAATGCACCTCACAGTTCAAGTAACAGACACATCTCAACATCCGCTGTTCAGAGGAGACTGCGTAAATCAGGCCTTCGTGGTCGAATTGTGGTAAAGAAACCACTACTAAAGGACAGCAATAAGAAGAAAAGACTTGCTTGGGCCAAGAAACACGAGCAATGTACATTAGACCGGTGGAAATCTGTCCTTTGGTCTGATACGCCATCCCATCTGATTTTCGCTTAGTGGGACTATCATTTGTTTTTCAAAAACAGGACAATGACCCAAAACACACCCCCAGGCTGTGTAAGGGCTGCATCAGATGACCTGGCCTCCACAATCCACCGACCTCAACCCAATTGAGATGGTTTGGGATGAGTTGGACCGCAGAGTGAAGGAAAAGCAGACAACAAGTGCTCAGCATATGTGGGAACTCCTTCAAGACTTTTGGAAAAGCATTCCAGGTGACTACCTCATGAAGCTGGTTGAGAGAATGCAAAGCTGTCATCAAGGCAAAGTGTGGCTACTTTGAAGAATCTAAAATGTATTTGATTTCTTTAACACTTTTTTGGTAACTACATGATTCCATATGTGTTATTTCATAGTTTTGATGTCTTCACTATTATTCTACAATGTAGAAAATATTTAAAAAATAAAGAAAAACCCTTGAATGAGTAGGTGTGTCCAAACTTTTGACTGGTAATGTTCAGTTGAAGTCGGAAGTTTACATACACCTTAGCCAAATACATTTAAACTCAGTTTTTCACAACTCCTGAAATTTAATCAGAGTAAAAATTGCATGTCTTAGGCCAGTTAGGATCACCACTTTATTTTAAGAATGTGAAATGTCAGAATAATACTAGAGAGAATGATTTATTTCAGCTTTTATTTCTTTCATCACATTTCCAGTGGGTCAGAAGTTTACATACAGTCAATTAGTATTTGGTAGCATTGCCTTTAAATTGTTTAACTTCGGTCAAACGTTTCGGGTAGCCTTCCACAAGCTTCCCACAATAAGTTGGGTGAATTTTGGCCATTCCTCCTGACAGAGCTGGTGTAACTGAGCCAGGTTTGTAGGCCTCCTTGCTCGCACGTGCTTTTTCAGTTCTGCCCACAAATTTTCTATAGGATTGAGGTCAGGGCTTTGTGATGGCCACTCCAATACCTTGACTTTGTTGTCCTTAAGCCATTTTGCCACAACTTTGGAAGTATGCTTGGGGTCATTGTCCATTCGGAAGACCCATTTGCGACCAAACTTTAACTTCGTGACTGATGTCTTGAGATATTAGTTCAATATATCCACATCATTTTCCTCCCTCATGATGCCATCTATTTTGTGAAGTGCACCAGTCCCTCCTGCAGCAAAGCACCCCCACAACATGATGCTGCCACCCCCGTGATTCACGGTTGGGATGGTATTCTTTGGCTTGCAAGCATCCCCCATTTTCCTCCAAACATAACAATGGTCATTATGGCCAAACAGTTATATTTTTGTATCCTCAGACCAGAGGACATTTCTCCAAAAGTACGATATTTGTCCCTATGTACAGTTGCAAACCGTAGTCTGGCTTTTTTATGGCGGTTTTGGAGCAGTGGCTTCTTCCTTGCTGAGCGGCCTTTCAGGTTATGTCGATATAGGACTCGTTTTTACTGTGGATACAGATACTTTTGTACCTGTTTCCTCCAGCATCTTCACAAGGTCCTTTGCTGTTGTTCTGGGGTTGATTTGCACTTTTCACACCAATGTACATTCATCTCGAGGAGACAGAACGTGTCTCCTTCCTGAGCGGTATGATGGCTGCGTGGTCCCATGGTGTTTATACTTGGGTACTATTGTTTGTACAAATGAACGTGGTACATTCAGGCATTTGGAAATTGCTCCCAAGGATGAACCAGACTTGCGGAGGTCTACATTTTTTTCTGAGGTCTTGGCTGATTTCTTGATTTCCCATGATGTCAAGCAATGAGGCACTGCGTTTGAAGGTAGGCCTTGAAATACATCCACAGGTACACCTCCAATTGACACAAATGATGTCAATTGGCCTATCAGAAGCTTCTAAAGCCATGACATAATTTTCTGGAATTTTCCAAGCTGTTTAAAGGCACAGTCAACTTAGTGTATGTAAACTTCTGACCCACTGGAATTGTGATACAGTGAATTATAAGTGAAATAATCTGTCTGTAAACAATTGTTGGAAAAATTACTTGTGTCATGCACAAAGTAGATAACATTACATTTACATTTAAGTCATTTAGCAGACGCTCTTATCCAGAGCGACTTACAAGTTGGTGCATTCACCTTATGATATCCAGTGGAACAACCACTTTACAATAGTGCATCTAACTCTTTTAAGGGGGGGGGGGGGGGGGGGTTTAGAAGGATTACTTTATCCTATCCTAGGTATTCCTTAAAGAGGTGGGGTTTCAGGTGTTTCCGGAAGGTGGTGATTGACTCCGCTGACCTGGCGTCGTGGGGGAGTTTGTTCCACCATTGGGGTGCCAGAGCAGCGAACAGTTTTGACTGGGCTGAGCGGGAGCTGTACTTCCTCAGAGGTAGGGAGGCGAGCAGGCCAGAGGTGGATGAACGCAGTGCCCTTGTTTTGGTGTAGGGCCTGATCAGAGCCTGAAGGTACGGAGGTGCCGTTCCCCTCACAGCTCCGTAGGCAAGCACCATGGTCTTGTAGCTGATGCGAGCTTCAACTGGAAGCCAGTGGAGAGAGCGGAGGAGCGGGGTGACGTGAGAGAACTTGGGAAGGTTGAACACCAGACGGGCTGCGGCGTTCTGGATGAGTTGTAGGGGTTTAATGGCACAGGCAGGGAGCCCAGCCAACAGCGAGTTGCAGTAATCCAGACGGGAGATGACAAGTGCCTGGATTAGGACCTGCGCCGCTTCCTGTGTGAGGCAGGGTCAGATAACCTAACCGACTTGCCAAAACCATGGTTTGTTAGCAAGAAATTTGTGGAGTGGTTGAAAAACGAGTTTTAATGACTCCGACCTAAGTGTATGTAAACTTCCGACTTCAACTGTATATTCTGAACTCGTCGATTCAATCATGCCGATACAATCAAGGTTACAACATATTTTAAATAGATCATATTGGATTGTATTTTATATTATTTTTTTTATTTTATATCCTTTTTTATTTGACTGATGGTTGATGTCAATATTGTGGGGATAAATGTCATGCTGAAATAAAATGACTTTGGGAGGTCATGTGAAATGAGATCTGTTGTGTTGACCCATTCACAGCAGTCAGCCAAAACTTACAGACACACTCACACAACACACTCACAGAGCTAATGCCCTGTCAGAGGCCGCCAGCAGTACACAAGCCCACTTCCTGATCTCTAGGGCTTGTTTTGGTTGTGCTGCCAAGTTAACTCTCATCTACCTGTTTTCTCCTCCACACTACTCAGCTACAGGAAGAGCATTGCCCGATCCCCCAGAGATGCAATAACTTCCTCTAGCCCTAGATACTGCTGAAATACCAGTACATTAATATTTAACCTAGATTAATTTGAATGGGAAAAGTTGTGCATGTCAGTCAGTAGTATTTGCAGAGATCATTAAGAGGAGTTTTCCTCCAGCCTCCTGAAGAGTAGAGAGGGGAGCAGGTCTAAGATAATAGTATATCCTGAATGCGCCCCATAATTAGATATGCAGGGAGAAATTGTAGCTCATTTAGGAAACCCGTAACCTGTGCATGCCTTGCATGGCAAGTACGTGTGTGTGAGTGAATGAGTGTTGTGTTGTGTTGAATCTGCAGAGGAGATGGAGTGACTTGCCATGTACTTTCACTCACCCATGTAAGTGTGTGAGCGTGTGCTGTAGGGGTTGTTCAGTGGTCATTAAGTCTGTCCTCTGTGTCCTTGCTGCAGTGGGATGTAGGAAGAGTCTACTGTAGTATTTGTATTGTTTTTATTAAGGATGCCCATTAGCTGCTGACAAGGCTGCAACATTAAGTCCACTATTATTCTACAATGTTGAAAATATAAAAAATAAAGAAAAAACCTTTAATGAGTAGGTGTGTCCAAACCTTTGACTGGTACAGTATACAGTCGTGGCCAAAAGTTTTGAGAATGACACATTTTAATTTTCAAAGTCTGCTGCCTCAGTTTGTATGATGGCAATTTGCAAATACTCCAGAATGTTATGAAGAGTGATCAGATGAATTGTAATTAATTGCACAGTCCCTCTTTGCCAGGCAAATGAACTGAATCCCCAAAAAACATTTCCACTGCATTTCAGCCCTGCCACAAAAGAACCAGCTGACATCATGTCAGTGATTCTCTCGTTAAGACAGGTATGAGTGTTGACGAGGACAAGGCTGGAGATCACTCTGTCATGCTGATTGAGTTCGAATAACAGACTGGAAGCTTCAAAAGGAGGGTGGTGCTTGGAATCATTGTTCTTCCTCTGTCAACCATGGTTACCTGCAAGGAAACGCGTTCCGTCATCATTGCTTTGCACAAAAACGGCTTCACAGGCAAGGATATTGCTGCCAGTAAGATTGCACCTAAATCAACCATTTATTGGATCATCAAGAACTTCAAGGAGAGTGGTTCAAATGTTGTGAAGAAGGTTTCAGGGCGCCCAAGAAAGTCCAGCAAGCGCCAGGACCGTCTCCTAAAGTTGATTCAGCTGCGGGATCGGGGCACCACCAGTACATGTGTGAGTGCATCTGCACGCACAGTGAGGCGAAGACTTTTGGAGGATGGCCTGGTGTCAAGTGGCCTGGTGTCAAGAAGGGCAGCAAAGAAGCCACTTCTCTCCAGGAAAAACATCAGGGACAGACTGATATTCTGCAAAAGGTAGAGGGATTGGACTGCTGAGGACTGGGGTAAAGTCGTTTTCTCTGATGAATCCCCTTTCCGATTGTTTGGGGCATCCGGAAAAAAGCTTGTCCGGAGAAGACAAGGTGAGCGCTACCATCAGTCCTGTGTCATGCCAACAGTAAAGCATCCTGAGACCATTCATGTGTGGGGTTGCTTCTCAGCCAAGGGAGTGGGCTCACTCACAATTTTGCCTAAGAACACAGCCATGAATAAATAATGGTACCAACACATCCTCCGAGAGCAACTTCTCGCAACCATCCAAGTACAGTTTGGTGACAAACAATTTTCCAGCATGATGGAGCACCTTGACAAAAGGCAAAAGTGATAACTAAGTGGCTCGGGGAACAAAACATAGATATTTTGGGTCCATGGCCAGGAAACTCCCCAGACCTTAATCCCATTGAGAACTTGTGGTCAATCCTCAAGAGGCGGGTGGACAAACAAAAACCCACCAATTCTGACAAACTCCAAGCATCGATTATGCAAGAATGGGCTGCCATCAGTCAGGATGTGGCCCAGAAGTTAATTGATAGCATGCCAGCGCGGATTGCAGAGGTCTTGAAAAAGAAGGGTCAACACTGCAAATATTGACTCTGCATCAACTTCATGTAATTGTCAATAAAAGCCTTTGACACTTATGAAATGCTTGTAATTATACTTCAGTATTCCATAGTAACATCTGCCAAAAATATCTAAGGACACTGAAGCAGCAAACTTTGTGGAAATTAATATTTGTGTCATTCTCAAAACTTTTGGCCACGACTGTACAATTTAAATTATTACATGACATTACATTTCATAACTTTTCACATCACATTGTGTGTTCCCTCAGGCCACTACTCTACTACCACATTATCTACAATACAAAATCCATGTGTATGCGTGTGTAGAGTGCGTGTCTTATCATGTACAAGTGTGTCTGTGGGTGGGTGTGTTTATTGTCACAGTCCCCGCTGTTCTATAAGGTGTATTTTTATCCGTTTTTAAAATCTGATTCTACTGCTTGCATCAGTTACCTGATACAGAATAGAGTTCCATGTACCCATGGCTCTATGTATTACTGTGCACATCCCATAGTCGGTTCTTGACTTGGGGATTGTGAAGAGGCCTTTGGTTGCGTGTCTTGTGGAGTATGCATGGGTGTCCGAGCTGTGTGCTAGTAGTTTAAAACAGACACCTCGGTGCATTCAGCATGTCAACACTTCTTACAAAAACAAGTAGTGATGAAGTCAATCTCTCCTCCACTTTGAGCCATGAGAGATTAACGTGCATATTATTAATGTTGGCTCTCCGTGTACATTTAAGGGCCAACTGTGCTGCCCTGTTCTGAGACAATTGTAATTTTCCGAGGTCCCTCTTTGTGGCACCTGGCTACACGACTGAACAGTAGTACAGGTGCGACAAAACTATGGCCTGTAGGAGCTGCCTTTTTCAGAGTGCTGTTAATAAGGCAGAGTAGCGCTTTATTATGGACAGACTTCTCCCCTTCTCCCATCTTAGCTACTGTTGTATCAACATGTTTTTACCATGACAGTTTACAATCCAGGGTTACCCCAAGCAGTTTAGTCACCTCAACTTGCTCAATTTCCACATTATGTATAACCAGATTTAGTTGAGGTTTAGGGTTTAGTGAATGATTTGTCCCAAATACAATGCTTTTAGCTTCTGAAATATTTAGGACTAACTTATTCCTTGCCAACCATTCTGAAACTAACTGCAGCTCATTGTTAAGTGTTGCAGTGTATTCACTCCCTGTAGTAGCTGACTTGTATAGTGTTGAGTGGCTTTACTTAAGCCAGTGGCATATCATTAGTAAAGATTTTTTAAAGTAAGGTGCATAGACAGCTACCCTGGGGAATTCCTGATTCTATCTGGATTAATGTTGGAGAGGCTTCCATTAAAGAACACCCTCCATGTTCTGTTAGACAGGTAACTCTTTATCCACAATAAAGCCATAACACATACGTTTTTCCATCCGCAGACTATGATCGATAATGTCAAAAGCCGCACTGAAGTCTAACAAAAATAGCTCCCACAATCTTTTTATCATCAATTTCTCTCAGCCAATCATCAGTAATTTGTGTAAGTGCCGTGCTTGTTGAATGTCCTTCCCTATAAGCGTAATGAAAGTCTGTTGTCAATTTGGTTACAGTAAAATAGAAATGTATCTGGTCAAACACAATTTTATCCAAAAGTTTACTAAGGGTTGGTAACGGGCTGATTTATCAGCTATTTGAGGCAGTAGTGGAGGGTTTCTGCAAGGTTTTGATCTCCTGGAGGGCCAGGCTTGCTGGATGGATTCTGGCTTTTATGCAGGTCCTTGTAGAACAGTCATGGTCTGTGTAATACTGTTCGCTATTCTTCCAGTTAGTTTATCAGTTGGCTTTTTAAGCTCTTGGTTTATTTTGAGTAGTTCTGTAACATGCCAGTCTCTGGTAGGAAATGGGATAAGAAATACTGCTGCAGCAAGAGACAGGGATGTTGTCAAAAACTTGGTAAAATCATGATAAAACGCTACCAGTCTAGTTCAAATACAAGCTACAAGATATAGAAGGAATAGTATCTTGTCTACAGGATAAGGAATAGTATGTCAAAAGGTCAGTCAAAACATCAGAAATTCAGTTAATCGCAGAGCATTGAATTAGGATCATCACTCTCCTCTCAGCTCTACCTCCCTGAATCCATTATCTCCCTCTCACACAACTGGCTCTCTTCTCCTCTCCGTCTCCGTGCTGTAGAGAGCACACTTAGGCAGGGTTGGATAGGTTACTGTCTAAATGTAATAAGTTAGTTACATGTCCAAAATTGTAATTCAGTAATGTAACTTTGGGATTAGCCAAACTCAGTAACGCAATCCAATTACTTTCCCCATAAGAGGCCGTGCCCCCCAGTATCTATGCTGTCTATGTTCCAGGGGGCTAGGGTCAGTCTGTTATATCTAGTGTAATTCTCCTGTCTTATCTGGTGTCCTGTGTGAATTTAAGTATGCTGCCTCTAATTCTCTCTCCCTCCCTCCTCTCCTGGAGGAACTGAGCCCTAGGACCATGCCTCAGGACTACCTGGCCTGATGACTCCTGGCTGCCCACAGCCCACCTGGTTGTGCTGCTGCTCCAGTTTAAACTTTTCCGCCGGGTATGGAACCCTGACATGTTCACCGGACGTGCTACCTTGTCCCGGACAGGCTGTTTTCGACTCTCTCTCGACCTCTGAATGCTCGGGTATGAAAAGCCAACTGACATTTACTTCTGAGGTACTGACCTGTTGTACCCAACAACCACTGTGACTATTATTTGACCCTGCTGGTCATCTATGAACATTTGAACATCTTAAAGAACAATCTTGCCATAATGGCCACGTACTCTTATAATCTCCACCCGGCACAGCCAGAAGAGGACTGGCCACCCCTCAGAGCCTGGTTCCTCTCTAGGTTTCTTCCTAGGCTCCTGCCTTTCTAGGGAGTTTTTCCTAGCCACCGTGCTTCTACATCTGCATTGCTTGCTGTTTTAGGCTGGGTTTCTGTATAAGCACTTAATGACATCTGCTGATGTTAAAAGGGCTTTATAAATACATTTGATTTGAAGAAGACAAAAAGGATCCATCAAAGAAATATGTTGTGTCATCAAAGTGGTCTCTGACTTGGGGTCAAACTCGCTCAGTTCGAACAAACTTAAAAAACGTGCTCCTTTTTTCAATGATGAATTGAATGTCATTGAGAAAACAGAAAGGTATCAATGTCATCCAAGAAGTAATCATCTACACTGAACAAAAATGTAAACGCAACATGCAACAATTTCAAAGATTTTACTGAGTTACAATTCATATAAGGACATCAGTCAATTTAAATAAATTCATTAGGCCCTAATCTATCAATTACACATGACTTGGAATACAGATATGTATCTGTTGGTCAACGATACCTAATCTGACTGGATCAGAAAACCAGTCAGTATCTGGTGTGACCACTATTTGCCTCATGTAGTGCGACATCTCTTTCGCATAGAGTTGAACAGGCTGTTTATTGTGGCCTGAGGAATGTTGTCCCGCTCCTCTTCAATGGCTGTGCGAAGTTGCAGGACATTGGCGGGAACTGGAACACGCTGTCGTACATGTCATTTCAAAGCATGCTCGTCTGGTGAGTATGCAGGCCATGGAAAAACTGGGACATTTTCAGCTTCCAGGAAATGTCTACAGATCCTTGCCACACGGGGCCGTGCATTATCATGCTGAAACATGAGGTAATGGCGGCGGATGAATGGCACGACAATGGGCCTCAGGATCTCGTCACGGTATCTCTGTGCATTCAAATTGCCATCGATAAAATGCAATTGTGTTAATTGTTCGTAGCTTATGCTATCTCCCATCTGCCTGGTACAGTTGAAACCGGGATTCATTCATGAAGAGCACACTTCTCCAGCATGCCAGTGGCCATCGAAGGTGAGCATTTGCCCACTGAAGTCGGTTACGACGCCAAACTGCAGTCAGGTCAAGACCCTGGTGAGGACGACGAGCAGGCAGATGAGCTTCCCTGAGAGTTTCTGACAATTTGTGCAGAAAAGTCTTCAGTTGTACAAACCCAAGTTCATTAGCAGTCCAGGTGACTGGTCTCAGACGATGCTGCAGGTGAAGAATCTGGATGTGGAGGTCCTGGGCTGTCTTGGTTACACATGGTCTGTGGTTGTGAGGCGGCTTATAGTAGAGAAATTAACATTCAATTATCTGGCAACAGCTCTGGTGGACATTCCTGCAGTTATCTTGCCAATTGCACACTCCCTCAAAACTTGAGACATCTGTAGCATTGTGTTGTGACAAAACTGCACATTTTAGAGTGGCCTTTTGTTCCCAGCACAAGGTGCACCTGTGTAATGATAATGCTGTTTAATCTGCTTCCAAATATGCCACACCTAATGGATTATCTTGACAAAGTAAAAATACTCACTAACAGGGATGTAAACAAATGTGTTCACAACATGTTTGAGAAATAAGCTTTTTGTGCATATAGAAAATGTATTTTATTTCAGCTCATGAAACAGGTTGCATTTATATTTTTGTTCAGTGTAGTTTTTCCAAAAGTGTCTAATCTGATTACAATATTTTTGATGATAAACTGATTTTGTATTCCCCAACCCTGCCCTTTAGGGATCCCCTCTCACTTTTTCTTAACTTTGTCCTTGGTCTAGTTCTGGTTTGAATCCCCTTTTTTGCTTGACTGTCTGAATAATTTTGTATTTTGTCACCCTTAAATACCCTCCTCTTTGTGAGATAAAGGGGAGCAATCTCTGCCACAGTCGTTTCTGCCTCCCAAAAAGGTGATCTCAAAAGCACTTGAGCCGGTGCAGCCCATAGCTGCTGGGGTCCTTTGGCCTGGCTGGCTGGTCACAGAGATTGTCTGTCTGTCTTTTCCTCACCCTCAGTGTGGATGACCAATACAACTGGCTGATACCCGGGGCTCATCTAGGTCCTCATTTACAAAACGCATTCAGTTGTGTAAATCACAAAAACTTAAAATTTATAAAATTACCCATTTTCATTCAACATTAAATAAATTTAACATTTTCATGTCAAGTTCAAGGAATTGAAATATAAAATCGCAGCTTGGTTAGTATTTAAAACCTCTATAGGACTGAGACAAACAGCATGGCTCACCACTGATGCTTGTGCGTCTCCCACAAACTTAGTGCTGCCCCCTACTGCCCCCTTCAACAAGTTTGACAAACTAGAGATCAGTAGCTAAAAAAACAGTTAATAAAAAGGTGTTAACATAAAGGGTTAGTGATAAGAGACAAATATGCAGTGGCTAAACACACCAAGTATCATATTTGATCTTTATTCTGACTCCACCGCGTCTGCATTTTTCTTCTATGCATCTTTTTTTTAAACACACATCCAGGAAGAAACATAAAAGAGAGCAAATAAATTAGTCCTTCATAAACTCCATCTTAAAAAAAGTCCTACAACAAATATCACATACAAAAGACAAGTCTACAGAGGGACTCGGACACATACATAGACAGTAGGAGAGCGGGAAGAAAGGGACAATAGGGGGGAGTGCCGTATTAGTAACAGGGGTAGTGTCATGACATGTAGCTAGAGGGAAAATGCAATCCGAAAAGACAGTGTGGAAGTGCTGATGATGAAAAGTGATGCAGGCTACATTGGTAGTCTGATGGTCCGGTCTGTTGATACGTACAACTAACTCCTCTCTGTTTCTTTGTTCTCATACCAAAGATAGTATGACATCAATAGAGGAGTTGGCTACAGCACATCCGCTGTATGGGGCCAGGCTAGTGCCTGAGCATTGTAGAGTGAAATGTTGGACTGTAGGTACGTGTGTTCTGAGTGAGGAGTGTAAAACAGAACACAGCAGGGTGAAAAAATATTTGGATAGTAGGATGGTCTAAGAGATGGTAGAGGAGAAACGTATAGTGAGAAATGGCAGAAATGACTGATAAACAGTGCATCTGCCATTACTGATGTAAGCTACTGATGTTTAGCCTTCCACACCAACAAGGCAGAAATGAATCATAGACAGGTACCTTAACCCCACCAGGATCAAGGCTATAGAGATGTTTTATGATGATGTAAACTCGCTGTCAAAGTCAGACCTGAAGGATCCCTGTTTGTTTGTTCACCGGACCATGTCTCCACATCATCATGAAGGGAAGGTTGAACCACGATCCTGCAATTAAAAACAGGGTCTCCATGCCTGGCTTTGAAAGCCAGATGCTCCAACCCCACTACACAGACACATTAATGATGATTAGCAGTACAGTGCTATGAACAGATACCTTGTCCCTGATACTGCACTCTGGATCTTACTACTCCTCTAGCATACTGTATCTTCACAGAAGTTTCCACATCAATATACAGTGGGGAGAACAAGTATTTGATACACTGCCGATTTTGCAGATTTTCCTACTTAAAAAGCATGTAGAGGTCTGTAATTTTTATCATAGGTACACTTCAACTGTGAGAGACGGAATCTAAAACAAAAATCCAGAAAATCACATTGTATGATTTTTAAGTAATTAATTTGCATTTTATTGCATGACATAAGTATTTGATACATCAGAAAAGCAGAACTTAATATTTGGTACAGAATCCTTTGTTTGCAATTACAGAGATCATACGTTTCCTGTAGTTCTTGACCAGGTTTGCACACACTGCAGCAGGGATTTTGGCCCACTCCTCCATACAGACCTTCTCCAGATCCTTCAGGTTTCGGGGCTGTCGCTGGGCAATACGGACTTTCAGCTCCCTCCAAAGATTTTCTATTGGGTTTAGGTCTGGAGACTGGCTAGGCCACTCCAGGACCTTGAGATACTTCTTACGGAGCCACTCCTTAGTTGCCCTGGCTGTGTGTTTCGGGTCGTTGTCATGCTGGAAGACCCAGCCACGACCCATCATCAATGCTCTTACTGAGGGAAGGAGGTTGTTGGCTAAGATCTCGCAATACATGGCCCCATCCATCCTCCCCTCAATACGGTGCAGTCGTCCTGTCCCCTTTGCAGAAAAGCATCCCCAAAGAATGATGTTTCCACCTCCATGCTTCACGGTTGGGATGGTGTTCTTGGGGTTGTACTCATCCTTCTTCTTCCTCCAAACACGGCGAGTGGAGTTTAGACCAAAAAGCTCTATTTTTGAATCATCAGACCACATGACCTTCTCCCATTCCTCCTCTGGATCATCCAGATGGTCATTGGCAAACTTCAGACGGGCCTGGACATGCGCCTGCTTGAGCAGGGGGACCTTGTGTGCGCTGCAGGATTTTAATCCATGACGGCGTAGTGTGTTACTAATGGTTTTCTTTGAGACTGTGGTCCCAGCTCTCTTCAGGTCATTGACCAGGTCCTGCCGTGTAGTTCTGGGCTGATCCCTCACCTTCCTCATGATCATTGATGCCCCACGAGGTGAGATCTTGCATGGAGCCCCAGACCGAGGGTGATTGACCATCATCTTGAACTTCTTCTATTTTCTTCTATTTTCTAATAATTGCGCCAACAGTTGTTGCCTTCTCACCAAGCTGCTTGCCTATTGTCCTGTAGCCCATCCCAGCCTTGTGCAGGTCTACAATTTTATCCCTGATGTCCTTACACAGCTCTCTGGTCTTGGCCATTGTGGAGAGGTTGGAGTCTGTTTGATTGAGTGTGTGGACAGGTGTCTTTTATACAGGTAACGAGTTCAAACAGGTGCAGTTAATACAGGTAATGAGTGGAGAACAGGAGGGCTTCTTAAAGAAAAACTAACAGGTCTGTGAGAGCTGGAATTCTTACTGGTTGGTAGGTGATCAAATACTTATGTCATGCAATAAAATGCAAATGAATTACTTAAAAATCATACAATGTGATTTTCTGGATTTTTGTTTTAGATTCCGTCTCTCACAGTTGAAGTGTACCTATGATAAAAATTATAGACCTCTACATGCTTTGTAAGTAGGAAAACCTGCAAAATCGGCAGTGTATCAAATACTTGTTCTCCCCACTGTACATACCAATGTGTCATATGTTAAATATGAGGTATCGTCATCATAGTAGTTTCTTATACTGCATACAGTATAGGACACACCACCATTCGTCCATCGATTGGTGTACACATACAAAGAAGCACAGGAATGGCTTTAGGAGCATTTAAATACAAACGTAACTTAAATTCCATCACAGGTCCTCCACAGCCAACTCATCCGGACATGATAGCTTTGAGAGGCTCACGTAAGAAAAGTTTGAAAGTCTTCAGACCATCTACAAGCAAGGGGGGATTGAAAGGATAGCAGGCCGTACAGTCATGCAATAGGGAGATAATGATGACTAAAAACAAAAAAGTAGCGTGGGGATTGGTATTTCCTTAGAGAGAGACCTAATCCCCAGCCTGGTAGTGACTGACTCTGCTTGACATACAGTATCTTACAGAGCCATAGCCTCAGCGCCTCTACTGCAGAGATAGAGAGAGCAAACATTCACACTGGTAGTACACAACTGCATTCAGTCGGTCAATGCAGTCAATAAAAGTTCAATGAGCAGTGATGAGCTCGTAATGGAGTTAACAGTTCTCTAGTCTGCAGCGGGTGGATAGGCTGTCCAAACTTCCAAACTAACACCGCATTCATGTGCTAGTCGGAACTACGAAAATCGAAAATGTTCGACTTGCTAATTGGTTGAAAGCGGCACGTGTATAACTACAACCAGTTTCCTAGTTTTGACTAGAACGTGGCAAAAATAAAGCGTTTACAAATTGCACTCGGTCGCCATGTCATTCCAAGGTCCTTATACATGTGATATTTACATTCATTAGTTAGTCAAGGATTTTTTTTTTTAAAGAAAACAAATAAAGTTCATTTAAAAACTGAAAAATTATGTTTCCACTAACTTGACATTGCTACTGCAATGCAAAGGCAGAAGACCACCAGTATATGTTCTGTGATAAAGACATCACCTTTATTATCACAAGCACAAAAACTAAATCACCAAAGGTTTCTGGTTCTCTGAGATAGATTGGAGACAGCCACTGTGTCTGACAGCCATCTGCCCCCTGCAGTTATAGTCTAGTCATGGTGGACACCTGCTCTTCAAAGCTGACTTTACAGTTCAGGGTGTGTGTGGTGTAGTGTAGTGTGGTGTGGTGCAGAGTGGTTTAGTGTAGAGTGGTGTAGTGTACTATGTGTTGTATACACAGGTTGGACCAGGAAGCCCCAGCTTGGCTACCCCTCTGTTCACTGGGAGGCAGTCTTCCTATAGACTAGAACTGAACAGACAAAACCAGGTGGGACCAGGCCTGGCCTGGGTGTGTCTGGTCTGATGTGTTTATCTGAGCCTGGCTAGAGCAGTTTGAGCCTGAAGGCTGAGATCTCCATGGGCTCCAGGCTGATGGAGGAGTCATTGGCCAGAGGGGGGCTGGAGTACATCAGGGACAGAGACACGGGCTGCAGCAGCTGGAGGTCCAGGTTACGGAACAGAGAAGACACACCCAGCTAGAGGAACAGATAAGGAGAGAGAGCGAGAGATGGATACAGTTTGTGAAAGAGAGGAGGTAGAAAGAGTGTGTATGAGAGAACAATTTGTCCAGTCACTCCTCATGTCTAACACAGAGAATAATCTTTCCAGACTGCTAGAATGACTCCCACTGCAGTGCTGTATGCATCTGTGCAACACACTGTACTATCGCCCCAGTTGTATCTGTGGTGATCCATGTGTGCGTGTTGTTGAGGACCACTGACCTGTCCCTCGGAAGTGGTACAGTTGAACCCAGGGTTGGGGGTCTCCAGGTCACAGTCCAGACCCTTCCGATGCAGGATGAGGGCCGTGTAGGGAGACGGGGAGTGGGTGTCCTGCTACAAGTCACACAAACATATTAGCATCAATGGTTAGTACACAGAACCCTACATGTATTATATCTTCCAGTATATTGACGTTCCACAAACAGGACAATTACTTCTTCACTTCTAGTTACCTGGTGCTGGACGCTGCGCAGGTTGAGCACGTGGAAGTCACAGGGCAGGGCCCCCGTAAGGGGGGCGAAGGTGTGCAAGGGAGGGATGCCACGCTTCTTGGGCAGCACGGGCAGTGCCAGCACCTCGTGGTTGAGGATGGCCGAGGTCATGTGACTAAGTAGGGAGGGGAAGCTGGTTGGTCTGCTGTCCACCACCTGGGAGGCCTGAAGACAGGTTTCAACACAGGTCAAATCTGTTAACTCCATCCCACCCTGCTTAGCTTCAACAGTCAACACAGCAGGGAAACTGCAGAGCTGAAAACAATTATTTGCATTTTAAGCGCATATCCAATTCCAGGATTTCTTGCAATGCTGCTACGGCAGGCTTTTTAGCTATAGGGTACAGGGCAACTAAACACAGGTTAAACTAGAAGGTAAGAACAGCTATAACACAGATTACATAGACAGACGGCCATGGCTGGGTATCTAGTGACCTCGCTGTTGCCATGGCAACGTTACCTCTTGAGCTCCGCCTCTCAGGGCGAAGGAGACGAGAGAGTGAAACATGGAGAGTTTGGCAAAGAAGCCATCATGCTGAGTGCAATGGAGCAGGAGACAGAGAGAGAGATGACAAAAATAAATGGAGGGGGGTGACAAATAAAGAACGGAGACATGGGTTAAAGAGCGCAGCATGAGAGATTAAGACATTTGAGACACACTGAGAAGTAGTCCCGGCTCACCCACTGTTTCCCCTCAGACTAGATTGTGTTAATTTGCTTGAATATGACACCTAGAAACTAAATCCAGGTAGCTCCAGTAACTAACTCCCTTCCATCTGAGGATTTTAGACTGACTGACCTTGTTGCCAGTGGACCTCCTCTCCAGTAGGAGGCGGAAGCGGTTGGCCGTCTTCTTGTTGTCCTTCAGGCCCTGGCGCAGGCCACGGTTATCATCCTGCATCAGCCGCCGGTCCAGAATCACCTCCAACTGGCCTGCCGGAGGGAAAAGCAGAGACATGCATATATAGCTCCATCATAGAGATCGATAGGGGACTCTAGATTCTGGATAGAACCTGTTTTAGCATGGATATTGTCATTGAGGACTTCCACCATGTTAAAGTAGTCAACTAGGTGGGGATTCTTATGGGTTGGGAGCGACCAGCCAATAAAATCAGAGCATTGTCTTCTTCAAATTGAGTTGCCTATAGTTTGCAAATGGCTTTAAGCTATATGACCACCATCTAGTGGCCACAATAAATGAATGACAATATTTGGTTCAGGACTCCAGCACTTTTCCCCCCCAACACAAACACAGAAGAGAATGTACTACTTTAAAATGGAGATCGTCTCAATTGCACTGCCAAAAATGGTGGATAAATGAAGATAACATTGCAAAGGCAAACAGCAGAGAAGTCACCACATTTCAGTAAATGAAAAAGGAAAAACTGCTACCAGTCCCTCTTAATGAAAACTTATTTAGAGATATAAGAGATAAAAAACTTCAGGAACACTAAGGTGTTAAGAAAAAATAACGTATGAGTTGTCCATCCCTACCGCCCTCTAGGCTGGTGACGCCCAGGGCCTGGGCAGAGTGCAGGGTGAGCCGGAGATGGCTGTCCTGGATGTAGGCCTGGCTGGGCATGGGGTAGAAGTTGGCTTGCAGGGGGAGCTTCAGAAAGTGGCGCCGGGGCTGCATCTGTGGAAACATTACAGTATTGAGGTACATGTTGAAGCCAAAGGACAGACACTCAAGTGTAAAGTGTGCGTTGTGGTCTGACCTGGAATCCGTTGAGGTCTGTGTAGAAGGTATCGTCATTCTGTATGTCCGTGACCAGACGCATGGCCAGCTCTTTGTTAGACTGTTCTCTGATGTCCACCATGGTGGTGACATCCAGGGACAGACCGTCCACACCTGACCACATTGTGTATGCGAATGGTCTGTTGGAAGTGCTGGTACATAGCCACTACCTCAGAGAAGAGAGGGCCCTCCACCACACGCACCACCGGTGGCTCCTTCTGACTGTAGGGCTGAGAGACGGAGAGGCAGAGACAGTGTGTTTCTGTAATGGATTGAGGCAGGGTAGACTGATCTTAAAACATTATACAGTTAAAAAATATGTTTTATTGTCACATACACCGGATAGGTACAGTGAAATGTGTTGATGTACAGGGTCAGCCATAATAGCCATAATGCCTCTGGAGCAAATTAGGGTTAAGTGCCTTGCTCAATGGCACAGACTGCTCCAACTGCTCTTAAATGCAAGTAAAACTAAATGCATGCTCTTCAACCGATCGCCTGCACCTGCCCGCCCGTCCAGCATCACTACTCTGGACGGTTCTGACTTAGAATATGTGGACAACTACAAATACCTAGGTGTCTAGTTAGACTGTAAACTCTCCTTCCAGACTCACATTAAACATCCCCAATCCAAAATGAAATCTAGAATCGGCTTCCTATTTCGCAACAAAGCATCCTTCACTCATGCTTCCAAACATATCCTCGTAAAACTGACTAGCCTACCGATCCTCAACTTTAGCTAGCTCACCTTAGCCTTCCCATCAGGCAGGAAGAGGTAAGCTCCGCTCTTGTCCTTTGAGGACCGAGTGCCGTACGTCACAAACTGGATCTGAACCTTGACCTCCTGGGGGTCGTCTTTACGATGGATACTCTGATGGACCAAGCGAGAGAGACAGAGAGAGAATTATACATTACACTTCAAGCAAATTAGTCTGTGCTGCCTATTTGGAATTCAGCAAATGATCAACGGCCTTGGGCTAATTTTAGTCACAGCGTTTAGGCTGACTTCCAAATCAGTCAATCTGTTAGAGACAAAGAATAGTCAGTGGCTGCATCCGCAATGGCAGCCTAGGGCTCTGGCAAAAAATAGTGCACCACATAGGAAACGGGGTGCCATTTGGGCCACAAGCCTCTTCCCCTCCATATATTTCCAGCAGGCCAGTGGTTCCAGAGAAGCCCAGTGTAACGGACTGGGTGGAGATGTAGAAGATCTGTGGATCTGCTGTCTGGGAGCGCAATGGGAAGGGGTCCACGGCGTGGGCAGTCTGCCCCTGACCAGACCGCCTCAGCAGGGTCTCAGAGCGCAGCGTCATGGGGGTGTCAGCAGAGTCATAAAGCTGGAACACAGCCAGGCCCAGGGCAGGCAGACGCACCGTGAAGGAGGCCTGCAGACAGGAGAGAACACAGTTAAACACACACACACACACGGCAGACCCTCATGCTACACATAATATATCAATGCATCTGTCAACTGAAGTACCACACAATGTACATTAAATAGTCACTGAGAGCACCACAAATTAAACCAGCAACCCTACACACACACCTGGAAGCCCTCTGCGCTCATCTGACTAGCAGAGCTCCACTGGGCACTGAGCTGTACAGGGAGGGTCTGTCCATCCTCTGTGAGCACCCGGACCCTGACAAGAGTTCACCAACACTGTCACCACACACAGCCTGTCCTGCTCCACTGGGTTGAACAGCACCAGGTACCTAACAGAGAGAAACAGGGGGAGATCAGTCAAACACTCCACCCATGAGAGACTATACTGAGGCAGAGGGGAAGAGGGGGTTACCTAGGTCCTGATTGGTCCAGTTCGATAAGGGTGCGCTGGGGCAGGGTGTCTTGGGTGGCACGCCTATCATCCTATAGTCACAAACACAGAAGTATACAGTGCCTTGAGAAAGTACTCACACCCTTTGACTTTAGTTACCGCCTGAATTTAAAATTGATTAAATGAAGATTGTGTCACTGGCCCACACACACACACAACTGCATAATGGCAAAGCGGAATTATATTTTCAGAAATTAATAAAAAATGAAAATCTGAAATGTCTTGAGTCAGTAAGTATTCAACCCCTTTGACATGGCAAGCCTAAATAAGTTCAGGAGTAAATATTTGCGTAACATGTCGCATAACAAGTTGCATGGAGTTGTGTTTAACATGACTTTTTAATGACTCTCTCATCTCTGTACCCCACACATACAATTATCTGTAAGGTCACTCAGTCGAGCAGTGAATGTCAAAGATAGACTTAACCACAAAGGGAGGTTTTCCAATGCTTCGCAAAGAAGGAAAGCTATTGGTAGATGGGTAAAAACAAAAAAGCCGATATTGAATATCCCTTTGAGCATGGTGCCGTTATTAATTACACTTTGGATGGTGAATCAATACACCCAGTCACTACAAAGATACAGGCGTCCTTCCTAACTCAGTTGCAGGAGAGGAGGGGAACCGCTCAGGGATTTTCCCATGAGGCCAGTGTAACTTTAAAACAGCGACAGAGTTTAATGGCTGTCATAGGAGAAAGCTGAGTCTGGACCAACAGCATTGGAGTTACTCCACAACACTCGTCTAACCTAAATGACAGAGTGAAAAGAAGGAAGCCAGTACAGAATACAAATATTCCAAACCATGCATCCTGTTTGCAATAAGGCACTAAAGTACAACTGCAAAAAATGCAACAAAGAAATTAACTTCATCTTGAATAAAAAGCGTTACGTTTGGGGCAAATCCAACAACACACCACTGAGTACCACTTCATATTTTCAAGCATGGTGGTGGCTGCATCATGTTGTGGGTATGCTTGTCATCTGCCAGGGAGGTTTTTTTGCTAAAAAGAAACGGAATAGAGCTAAGCATAGGCAAAATCCTAGAGGAAAACCTGGTTCAGTCAGCTTTCCACCAGACACTGGGAAACCAATTCAACATTCAGCAGGACAATAACCTAAAACACAAGGCCAAATATACACTATACTTTCTTACCAAGACAACATTTAATGTTCCTGAGTGGCCTACTTACAGTTTTGACTTAAATAGGCTTCGCAATCTATGGCAAAACTCGAAAATGTCTATCTAGCAATGACCAACAACCAATTTGACAGAACTTTAAGAATTTTTTAAAGAATAATGTGCATATATTGTACAATCCGGGTATGCAAAGCTCAGGGGTGTGAATACTTATGTAAATGAGATATTACATTTTCAATAAATTAGCTAAAAATTCTAAAAACATGTTTTCACTTTGTCATTATGGGATATTGTGTGTAGATGGGTGAGAAAATGTGGAATAAGTCAAAGGTATGATTCCTTTCTGAAGGCACTGTATATGAGAGTCAGAAATGCACTTATTGCTTGTTACTAGACTAGAGAAGCACTGAGTAGGAGTAGATCACAACTTGATAGATATACAGTCAACAACAAGGAATCATATGGGAAATTAACATACAAAAGAAGTTGAGCTTATGTGAGCTATTTTAACACTGCAATGCATTGTTAGAGCTCCATGTCTCCCTGTCGTCCGTTACCGTCTCTAGGAAGGGTTCTGTCTGGTAGAAGCGATACACGTCCTTGTTTTTCATTACCAGGAAGTGGGCTGCGTTAATGATTACTCTCTTCAAGCCCTGCAGGGAGCGCAGTAACCTAAAGGAAAGACAAAGGACCAATGAGACGTTATGCTAGTATTCTTGAATGTCCACTTAGCCTCGTCTCTTTTCTCTGTTCCTTCTGAACCATTCAACTGAGTTGGAGACTTAAGTGTAAAATGGCGGTATTTTTCTTTTGAGACCAGTGGTCACAAAGGCAGGGATGTAGAAAGAAAAAAAAATAAACTAGTGAATACTTTTCCGTATAAAAGTTTTTAAAGTTGAAAAATATACTTCTATCTTTATTCTGTGTCTCTCTCTTAGCAACTGACCTGTTGCCGTAGTCGATAACCACGTTCTCCTTGGCGGTACCTGTGATGGCATCGTGATGCTGGAACAGGGCGACGGTGCGCCTGGCTTCCGTCAGCAGGGTGTAGTCTGACGTGGGGTAGCGGCCTTCCATTCCCGCGTGGCGAGCGTAAGCCACAGCCAGACTGAACAGGATCTCTGCACCTCTGTGGAACAACACAGAGGAACAAATTAACAAAGACAAGAGAACGTTTTGGGATTGTTCCTAACTTTGACAGTGTGCAGACAGGTCTCCATCTCCAATGATTTTACTTTTGAAACCTACGCACATGTGGCTAACATTGTTGAATTAAGGACTGAGAGTAAGGCGCAAATGCCAACCTGCTGTTTTACAGATGTACTAAAGCCATGTCTGTCTGTTAACATCTGGCCTTACCTGAGATGGGACTCCAGCACCCGGTCCATGCTCTTGTAGAAGGGCCGGGAAGTGTAATAGCCGCTCCAGTAGTGGTCCTCTCGGTCTGCGTACGCAAAGAAGTCCCCGCTCAGCACCGGGTATTCTGGGGGTCTGACACCCTGGAGCACACCATTGGCCTTGTAAACCGCAGTAAAGTAGTCGGTCAGGGTCCCAAACTGGGCCTGGAGACACACAGGACCATAAAGGTGAGACATTACATTTTATACATCTTAGAATTAATCAAATATCAATCAAAACGAACATACCTGCACATGCATCTCTGAGTGAGAGTTCATGTAGTCAAAGAGTCTCTGGTAGTTGAGGTACTGCTGGTCCCACTCCAGGGCCTTGTCGTAGCGGAAGTCATCTCCCAGTGGAATCAGAACCACCTTACTGCGGAACAGCTTGGACTTCTTACGGTACTGGTCCAAGAGCAGGTGGGCCTTGGGGTGGAGAGAGTGACTCAGGTCATAGTAGGGCTGGCACTGTAAGTGTATATTCATGTAACTGACCATTGTGGATGAAGACTGTCAAGAAAATGTAATTGTCTTCAATTGTTTTATTTTATCAACTTCATTTTCAAGACGACAAACTTACCCAAAAGCAGTAAAGTAAAAGTAATCCTGGTTCACATCTAACAGCCAATATAAGGAGAGAGGACAGAAAATAGGAGAGACTAGAGGAGACACAATCATTTTGTGTTGTGGAACAAGCATCTGACTGAAGAAGGGATGGCCGTGCATTCCCGTGCATGCCTACCCAAGGACGTCAGAGGACAAAAATCAGTTAACCACCTAACTGAGGAAATCAATTTAAACTTGCGCAATACCCGAGATGCAGTTGTACTCCTAAAAACATTTGTCATAAGAAACTAGCTCCCTGGTATACAGAAAATACCCGAGCTCTGAAGCAAGCTTCCAGAAAATTAGAACGGAAATGGCGCCACACCAAATTGGAAGTCTTCCGACTAGCTTGGAAAGACAGTACCGTGCAGTATTGAAGAGCCCTCTCTGCTGCTCGATCATCCTATTTTTCCAACTTAATTGAGGAAAATAAGAACAATCCGAAATTTCATTTTGATACTGTCGCAAAGCTAACTAAAAAGCAGCATTCCCCAAGAGAGGATGGCTTTCACTTCAGCAGTAATAAAGTCATGAACTTCTTTGAGGAAAAGATCATGATCATTAGAAAGCAAATTACAGACTCCTCTTTAAATCTGCGTATTCCTCCAAAGCTCAGTTGTCCTGAGTCTGCACAACTCTGCCAGGACCTAGGATCAAGAGAGACACTTAAGTGTTTTAGTACTATATCTCTTGACACAATGATGAAAATAATCATGGCCTCTAAACCTTCAAGCTGCATACTGGACCCTATTCCAACTAAACTACTGAAATAGCTGCTTCCTGTGCTTGGCCCTCCCATGTTGAACATAATAAACAGCTCTCTATCCACCGGATGTGTACCAAACTCACTAAAAGTGGCAGTAATAAAGCCTCTCTTGAAAAAGCCAAACCTTGACCGAGAAAATATTTAAAAAACTATTGGCCTATATCAAATCTTCCATTCCTCTCAAAAAATGTTGAAAAAGCTGTTGCACGGCAACTCACTGCCATCCTGAAGACAAACAATTTATACGAAATGCTTCGGTCTGGTTTTAGACCCCATCATAGCACTGAGACTGCACTTGTGAAGGTGGTAAATGACCTTTTAATGGCGTCAGACCGAGGCTCTGCATCTGTCCTCGTGCTCCTAGACCTTAGTGCTGCTTTTGATACCATCGATCACCACATTCTTTTGGAGAGATTGGAAACCCAAATTAGTCTACACGGACAAGTTCTGGCCTGGTTTAGATCTTATCTGTCGGAAAGATATCAGTTTGTCTCTGTGAATGGTTTGTCCTCTGACAAATCAACTGTAAATTCCGGTGTTCCTCAAGGTTCCGTTTTAGGGCCACTATTGTTTTCACTATATATTTTACCTCTTGGGGATGTCATTCGAAAACATAATGTTAACTTTCACTGCTATGCGGATGACACACAGCTGTACAGTTCAATGAAACATGGTGAAGCCCCAAAATTGCCCTCGTTACAAGCCTGTGTTTCAGACATAAGGAAGTGGATGGCTGAAAACGTTCTACTTTTAAACTCGGACAAAACAGAGATGCTTGTTCTATGTCCCAAGAAACAAAGAGATATTCTGTTAAATCTGACAATTAATCTTGATGGTTGTACAGTCGTCTCAAATAAAACTGTGAAGGACCTCGGCGTTACTCTGGACCCTGATCTCTCTTTTGACGAACATATCAAGACTGTTTCAAGGACAGCTTTTTTCCATCTACGTAACATTGCAAAAATCTGAAACTTTCTGTCCAAAAATGATGCAGAAAAATTAATCCATGCTTTTGTTACTTCTAGGTTAGACTACTGCAATGCTCTACTTTCCGGCTACCCGGATAAAGCACTAAATAAACTTCAGTTAGTGCTAAATACGGCTGCTAGAATCCTGACTAGAACCAAAAAATTTGATCATATTACTCCAGTGCTAGCCTCCCTACACTGGCTTCCTGTTAAGGCAAGGGCTGATTTCAAGGTTTTACTGCTAACCTACAAAGCATTACATGGGCTTGCTCCTACCTATCTTTCCGATTTGGTCCTGCCGTACATAGCTACACGTACGCTACGGTCACAAGACGCAGGCCTCCTAATTGTCCCTAGAATTTCTAAGCAAACAGCTGGAGGCAGGGCTTTCTCCTATAGAGCTCCATTTTTATGGAATGGTCTGCCTACCCATGTGAGAGACGCAGACTCGGTCTCAACCTTTATGTCTTTACTGAAGACTCATCTCTTCAGTGGGTCATATGATTGAGTGTAGTCTGGCCCAGGAGTGTGAAGGTGAACGGAAAGGCTCTGGAGCAACGAACCGCCCTTGCTGTCTCTGCCTGGCCGGTTCCCCTCTCTCCACCGGGATTCTCTGCTTCTAACCCTATTACAGGGGCTGAGTCACTGGCTTACTGGTGCTCTTCCATGCCATCCCTAGGAGGGGTGCGTCACTTGAGTGGGTTGAAACACTGACGTGATCTTCCTGTCTGGGTTGTGCCGTGGCGGAGATCTTTGTGGGCTATACTCGGCCTTGTCTCAGGATGGTAAGTTGGTGGTTGAAGATATCCCTCTAGTGGTGTGGGGGCTGTGCTTTGGCAAAGTGGGTGGGGTTATATCCTGCCTGTTTGGCCCTGTCTGGGGGTATCATCGGATGGGGCCACAGTGTCTCCTGACCCCTCCTGTCTCAGCCTCCAGTATTTATGCTGCAGTAGTTTATGTGTCGGGGGGCTAGGGTCAGTCTGTTATATCTGGAGTATTTCTCCTGTCTTATCCGGTGTCCTGTGTGAATTTAAGTATGCTCTCTCTAATTCTCTCTCTTTTTCTTTCTTTCTTTCTCCCTCTCTCTCGGAGGACCTGAGCCCTAGGTCCATGCCTCAGGACTACCTGGCATGATGACTCCTTGCTGTCCCCAGTCCACCTGGCCGTGCTGCTGCTCCAGTTTCAACTGTTCTGCCTGCGGCTATGGAACCCTGACCTGTTCACCGGATGTGTTACCTGTCCCAGACCTGCTGTTTTCAACTCTCTAGAGACAGCAGGAGCGGTAGAGATACTCTTAATGATCGGCTATGAAAAGCCAACTGACATTTACTCCTGAGGTGCTGACTTGTTGCACCCTCGACAACTACTGTGATTATTAACATTTGACCATGCTGGTCATTTATGAACATTTGAACATCTTGGCCATGTTCTGTTATAATCTCCACCCGGCACAGCCAGAAGAGGACTGGCCACCCCTCATAGCCTGGTTCCTCTCTAGGTTTCTTCCTAGGTTTTGGCCTTTCTAGGGAGTTTTTCCTAGCCACCGTGCTTCTACACCTGCATTGCTTGCTGTTTGGGGTTTTAGGCTGGGTTTCTGTACAGCACTTTGAGATATCAGCTGATGTACGAAGGGCTATATAAATACATTTGATTTGATTCAACAATACGAGACATGCGATTGAGTCAGTTTCCACAGTAACATGGACTCTTCATAATGTGAAGACAGTTTGTTCCTCCTTGTTTCAGCAAAGTGTTGTAGTATCATGAAATACACGCACCCAATTGCTTACCAAAAACCAAGCACACCGACTTGAGCACTGCTTGCTTTAGAATATAGAAATGATTGACAATAGCAACATTTCTGTCCATTGACCTTCGTCAAAGCATATTTGAATGAAAAGAAGAAAGCTTGGCAGGCAGTGGGCGGAAATGTCTTATTTTGAAACGCATGACATATTCAATAGTCTCTTAGTTATGTAGTCCTGTTTATTTTATTTTTTTATTTAACCTTTATTTAACCAGGTAGGCAAATTGAGAACACGTTCTCATTTACAATTGCGACCTGGCCAAGATAAAGCAAAGCAGTTCGACACATACAACAACACATAGTTACACATGGAGTAAAACAAACATATAGTCAATAATACAGATGAAAAAAAATAAGTCTATATACAATGTGAGCAAGTGAGGTGAGATAAGGGAGGTGAAGGCAAACAAATATATGTATAAATAAATAAAAAATATAAAAAGGCCATGGAGGCGAAGTGAGTACAACACAGCAAGTAAAATAAAAACTAAAAAACACTGGAATGGTTGGTTTGCAGTGGAAGAAAGTGCAAAGTAGAGACAGAAATAATGGGGTGCAAAGGAGCAAAATAAATTAATAAATAAATACAGTAGGTAAAGAGGTAGTTGTTTGGGCTAAATTGTAGATGGGTTATGTACAGGTGCAGTAATCTATGAGCTGCTCTGACAGCTGGTGCTTAAAGCTAGTGAGGGAGATAGGTGTTTCCAGTTTCAGAGATTTTTGTAGTTCGTTCCAGTCATTGGCAGCAGAGAACTGGAAGGAGAGGCGTCCAAAGGAAGAATTGGTTTTGGGGGTGACTAGAGAGATATACCTGCTGGAGCGCGTGCTACAGGTAGGTGCTGCTATGGTGACCAGCGAGCTGAGATAAGGGGGGACTTTACCTAGCAGGGTCTTGTAGATGACCTGGAACCAGTGGGTTTGGCGACGAGTATGAAGCGAGGGCCAGCCAACGAGAGTGTACAGGTCGCAGTGGTGGGTAGTATATGGGGCTTTGGTGACAAAACGGATGGCACTGTGATAGACTGCATCCAATTTATTGAGTAGGGTTTTGGAGGCTATTTTGTAAATGACATCACCGAAGTCGAGGATTGGTAGGATGGTCAGTTTTACAAGGGTATGTTTGGCAGCATGAGTAAAGGATGCTTTGTTGCGGAATAGGAAGCCAATTCTAGATTTGACTTTGGATTGGAGATGTTTGATGTGGGTCTGGAAGGAGAGTTTACAGTCTAACCAGACACCTAGGTATTTGTAGTTGTCCACATATTCTAAGTCAGAGCCGTCCAAAGTAGTGATGTTGGACAGGCGGGCAGGAGCAGGCAGCGATCGGTTGAAGAGCATGCATTTGGTTTTACTTGTATTTAAGAGCAGTTGGAGGCCACGGAAGGAGAGTTGTATGGCATTGAAGCTCGCCTGGAGGGTTGTTAACACAGTGTCAAGAGAAGGGCCAGAAGTATACAGAATAGTGTCGTCTGCGTAGAGGTGGATCAGAGAATCACCAGCAGCAAGAGCGACATCATTGATGTAAACAGAGAAGAGAGTCGGTCCAAGAATTGAACCCTGTGGCACCCCCATAGAGACTGCCAGAGGCCCGGACAACACACCCTCCGATTTGACACACTGAACTCGATCAGAGAAGTAGTTGGTGAACCAGGCGAGGCAATCATTAGAGAAACCAAGGCTGTCGAGTCTGCCAATGAGGATGTGGTGATTGACAGAGTCAAAAGCCTTGGCCAGGTCAATGAATACGGCTGCACAGTATTGTTTCCTATCGATGGCGGTTACGATATCGTTTATGACCTTGAGCGTGGCTGAGGTGCACCCATGACCAGCTCTGAAACCAGATTGCATAGCGGAGAAGGTGTGGTGTGATTCGAAATGGTCGGTAATCTGTTTGTTGACTTGGCTTTCGAAGACCTTAGAAAGGCAGGGTAGGATAGATATAGGTCTGTAGCAGTTAGGGTCAAGGGTGTCCCCCCCTTTGAAGAGGGGGATAACCGCAGCTGCTTTCCAATCTTTGGGGATCTCAGACGACACGAAAGAGAGGTTGAAGAGGCTAGTAATAGGGGTGGCAACAATTTCAGCAGATAGTTTTAGAAAGAAAGGGTCCAGATTATCTAGCCCGGCTGATTTGTAAGGGTCCAGATTTTGCAGCTCATTAAGAACATCAGCTGACTGTATTTGGGAGAAAGAGAAATGGGGAAGGCTTGGGCGAGTAGCAGAGGGGAGGGCAGTGCTGTTGTCCGGGGTAGGGGTAGCCAGGTGGAAAGCATGGCCAGCCGTAGAAAAATGCTTATTGAAATTCTCAATTATAGTGGATTTGTCGGTGGTGACAGTGTTTCCTATCTTCAGAGCGGTTGGAAGCTGGGAGGAGGTGTTCTTATTCTCCATGGACTTTACGGTGTCCCAGAACTTTTTTGAATTTGTGTTGCAGGAAGCAAATTTCTGCTTGAAAAAGCTAGCCTTGGCTGTTCTAACTGCCTGTGTATATTGGTTTCTGGCTTCCCTGAAAAGTTGCATATCACGGGGGCTGTTCGATGCTAATGCAGAACGCCATAGGATGTTTTTCTGTTGGTTAAGGGCAGTCAGGTCAGGAGAGAACCAAGGGCTATATCTGTTCCTGGTTCTAAATTTCTTGAATGGGGCATGCTTATTCAAGATGGTGAGGAAGGCATTTTTTAAAAATGACCAGGCATCCTCTACTGACGGGATGAGATCAATATCCTTCCAGGATACCCCGGCCAGGTCGATTAGAAAGGCCTGCTCGCTGAAGTGTTTCAGGGAGCGTTTGACAGTGATGAGTGGAGGTCGTTTGACCGCTGACCCATTACGGATGCAGGCAATGAGGCAGTGATCGCTGAGATCTTGGTTGAAAACAGCAGAGGTGTATTTGGAGGGCAAGTTTGTTAGGATGATATCTATGAGGGTACCCGTGTTTACGGAATTGGGGTGGTACCTGGTAGGTTCATTGATAATTTGTGTGAGATTGAGGGCATCAAGCTTAGATTGTAGGGTGGCTGGGGTGTTGAGCATGTTCAAATTTAGGTCGCCTAGCAGCACGAGCTCTGAAGATAGATGGGGGGCAATCAGTTCACATATAGTGTCCAGAGCACAGCTGGGGGCAGAGGGTGGTCTATAGCAGGCGGCAACGGTGAGAGACTTGTTTTTAGAGAGGTGGATTTTTAAAAGTAGAAGTTCAAATTGTTTGGGAACAGACCTGGATAGTATAACAGAACTCTGCAGGCAGTCTTTGCAGTAGATTGCAACACCGCCCCCTTTGGCCGTTCTATCTTGTCTGAAAATCTTGTAATTGGGGATGAAAATGTCTGAATTTTTGGTGGTCTTTCTAAGCCAGGATTCAGACACGGCTAAAACATCCGGGTTGGTAGAGTGTGCTAAAGCAGTGAACAAAACAAACTTAGGGAGGAGGCTTCTAATGTTAACATGCATGAAGCCAAGGCTATTACGGTTACAGAAGTCATCAAAAGAGAGCGCCTGGGGAATAGGAGTGGAGCCAGGTACTGCAGGGCCTGGATTAACCTCTACATCACCAGAGGAACAGAGGAGGAGTAGGATAAGGGTACGGCTAAAAGCTATGAGAATTGGTCGCCTAGAGCTACTAGAGCAGAGAGTAAAAGGAAGTTTCTGGGGGCGATAAAATAGTTTAAAGGAATAATGTACAGACAAAGGTATGGTAGGATGTGAATACAGTGGAGGTAAACCTAGGTATTGAGTGATGATGAGAGAGATCTTGTCTCTAGAAACATCATTGAAACCAGGTGATGTCATCGCATATGTGGGTGGTGGAACTGAGAGGTTGGATATGGTATAGAGAGCAGGGCTAGAATCTCTACAGTGAAATAAGCCAATAAACACTAACCAGAACAGCAATTTGTGTGTGGCTCAGTTGGTAGAGAATGGCGCTTGCAATGCCAGAGTTGTGGGTTTGATTCCCACGGGGGACCAGTACGGGGAAAAATAACTAAAATGTATTGACTCACTACTGTAAGTTGCTCTGGATAAGAGCGTCTGCTAAATGACTAAAATATCAATGTAAATGAGTGTGTGCATCCCAGTGCAATGCCTGTGTTACAGGGCAATAGATGACTGACATGACCTTAGAAAATGGAGGATAAAAAGAGGAGCTTTAATGGAAAAAGGCAATCAATAGCTTTCAGTGAGAGAGCTATTTTCCATTAGACTCTCTCAGGAATGTGTGCTTTGGAAAGTTCCATGAAGCTGTTTTTTTCTACACAAAATTATTCATTGATAAGCAAGTCGCAGTGAAGGTCTACAAAGCCGGTTGCATATTTCCATGTTTCTCAGCACCCACACTCCCTGCTCTACTGCAGAGGTCAGACATCTCCCCCCTAGCAGTGTGGCGTACAAGGCCGGGGGGAGGCTCTCTGCTGGGCTCACCTTTCTGCCACGTTGGCCTCCACCACGGCCCGCGGAGGAACCTTCCAGGGACAGTTGACCCGGCCGCCCGGCAGCCTCTTGAAGTCAAACTGGCAGCAGATCTTGGGTTCAGGTCCGCAGGTGTGTGGCACGTTATAACTGTAGAAGGGCATCATGTGGCAGAAGATGTCCGTGCCCGACTCCTGGTCTGGCATCACAAAAAAAAGGTTTTACATTTTTATTTTGGGGTTTGTGTGAATTCAAAAGTACAATGCAAATACAAGCAAGGAACAAACAACTGTTAGTGTTCTTAGTCCAAACTATAAATTGACCACTTGTGACATTTACAACATTTCCCTCATCCTCAATTTGAAAGGCCATCCAGAGTGGCAGCACTCTGCGTTCCAGAGAGATAAGCACATTATGGTGTAAATAGATGAGATTGGTCTGCTGCCACGAAAACAGCCAGCAACTGACCCCAGGACTGCCTCCACATGAACTCCAGGCTGCGGCTGGAGGCGAAGTGCTTCTTAATGGAGTAGTGGACCCTCTGGATGAGCATGCTGGTCAGGTTGGCCCTCTTCAGCAAGTAGGCCATGGTGGCACTGTGGCCAAAGGGGTTCACCGCCCAACCCGACTGAGGAGTCACACCTACAGTAGGGCACAGCACAAGAGGGTTACCATCATGGAGAATACAACAAAGCATTGTGCACAGTTTATGTCATAATGGAACTCCTACTGCAACAGAACTATGACCGAAGTCATACAGGACTTCACACAATATGCGCAAAGGTGTCATTGCAAAGTTATCCACTCAGAGTTTGAATTATTTTAACTTTCCAATGCTTCTGCTGCAAACATCAGTGGGCAAAACCCCTTGCATGAATAAGAGAAGGCATCTCGGAGAGGGGAAGCGTGTTGCTTACCCACATTCTTCTCCAGCCACTGATGGCCCTCTATGAGCTGGTCAATCATGGCGAAGTAGTGAACGTTGGCCTCATCAGTCATAACCCATCCTCCGGTCACTATCTCCAGCTGCCCTCCCAGGATTAGCCTGTGACAGCGAGAGGATTTAAGACATCCACCCAGTAGAGACATGAGGACAATTCTGTATTGTTGGAAAAGGATCCATAAGTAAGCATTTCACTGTTAGTCTACACCTGCCTGTTGTTTACAAAGTAAGTGACAAATACAATTTGATTTGAAAAGCCAACGCTTACTTGGAGCCACCACGTCACCCAAATAACCAGCTATTTTAGAAGTATCTGGTCTCTCTGCCAAGGGAGATGTGGCGCTTATTAGCTAATTATCGTAGATCACGCTGCTAATGTGGCCTGGCAGGTTGTTTACACTGAGATAAGAGATACTGAAAAGACACTGTTTTGCTAGTTGGGTAGACATTCACAGCTGGGCGAGTTCCTGCTTACAGAAAACAACAAAGTAGGCCAGCCCCCGAAGTGACTCTTCTTATTAACTGTATGCAAGAAATTCCTTTGTGTTGTCTTAGGAATTCAGCATTCTCTGTGTTGATCTTGGCAACCTCCATTGTCTCACCTCTGAGAACCAGAGGTTACATCCTGTAGGTCCGATATCGGATTCGAGGTTAACTTCACAGTAATTCCATTGGTCAACAACTCCATTTTTTAATCCAAACAGGTCCAATGCTTACACTTTAAAAATAATATTAGATTCTGTTTTCTTATTTGTTCCTTTCTGTGGTGAGATACTTACACCATGTCTTACCCTCTTCCCTGAGCTATGGGCCATGGCACAAGCCATGGTTTCTTTGTCTCTCTCTCTCTCTCTGACCATGCTTAGAATACTGCCTTATAATGCTTTGTAACTTATTATACAAGGCATAAGCTTACCATTCATTTTCTAAAGTAATTAAATACACCTGTATTTAGAATTCCATTCTCAGACATTTCTTCATTGCCTATTACTCTGACTCAACTATAGTCTCTTGCATATTGCTATTTATCTTATGGAGTCACATTTTAATAGGCTAATTGCTTAGTCTTATTACAAGTCGCATGAGGCATTTATAATATCATATATATATACACTGCTCAAAAAAATAAAGGGAACACTAAAATAACACATCCTAGATCTGAATGAATGAAATATTCTTATTAAATACTTTTTTCTTTACATAGTTGAATGTGCTGACAACAAAATCACACAAAAATGATCAATGGAAATCAAATGTATCAACCCATGGAGGTCTGGATTTGGAGTCACACTCAAAATTAAAGTGGAAAACCACACTACAGGCTGATCCAACTTTGATGTAATGTCCTTAAAACAAGTCAAAATGAGGCTCAGTAGTGTGTGTGTATGACCTCCCTACAACGCCTGGACATGCTCCTGATGAGGTGGCGGATGGTCTCCTGAGGGATCTCCTCCCAGACCTGGACTAAAGCATCCGCCAACTCCTGGACAGTCTGTGGTGCAACGTGGCATTGGTGGATGGTAGCGAGACATGACATCCCAGATGTGCTCAATTGGATTCAGGTCTGGGGAACTGGCGGGCCAGTCCATAGCATCAATGCCTTCCTCTTGCAGGAACTGCTGACACACTCCAGCCACATGAGGTCTAGCATTGTCTTGCATTAGGAGGAACCCAGGGCCAACCGCACCAGCATATGGTCTCACAAGGGGTCTGAGGATCTCATCTCGGTACCTAATGGCAGTCAGGCTACCTCTGGCGAGCACATGGAGGGCTGTGCGGCCCCCCAAAGAAATGCCACCCCACACCATGACTGACCCACCGCCAAACCGGTCATGCTGGAGGATGTTGCAGGCAGCAGAACGTTCTCCACGGCGTCTCCAGACTCTGTCACGTCTGTCACATGTGCGTGTGAACCTGCTTTCATCTGTGAAGAGCACAGGGCGCCAGTGGCGAATTTGCCAATCTTGGTGTTCTCTGGCAAATACCAAACGTCCTGCACGGTGTTGGGCTGTAAGCACAACCCCCACCTGTGGACGTCGGGCCCTCATACCACCCTCATGGAGTCTGTTTCTGACTGTTTGAGCAGACACATGCACATTTGTGGCCTGCTGGAGGTCATTTTGCAGGACTCTGGCAGTGCTCCTCCTTGCACAAAGGCGGAGGTAGCGGTCCTGCTGCTGGGTTGTTGCCTTCCTACGGCCTCCTCCACGTCTCCTGATGTACTGGCCTGTCTCCTGGTAGCGCCTCCATGCTCTGGACACTACGCTGACAGACACAGCAAACCTTCTTGCCACAGCTCGCATTCAAATCAAATCAAGTTTATTTTATATAGCCCTTCGTACATCAGCTAATATGTCGAAGTGCTGTACAGAAACCCAGCCTAAAACCCCAAACAGCAAGCAATGCAGGTGTAGAAGCACGGCGGCTAGGAAAAACTCCCTAGAAAGGCCAAAATCTAGGAAGAAACCTAGAGAGGAACCAGGCTATGAGGGGTGGCCAGTCCTCTTCTGGCTGTGCCGGGTGGAGATTATAACAGAACATGGCCAAGATGTTCAAATGTTCATAAATGACCAGCATGGTCAAATAATAATCAGTATTGATGTGCCATCCTGGATGAGCTGCACTACCTGAGCCACTTGTGTGGGTTGTAGACTCCGTCTCATGCTACCACTAGAGTGAAAGCACCGCCAGCATTCAAAAGTGACCAAAACATCAGCCAGGAAGCATAGGAACTGAGAATTGGTCTGTGGTCACCACCTGCAGAACCACTCCTTTATTGAGGGTGTCTTGCTAATTGCCTATAATTTCCACCTGTTGTCTATTCCATTTGCACAACAGCATGTGAAATTTATTGTCAATCAGTGTTGCTTCCTAAGTGGACAGTTTGATTTCACAGAAGTGTGATTGACTTGGAGTTACATTGTGTTGTTTAAGTGTTCCCTTTATTTTTTTGAGCAGTGTATACACACACACACACACGTTAAATTCTGTATTACGACACTACAACAACTGAATTTTTATCTACCAAGACTGCCATTATTGACTCTTCCCTATGTGGGCAATCCTCAACGGACGGCTTAGATACTTTAGGGAAGAACCAACAGTGGCAGACTTAAATTGTGTTGTAGTAAGATGTTTGAGAGCTAGTGCTGTGACTGAGATCCGCACTTGCGCATGGCTTCCTGCTTGTGCATGTCGGCGCTCTCCCACCACTTGGCGAAGAAGGAGATCTCAGACCAAATGAACTTCCTGCGTGGGTCCTCAGTCAGCTTGACCAGCATGTTGTTGAAGATGTGCTGCGTCTGATCTGTGTAGTACTTATCAAACGTCTTGATCCAGCCTGTCGGGACAGGAGATCGCAGCACAGAGGTGATGAGCACAACAACCCAGATCAGCAGGAACAGGGTCCTCTTCAGTTTGACTGGCACGGACACCGCAGCAAAACAATTTAAAATGAAAATGGGAATCCCTTATTGGAAACGTTCAAGTAATAGGCCCCATTTCAAAACATTTGTGTCTATGAAATATAACCCAGGACCTTGGTTTGAGGGTAGGTCAGTTTCAGACATAAATAGAAGATGAACAACAAAGAGTGAATCTACCATCGACCCCCCTAACAGGCAGTACTGTACTATTTCCTATCATGTATTTTGGATTTTGCCATGACAAGGAGGGGTAAAAGCAGGTCAGTGGTACAGTACCAAACACAACATAGCAGTGAAGTATTACAAATAACTCCCGTTTTATTATTTAAAGAGAACAGTAACAATGAACCACCTTGAAAGTATTGTCAGAGGCTGAGAAACAAGCAGACTATGAATCTCTCAGAAAGGAGAGAAGTTGATGACTCTACAATACATAAACAGAGCAGCCTAACACTAACTAATCTATAGAGCAATATGCTCACCGTAGACTAAACCATAGGAGTCCACGCCACTGGATGCACAGACTGGTAGAAGGTAGACCAACCAAATAGACTAAAGGACGGACAGTGAAAGGGGCATTTTAACGTTGCGTTGTCTGACTTGGTGCCAGTCCTGCGGTTTGACCTACTTCCCTTTACCTGCAGTCTTGTTAAACCTTATAAGCTCTGGCCTGGCTTTTAGAGAGAACATCCCATAACAGAAAACTGCTTTTTTGGATTCGCTGACAACAGTCTCAGTGGTCTCTCATAGCTCTCCAAAGACCCAGGACAAGCTGTGAACATTTACTCAGTGACACCTTGGTAAAGAGCAAAGTCTACCCTAATTAAAATGGAGCCATAATGAATGGCTATTCCTGCTACTGAATCACAAAACTTGACAGTTTCTTCCAAAGTCAACAAGTCAATAACTGTCAAGTTAGCTAGCTGGCCTTGCATTGGCTGTAAACAAATTTAATGGAACTGTTGGTCTCTGGCTAAAATCAAATCTTGTGCTAATACACAGCCGTTCTAATCTAAAAATAACTAAGACGTTGGAATTCTAATGTCATTGTGTCACTCAATTTGTCAATCCAGTCATTTGCTTAATATTGCAGGTAATAACTCAATCAAGGTTTCGTTTTTTGCTTAGTATATATATAAAATAAAAAAAATTGAAAAAAAAATATTTTATTCACTTTTTTGTTTCCTTAGAAATTGGCCTTCCTTCGTCTTTTGCTACAATGTGCCCTGAAGAACCCAGTTTTAGAGCCATGTCTCACCTGGGTCGTTGTGGGAGTGAGGGACCACAAACACCTGCAACGGTTCATTGTCCCACGCCCCAGGCTCATAGGTGATCTCAAAGCCCTGCTTCCACACACCCCCGTCCACATTGTCAAACTTCAACAGGGAGTATATGTCTAGCATCTGGAAGGCAACAGACCAAAGTTAGCTAAACTTAACTCTGCTTTGCGTTTAGAACAGAGGCAAATAATATGATATCTGTAACCCCCTCACCTTAAACCTGCCACATAGACAAGAGACAGCATGTTAACAATTACACACACGCCTACTGATGGCCAACAGAACAACAGAGTTCCTCCGAGACCAGACAGTCCCTGAAGAGCTGGTCACCTGCAGGTCGGTATGTCCGCCGCGTCCCTGTGCGAACTGGCAGTCCTGGGGCTTGACGGAGAGGAAGGTGGGGCGTCCATCAAAGGGCAGGACCCAGGAACCATTGGCACTGTGGAAGGGCAGCTGTCCGCTGGGGGACACAGCGCCAGTGTCGGTCAGCTCCAGAACAGAGTCCTTGATGTGGCTGATGATCTGGTGGTTCTCCTCCAGTAGCTGCTCCAGCTGTTCTATGCGGTTCTGCAGAACAGAGATTTGGCTCTAGAACACAAGAGGAAAAGGACCCGGGGGGGAGGGGAATGAAGGTCACAGGAGGTGCTAAACAGGACTAGCTAGCCTATATGGATGGATGGATGGATTTTTGCACCAACTACCTTGCACTGAGTCGACGCACACACACACTGGACTCTACCTACACATACTTACACCGACACCCCAACACACACACGCATACTTACACCAGACACTTTCACACTCCCTGTGCTGCTGCTACTAGCTATCCTGTTGCCTATTTACTTTAGCCCTACCTACAGTAGCAGTCAAACGCTTGGGCAAACCTACTCATTCAAGGGTTTTTATTTTTTACTGTTTTCTACATTGTAGAATAATAGTGAAGACATCAAAACTATGAAATAACACATACGGAATAATATGTTTATATGTTTAAAAAGTATTAAACATATTCTTTAAAGTATCCACCCTTTGCCTTGATGACAGCTTTGCACACTCTTGGCATCCTCTCAACCAGCTTCATGAGGAATATTTTTCCAACAGTCTTGAAGGAGTTCCCACACGCTGAGCACTTGTTGGCTGCTTTTCCTTCACTCTGCTGTCCAACTCATCCCAAACCATCTCAATTGGGTTGAGGTTGGGTGATTATGGAGGCCAGGTCCTCTGATGCAGCACTCCATCACTCTCCTTCTTAGTCAAATAGCCCTTACACAGCCTGGAGGTGTGTTATGGGTCATTGTCCTGTTGAAAAACAAATGATAGTGGGACTAGTGGGCTTATTTGAGCTATTTTTGCTATAATATGGACTTGGCTTTTTACCAAATAGGGCTATATTTTGTATACCACCCCTAACTTGTCACAACACAACTGATTGGCTCAAACGCATTAAGGAAAGAAATTCCACAAACGTCGTTTTAACAAGGCACACCTGTTAATTGAAATGCATTCCAGATGACTACCTCATGAAGCTGGTTGAGAGAATGCCAAGTGTTTGCAAATATGTCATCAAGGCAAAGGGTGGTTACTTTGAAGAAAATAAAATATTTAGATTTCTTCAACACTTTTTTGGTTGCTACTTGATTCCATATGTGTTATTTTAGATGTCTTCACTATTATTCTACAAAGTAGAAAATAGTAAAAATAAAGAAAAACCCTAGAATGAGTAGGTGTGTCCAAACCTTTGACTGGTACTGTATGTGTACATAGTTACCTCAATTACCTCGTACCCCTGCACATAAACTCGGTACTGGTACTCCCTGTATATAGCCATGTTAATTTTACTCGTTAGTAACTGTGTATTTATTCTACTTATATCTTTAACTCTACATTGTTGGAAAAGGACCCGTAAGTAAGCATTTCACTGTTAGTGTACAGGTGTACATTAAGCATGTGAAAAACATTTATTGTTTTATTTGACACTACTTCACAGTCCCATTACCAAAGGAAACACTGTTGTTGTGAAAATGCAGGTCCTTGTTCACTCAAGCTGTAGCAAATAGATAAATGAATTAATAAATCAATCAAATCAAACAAAACTACACTGAACAAAAATATAAAAAAACACAACATGTAAAGTGTTGGTCCCATTTTTCATGAGCTGAAATAAAACATCCCAGAATGTTCCATACACACTAAAAGCTCTCAAATTTTGTGAACACATTTGGTTACACCCCTGTTAGTGAGCATTTTTACTTTGCCAAGATAATCCAACCACCTGACAGGTGTGGCATATCAAAAAGCCAGTTAAACGGCATGATCATTACACAGGTGCACCTTGTGCTGGGGGACAATAAAAGGCCACTCTAAAATGTGCACTTTTGTCACATGCCACAGATGTCTCAAGTTTTGAGATAGCGTGCAATTGGCATGCTGACTGCAGGAATGACCACCAGAGCTGTTGCCAGATAATTGAATATTCATTTGTTTTGCAGTATTTTCTGTAGAGCTATCAATGTGGCAGTTGGCTTGAATATAAGCCATAAATATACAGAACACAAATATAAAATGCAACATGCAACAATTTCAAAGAGAATTGAAAGTTAATTTCCCTACCATAAGCCGCCTACAATGTTATTTTAGAGAGTTTGGCAGGCCACGTGTATGGTGACGTGTGGGCGAGCGGTTTGCATATGTCAACATTGTGAACAGAGTGCCCCATGGTGGCGCTGGGGTTATGGTATGGTGGCGATTTGAATGCACAGAAATACCGTGACAAGATCCTGAGGCCCATTGTGAGGCCCATTTATTTTTATAAAGGTATCTGTGACCAACCGATGCATATCTGTACTCCCAGTCATGTGAAATCTATAGATTAGGGCCCAATGAATTTATTTCAATTGACGGATTTCCTCATATGAACTGTAACTCAGTCAAATCTTTGAAATTTCTGCATTTATATATTTGTGTTCTCTATATTTATGGATTCTATTCAAGCCAATTTACACATCGACAGCTCTACAAAAAAATACTGCAAAAACAAGTTTGGGGTAACATGACTAAAATCCTGTCAGTAACAATCAAATCCAGCCCTCATTATACACACTGTTGCTGGACCAGGTCTGTAAACATAATCAGTCACAAAGCTTTGCTGCTGCGAAGCAGTTCAGCTGTGGTGGCTGGGCCGCGACTCTACAGAAGGTGTGTTTATGAAAATAACTGACTGCCTCTCAGGTTACAGTACAAAATAAACGTATAGATTAGAGATATGAATTATTCAAACACGTGTGCATCTCACCAATTAATTTAGTTAACATTTGTTAATTACAGCTTTGATGTAACTCAATATCAAAGGAAAGTTCACAAAACTGTTTCGAAGGTACTGCCTGCCTCTGGCTTTTAACGCCACAGTGAGATGTATCACAACAACATGGTGTTTGATTGCAGACAAGGATTTAGAAAATAACAAGCGATGCTATGTCTATAGGTAATGTCTTACCCGTGGGAAGTTCCCACCGCCGTTCTGTCGCCTTGCAGGATAAGATACAGGGAAAATACGGCCACACAGAATATGGCTCCTCCACAGACCGTCACCTGCTTTTTCAGCTTCATCCTTGAGCCCATAGAAAAGCTTTTTTAGGAGAGAAAAAATCATCAGTAGCTGGCAAACAGTCTGTCAGCTCCAGCCAAACCCCCCCCCCCCACACACACACACACACACCCCCCCACAAAAACAAGCTCTAAACAGCAGGGGCTCAAACAGGAAACCTACTGTCTCCGCAACATGGTGTGTGTCTGTGTGCGCGATCCTTTGGTCCAGTCCAACTCCCAGGGCTGCGTCTAATCCTTCAGCACAGCCAGAGTCCCATTTCGCTCAGTTGGCCACCAGGGCAAAGCCATAACAGTAAGCACAGGGCTGCAGTGATGCAGAGAAACGGCTGAATGAGAGAGGGACTTGGCTACAGGTACCAGCAGCTTTTTAGATAGCCTTTTTCGCTTGGCTTACAGCACATCAGGACTTTGAATGCGACAAATGTCACTGCGATGCGCTCTATGACAAAGCCGAAGCATACCAACAGTGACAAAAAAACAAGAGGTTGAGTTCCATTGGTCACGTTTGCACGATGTTTAAATTATGTCCTTGGGTCCTTTTCTGAAGCCGGTGGGATAATCTCAGTTTAACGAAACATGGCAAAAAAAACTAATGTAATTCTGCTTTCCAGGCAACAGAATAACGCTTGTCAGCACTCAGTAACAGACTGAATGTAAGTTTGTGGGAGAGAGAGAGTCACAGACAGATGATGATAAGTAAATGTATACCAAAAAACAAAACAACCAAGCTGAGCACAGTGGCCTGGATTTCAGAGCTCTTGCTAAGACAGGTGTTCCTTCTTCCCTCAGCATGCAAATCCTGTATGATCTTAATCCTTTCAACTCACAGGATGTCAGTGATTTAGCCTTGCCAAGGGGATTTTGGATGATAAAACCCAACACTTGCTTAGGCTGGTTGCAAAACAACTAAATGGGTCCCAATTCAAAAAGTATTTGTTGGGCCATCTGTGCATGATGATGACTCAAACTCTTATAACATGGAAATGACAGGCTCCAGAGTGATATTAGTAGTGCCAAAGTAACATGCTTTATGCTTTTAATACAAATGGAGATGATTTAGCCACTGACTGCTGATTCCCCTTCATCAATAGCGAGATGATGGAAACCAATGTTTGTAAAAATCCTTGTTTGTGGAAAAGTATAGTAACCTGTGAATGAAAACAGCAGCAATCAGTGAAGTGGAATAAAGCTCAATAGGTCATGATGATTTCCCAGTGTGTGGGTTAACGTTAGTGTAAGGTGTGAAGCAGCAAGAACATGGCAACAAGCAAACCAGTATCAATATATCAAGATCTAGCTAATTATAATCATTGTCTATTGTAATAATTTAAAATCAGTTAGATAGTTAAGTCCTAACAGAAAACCAGTGCACCAGCTAGCTAAATAAGTTAGTCAAAGCTCGGCTGTCATTCAATTTCAATTGCGTTAGCTAGCTATGTCGCTCAAAGGGTCAATCGGATATCATTCAGACACCACAAAACGTGATTATTGCAGTCATGCCTGACGTTGGTAGTCTGCTAGCTGGCTAGTTAGATAGCTGCTAGAATGACAGGTTGACGTTTCTGTCTGTTACCATAACTTATCCTGTTAGTCAGCTAGCTAGCAGGTAAAGTTAGCAAGCTTGCCATCTTTCTTCAGCAAGCCTTCAGTTATTGAAGCTTGCACTTTCTTCTCTAACCGACACTTAACTGCTGGACACAATCCCTCGCTAAAACGCTGTAACGTTTGTTAGCTAGTCACATGGCTACACAACCAGTTAGCTAGCATTAGCCTAGCTGGCGTCAACTAGCTAAGTGTCAAAGAAATGATAACCTACCAGTCAGAGTTGAATCCTGCCGAATAGCTGTTGTAGGGACACATTAAGAATAGCCGTTAAATGATGCCCGTGCACGGTTATCTATAGCTACGGAATGGTTTGTTCTCTTGTTTCACCGTCAGTCCGTTTGGATATGTGTGTCAGTGTGGGGGCTACTCTGGTAAAGCTTTTAGCCTAGTAACGTTAGCGCAATTCATAACAGCAAAGATTTGTGGGATGTAGCACTAGCTAGCTACTCAACCAGAGGAGCAAAGCACTAGCCCAGGGGTATTCAACATCGGGTCCGCGAGGTACTGCAGGGGCCACGAATATATATATTTTAAGTGGAACAAATATATGTTTACATAGCTACCTACAGTAGAAAATATGAGAATATATATTTTTTTATAATCTCTTTTATGACCTTATTTGTCTTAATATTGAGCAAATTACACTCACTGGAGTATCTTAATAGGCTTTGAAAAAGCACATGCAAGTACCAGCAGTGGCAAGTACCGCTAGCTGCTGGTAAACTAAGCTGTCTTGACTTGGACATACTTTTTTGCCAACACATGGCTAACCTTTGTTTAACCAACAGCTGCTATTAGCGAAAATGTGTTTGGAGTTAGCTTTCTAGCTAATAGGCTATTTGAGTTTATGCTTCCTCTTACAATTATAACGTGGGGAGGTCAAAATAATGACTATCTACCAAATGTATTAATTTAAAAAGGTTTAATACTTCTCCTTGCCATTATCATTCACCTTTTTCACACGTAATAAAATATTTTTGCTAACATATGGTGGGGATCCCTGGGTTGCCAGTTTGCAAGGGCAGGTGTCCCTGGGCAAGAAAAGGTTGCACTAGCCCCCTGCACTATTGGATGATTGGTCAAAAGACTCATATGGTTCATAAATAACCATTTCTATTTTAGAGTGATTTTTATGCGTGCTCAGAAAAGTTGGCACACTATATATATATATATTTTTCACCTTTATTTAACTAGGCAAGTCAGTTAAGAACAAATTCTTATTTTCAATGACAGCCTGGGAACAGTGGGTTAACTGCCTTGTTCAGGGGCAGAACAACATATTTTTACCTTGTCAGCTTGGGGATTCGATCTTGCAACCTTTCAGTTACTAGTCCAACACTCTCACCATTAGGCTACCTGCCGCCCCGATAGACCCACGTGGACCTGAATGGACCCGACAATGACTCAGCATAGCTTATAGCGTATTTATTTTATGCTAATAATGTGAATTTATTGACTTATAGAAGGCCTAGCCAACATACAAAGACCAATTAATTAACCAGAAGAGCAACTTGGCTGATAAACATCATTTTTTGGTCATTCGGATCCAATCGAGTCTGGTCTAGACCCGGTCCTGTTAGGGTACGTATCGGGTCTAGGTCTGGTTATCGTTGGGTCCATTAGGGTTTCATTGTTTTCGGGTCTGGGTCCCCTTTTTATTTTATGATCAGGTCCGGGTCTGATTGTCCGGGTCCAACTTTTTGGAACCGAGAAGACCTTTACTCTAAACTGTGCCTTGTATTTGAGTGGAATACTGTAGATCTGCATCAGGTAAGAATCTCCTCTTTATCCCGGTAATATTGATAAAGGCACCTATTACAAATGATTGTAACTAACAATTGTCTTACATGTAACTAACATGTCTCATATGTAACTAACATGTGCTGCTTTTTATTGGCAAAACTCATAATAAAGTAGGGAAGTAGGGTACAGAGCTATGCTGTGTGAGGGCTACTCTGACCCCCGACCTGTCCTTCTGTTGCTGGCTAGGAGGGGGGCTAGGGTTCAAACAGTGCTTCCAAAGGTCCTAGTACCACAACAGCATGAACAGCAATCAGACAGAGACCGGAGGGAACTCTAAAGAACCTGTCTACAGCAGGGCTCTAACCACTACCATCGTGTAGGTTTTTGCTTGTTTTGAGTAAAAACCTACAGGAGGGTAGCTCATGCCCTATACATGCTGCAGCTGCTTTTGTGGAAATATGAGCAAAACTGACACTTGAATAATTTATTAACAAGCTGTCAGGGATATAATAGAGACAGATGGCATTGTCTGTGACTCATTTCAGCCTTAGAACTCCTTGGAGCTTTGGTAATATTGATATTTCCTGCATTGTTATTTTTACATTGTTGTGACAGATGTTTTTTCATTTTCCTTGTGTGGAAACTTTGGGCACTGTCCGCAAACTAGACTTTGATGAAAGCATTTTAGTCATTTACCAGTGAAAAGCATGGCCCTGGTTTTTCATGAGAGCTGTCTGTTTTGATTCCAGTTAGAGGTCCCTGTTCCAGACTGTGGTTCTGCTCTATGGGTCCTTGGTACTGGTTCTGATGCTTGTGGACTTCCTATGTTTCTATCGTGTGTGGGGTTTTACAGTAACGTCAGCTCTTAGGAGGCATGTCACCTGTCCCCGCTCGATCTCTAGCCTCTTCTTCCCCTACAGTAACAAGACACAGCAGCAGCGCTACCTTGGCAATGGGAGGGACTCAGGAGTCCTATGTGAGCACAAGATTTCTCAAGACTCCTCTTGTCTCTAAAGCAACAGAGGACACACACAACAATTAGGCAATTTGTCTGACCCATTAAAGACAGTGTCCTAGGGCAAGGTTCCCCAACCCTCTCCTCTGCCTGTCCACGGGCCCTCCCAGACTTTTCACATTTTTGTTTTTACCCTTAACTGGCATGCCTGATTCAATTAGTCAACTAATATTCAACCCTTTGACTAATTGAATCAGGGGTGCCAGTTTAGGGTTAAAACAAAAATGTGAAAAGTCTGGGAGGGCCCGTGGACAGGGTTGGGAAACCCTGTCCTAGGAGACTAGTCCAGGAATTTCCATGCCAAGTCCTACATTTGACCATCTTAATCCCTTGATGGCCAGAAAACAAATTGATAGCATACTGCCACACTATGACATAACAGGGTATAAGGGAGATATATATGTGGTGATATGATATTACGTGTATATTTCCAATATCTACAGTACCAGTCAAAAGTTTGGACACACCTACAGTACTCATTCAAGGGTTTTTCTTTATTTTTACTGTTTTCTACATTGTAGAATAATAGTGAAGACATCAAAACTATATTTGAGATTCTTCAAAGTAGCTACCCTTTGCCTTGATGACAGCTTTGCACACACTTGGCATTCTCTCAACCAGCTTCACCTGGAATGCTTTTCCAACAGTCTTGAAGGAGTCCCATATATGCTGAGCACTTGTGGGCTGCTTTTCCTTCACTCTGTGGTCCAACTCATCCCAAACCATCTCAATTGGGTTGAGGTTGGGTGATTGTAGAGGCCAGGTCATCTGATGCAGCACTCCATCTTGGTCAAATAGCCCTTACACAGCCTGGAGGTGGGTTGGGTCATTGTACTACTTTGAAGAATCTAAAATATATATTGATTTGTTTAACACTTTTTCTTGGTTACTACATGATTTCATGTGTGTTATTTCATAGTTTTGATGTCTTCACTATTATTATACAATGTAGATAATAGTAAAAATAAAGAAAAACCCTTGAATGAGTAGGTGTGTCCAAACTTTTGACTGGTACTGTATCTATTTTTTTATTTGTATGTTTAGCTCACATCATTTAAAAGTATGCATTAAGGTGTCTTTAATATAATAAATGTGTCAAAAACGAATGTAGACATTAATAAATGCATTTATATAGCTTCCAAAATATATATTTTTTTACAATCGAGGAGTACCAAGTTGGCGGTAGCTTCAATACAGCACCCCCTGTCAGTCATCCAAGGTTTATACTCATTATTGGTTGAAACATCTTGCTTTGAAATTAATTTCCATCACTGGAGGTTGGTGGCACCTTATTTGGGGAGGATGGGCTCGTAGTAATGGCAGGAACATAATAAGTGGAATGGTATCAAAGAGGTTTCCATGTGTTTAATGTAATTCCATTCACTCAGTTCCAGCCATTATTATGAGCATCCTCCCCTCAGCAGCCTCCTGTGGTTTCCATAATCCAGAAATTGCACATAAATATTTAAGGCTAGATGCAGTCTTTAGTGATGAAATGATTTAGATACAAAGGATTAGCTTTTAATGAAATCACTCAGATGTATTAACATCGCAAGTTTTTTTGTCAGACAGCCTTCTAAAGTCTTGGTGTTTTTGGTTTACAAACAATAACTGAGACATTGGAAATCTAGTGGAAATAGGAAAGGGAAGCAAAAATGATCCATATTATAAGAAGGTGCAAGTCAATAATTTGTGTTTCTCTGTGCATTATAGAACAACATAAATAATATGTTGGAAACATTAAACACTTGTAGACATTGTCAGGGAATGCAAAGGAAATGCATGAGGGGAAAAATGTCAGCAAGATAAAGGAATAGCATCAGCAATCCAGTGTTTATATATGTAATTAGTTTCAACTCGTCGGACTACTGCACAGCATGCATTCAAAATGCTGATCTGACCTCCCATAATCGAACGGATCAAATTCTCTCACACCCATCTCCAGCAGCGTATGGAGCTGGAGGCAAGAGCTGAAAATGACCAGGAAGATGCTCTACAAATGTCGGCGCCCAGGGAAGACACGTTTCCGAGGTGAGCAGGACGACTATGAGATGGGGTTACGTCAGGCCGCAAGCAAAGTCCGGAGAATAGGAATATTGGGACAGGGACACACAAATGTGGATTTCTGAGGAGGAATGGAGGGAACAAATAGGAAGAAGAGGTCGAAGAGAATGAGGAAAGCAGAGGTTTGGATTTGAATTTGAGGAAGATGGTGATAAAAATGGAGATAGGGTGTTGAAGAAGACTGGTGTCAAGTGCAAACAGAGTGAGCTGTGCGCCAGACCGAATTCTGGAGGTGAAATGGAAGTGAATGAGGGCGAGTTAGGTGAGGTGGAAATTGTGTTGAAGAACTCGAAACCTGAGCCTGGCATCAATGGACATGATAAAGAAGAATCTGGTCCAGTAGGAGTGACATTTTTGTAGAAAGGGGATCCTTGCTTTTTAGCGGATCCATTTTTGGTTTCAGGGTGGATGAGAAAGGAGGTGGGTGCATTTGAATCAGTGAAGGTAACCTGTAGTGAACTTGTGATATTTGTTTGTATTTACTATGACCAGAGGGAGTGGACGCTCTATGTCACACTACTTGGGTTAAGATCTGCACCATTGAAAGGAATGATTTAGTGTTAAGTGTAAAGGTGAAGATTCCTGGTGTTTGTGATGCCTGCAGTTTGGTGCAACCCAGACCCGGTGGGGAGTGCTGTGAAACAGTCAGTCAGCCCTTTTGAGTTTTGCTTCAGTCTTTACCTGACAAAGTCAAGTCAGGATATATCAGTTATCCTGTTAGAGCTTTTGTGCCGGATCCACTGCGCTGTTTCAGGTGCAACGTGTACGGTCATGTAGCAGCAGTTTGTAGGAGGGAGATTCCAAGATGTGGGAAGTGTGCAGGAGGGCATGGGATATAAAGGATTGTGTAGTTTCCGTGGATAAAGTTGTGTCAACTGTAGGAGTGCCCATGTTGCTGGGGATCGGAAGTGTCCGGGGGGAGAGAGGCAGGTTGAGGTGGCTAGAGTCAGAGTAGTGCAGGTGTTGTATGCTGAGGCAGTGAAAAAAGTAGAGGATGGGTGAGGGATCCTGTTAGGATCCCTGTGAGTAGTAGATCTGTGCCAGCACAGAGGGATAGGCCAACCAGTGATATATGCTTCTGTAAGGTTGGTTTCTTAGCTTTCATAGCAATGGTTATCAAGCTTTCATAGCAATGGTTATTAACTAACGCAGAAATGGAACATTAATCACAGAAAATAGATGTTGTGGTGGCAGCTACAGAAAAGTATTTGGATATACAAGATTTGACTTCAGAAGAGTTACAGGGTGTGTTGAGTGGTGGTGTCCCGTCCTCCCAGGCCTTTGGCATGGTGCAGGAGCAGATAGGGTCAAAGTAGCTGAATGGGGTAGTGGGTTTTTAATGAGTGTAGGGTTAGTTGGACGGGTGTTTTATTTATATATATATATGTGTGTGTGTATATATATGTGTGTGTATTATATATATATATATATAAGTATTAAAGTATAGCCTAATGGATTTATATTGTAGTCCAGTTGAGGGCGGTAATGCAACATATTGGATGCCAACCGCCAAAGTGTAAAGTCTACCAAACGTAGTCCACTCTGTTCATTCACATTTTGGGAACAGAAAATTCAATTGAGATCAAATGTTTAATCGATGAGAATTTGCAGAATGTTGGCCAAAACCCATCTCGTTTCATCTTCTCCCACTGCCGGCCAGTGGGTTTCCTTTCGCTACCATATTTGGTAATGACTGGAAACGCAAAGCGGATGCTTCACATTTATACATCCGGTGAAGTATCCGTCTCATTGTTCTATCTGTAGCACTGATCGCAACGTTGTACGGATTTTTTGGTTTACGCTACCGCGAAACGCAGAGTTGCTGATGAATTGGTTTGGATTTGGCTTCAACGGCTTTGGGCAAATACGAGCGAATGAAAAATGTACTGATGCGGAAAGTGCCGGAGATGCCAACGTGACATATCCAATCTCTATTGATATTGTTTGTCGGAATTTGGAAGAGGAGCCTGTCCAAATCTGTCAACATAATAGCAATGTTGATACGCAGATCAGGACGAGTTGGAGTCGAAGAGCAGCTCTGCATTCAAATAGTGAGTAGAGTACTCAACTCGATCATCCCTTACGAAAAGAGATTGCAGTTAGAGCTTAGTATAACTGCAGTATGCTGCCAAATCCTGCGTCCAAAATACCCGTCGACTGCAGTTTTAAAACTGCTATATTTTTTTGAAAGGTCTGCTTTCTTGTGATTGTAACTCTGCAGTCCAGGCAGACCGCTCAACCAGTGACCGCAGTGAAAGGTTGATAACTGCATGAACCAGTTCCCACAGTGTATCAATTAAGTTGCAACCATGTACCTCAATTCGTCTAACTACATGGACTGTTTCAAAGTTTCCACTTAACTGTATCATTTGTTTACGTTTCAGGTGATGGAAGGCTGTGTCTGGCAGGTTTTGGAGTAGGGACCCCCAGTCAGAGAGGTTGTGGCGGCTGTGTAGAGGAAAGCCGAGGGTGCCAGGATGCACATATCAGCGAGGGATATCTGGCCCTGTCTTTCACAGACAGAGTAGAGTGCTGGAACTCTGAACGAAATGAGAAGAAACCAGGGTGGAGTATGGGGATTCCAGATAATACTGGTATTGATTTATACTGACTGGAGCTGTAGCATAGTTGGTACCACCCACAGCCCCTAGAATGAAATAAATCTTGTTATTTCCCCCACCCAGGTCCATGTACAGGTGTGTGGAAAATATAATGAAGCTCTGATCAATAGTTGCATTTCAATAATGTTGTAATCATAATGTATTCTTGTGTGTTTTGTAGGGCCCTCACTAGCATTCCCATTAGTTCCAGGAGGGTACATAGCTTCCAACCCTCCCTTTTACCGCCCACTTTCCCCACAACTACTGGCTGTTAGCCTGGCACTAGGCACAGAGCACGCAGTCCTCCTCACTGCCTCTGGAGACATCTACACCTGGGGCTCAGGCAGGTGAAGACCACAAATGTCATGTTTTGTAATGGATTTAACAAATCCTGTACAACAGTTTAGTCAATAGGCATTTTTACAGCACACCTTTCATAGGTTACTGATGACTATTTTGGGTACATCAGACATGGCAGAATGAACGACAGCATAGGATCTGTATTAAATGTTGTTAAAACCTTGCTCCCTGGTGTTGTTGGCAGCCATGGGCAGCTGGGACATGGGGACCTGAGCCCGCAGGAGGAGCCCAGAGCAATGGAGGCACTAATGGGTATGCCCATGAGCACTGTGGCCGCCGGGGGTTGGCACTCTGTCTGCACCAGTGGTAAGAGGGACTGACTGGGATGGAACTTACAAAAGAATGATAAAGTAGAGTGATTGCATTACATTATTCAGTCAATGTGATCACTAGTCTGGTCCACAGCTGGGGGAGACCTGTACGTGTGGGGCTGGAATGAGAGTGGCCAGGTGGGACTGCCATCACGAGCGCTAAGAGGAGAGCAGCAGAAGAGCCAGGACACAGGTCTGCCTGTCTGAAATCTGTGTTATATTTTGGGAGGGCAGACCCACCAGCTCAGCTTGTTTTAATATTTAGTGTTCATGCAGGCAAATGGATGATACTTATATACCCCAAATTGGCTGCGTTGCAAAACACCTACATTGAGGTTCTGGACTGGTGTAGATACACAATATATAAATATGTTATATCTGAACTGTTGTATGTTTAGGTGGTGCCAGCACATGTAAAGATCAAGAGGAGAGCAACGATGAGGTGTTCATATCAATACAGGCCTTCCCAGCCCTGGTGGATGTTACTCAGTCATGTGAGGTCAGCAAGATCAGCTGTGGGTCGCGTCACACTGCGGCAGTCACAAGTAAGAGCCCTTCACACAAGCTGCCTCAAACTGCTAATTTAGAGAGATGACACTGAGTATTTTTTCTATTTATTTTCCAGGTACAGGTGATCTCTACACCTGGGGCTGGGGTAAGCTTTAAATGTCAAATATTCTAGTCTACGTGGCTTTGAGTAGGCCTGTGTATTGAATAAATAGCCGTTATGTATTTCACCTAGCAATTCATATCAATGGATAGACATGGTCTTTTTTCATATGCACGGCTACAAGTTTCGCATTTGCCACCGTTTCAGGTGAATACGGCCAGCTGGGACAGGGGACTGTGAACAGTTCAGACGAGCCAAGACGGGTAGAGTTTTTCAAGGACCAGGGGCTGCGTGTGGTGGATGTAGTGTGTGGACCATGGAACACTTTTGTTTCTGCTATCAAAGAGGACCCCTCTCTCCATCCTGACACAAATATCCTTATTCCTCTGTAACCAAGGACTACATAGAATGGAAAAACTGCCTGTAGGAGTTGAGCACTAAGGACGGGGCACAGATTGATTGACTAGCTGTTTGTTTCAAAAAGAAGTAAAGTTAGTGACTAAGACTTGATTACTTTTATTCTAGCTATTTATAGATTTTAAAAAGTTTTACAGTTAAGAGAGCACTGACATGATGTAGAAATACATTTTCAAACAGAAAATATTAATCTACACAGACCAATATAATTTAGGCTGTGGATCAGACTCTTCCCAAACCTTTCCCCCCTGGAAAAATTATTCTCTACTTTATGCACACTCTGCTCTACTCAGAGAACAGGCTACTCTGGCTAATGGTGCTTGTTTAATAAAGTTTGATCAAAGCCTGCAAGATCACAATGATAGTATTCTACAAAACAACCGAATATAATAGTATGACATTACTGTCAGACAAAAAAACAAATTTTTCCATGTGGCCACTAGGCAAAAACACAGCCTAAACTATGCTACAGTTTAACATCTGCTCTAAAAATTGGCTCACTAGCCCATCATTCGAAACAATAATAACACGAAGCTATAAATGTATATCCCATGAAACTGATGAGATCAAATGGTTGGTATGCAGATGCTGTATGGACGTTTAACCGGTAAAAACTTGAAGAATTATCAGAGCTCACCAGCTTGTAGTCCTAAAACCCAATAAATTAGTTACCTTTGGTTCGTTCAGCCAACCCTATGTGAAAAATGAATGGGGAAAGAATAGGGTTTTGGAATAAATGCCGAAAATAAGGTCTGAGGTTAACACAGGCTGAGGAGATCTTGTTTTGTTCTATCCGATAATACCAGTCAGTTAACATGACGTTTATGAATTAAGCCTTTGTGCTATGCTTTTTTTTTAATAGATTATATGAATTCTTCAAAATTCAAGAAAGTGATGTTAGCTGATGAAGATTCTCAGAACCAAAAAAATCTCAAGACCGTGTTTACCTAAACTTATTTTTGGTGTTTAACCAAAAACACCATTCATTTCCCCTCCAACGAACCATGGTGGAGTTTGTGCCTACAAAAAAAATTCCATTATCTCTTTATCATTCACGATTCACAATGAGAAATGTGAAAGGAAAGAGACAACGCAAATGTATGCGTCAAGTAGAGGTAAAAACATGCACCGTGTGTGATCCGCACACGCCCAGAAGCTTAGGAACCTTTAGTCTGGGGGGGAAAGCCACTCTGTATAATTTAAGGCAAAATCTCAAAGTTACTGGTATTACAATGAAAAAATAGAAGAGGTCCTCTTAGTATGAATAGAACAGAATCCAAAGCATCCATATCCTGGTGTGTTATCCGTAGACTTCACAGCACAATCTTAAAAGAACTGAAGAAAAATGTGGAATATTAGAGGGGGGTACATAGTTAAAATGTAGTGATTATGGAGAGATATTCTAATCAGATTTCAACTCACCTGATGAAATCTGGTGACCTCGAGATAACATGTTGGAACTCTGACAGATTTACTGTCCCATCTTTGTCTATATCTGACTCTTCAAGAATCTGTAAAATTGAAAAGTAAATAAGTAGTTGCTTTACCCTTGGATATTGCAGACGGAGACTTGAAATCATACAAAGCAGACCTGACTATATCATACACAGCAGGTCTTCTTTGAGGTAGGCTCACATTGGGAAGAACCAATAGTGGCCTTAATCTGTAAACTTACATTGCTGATGAGCTGCCTCATCTCTTCAGGTGTAAGCCTTGTGTCTTCAGTCTCACCAGTCAAACAGTTCACCAGCTTCTCCAGGTCCCCGCCATCCAGAGTGCCATCGTCATCAAAGTCTGAACATACAAAACAATTCCCATTTTATGTTTTCACCAGCCACCCACACACTGCCAGACATCCATGAATACATGACATACATATACCCCAAGAATTCCCAACAATTGTATTACCAAAAATGCGGAATGCGTAGTGGGACTTGATTTCCAGTGTTGCTGAATCGCTGAAGGCACTCAAGAGATCAAGGAAGTCCTCAAAGGTGAGACTTCCATCTTTCATATCAGATGTTGAGAATACATGGCAGATCCTTTTCCTGAAAGGGTTGGACTAAAGGGTGGGGACAGAACATAAACATTAGGGACCAAAGGTAATCCAACATGTTACAATGATTTGTAACAACATTCAAGTATTAGTAATGGAGTAGAATTTCAATTGCAATCTTGTCACCTTGAGTTCTGGCAGTGAAAGGACTTTCTCCATGGGCACACTGGTGAGGTTTCTGTCCTCTTTGGAAAGGAGTTCACTGAATCGCTTGTGTGCCCTACAGAAAAGACGCATCAAACAAACTTAGCTCTGCCTGTATGGATGTTGATTGTTCATCAAGGCCCTTTCGCAATAAATCTAAAATGACAAACCATTCCAACCTAGTTCAAACAATCCATCTTGCCGATCAAATTTCGTTGTAAATTGGGACTTTAGCCCTTTCAGTTGACAAGGACGTTAAGCTCTGGCAAAATGGAGCCTATATATTTATACTGTATATGTATCAAATAGGATATTGAAAGAAGTATCAGTCAATTGAAATGATCATGAATAAAGCTAGTTACTTACAACAGAATTTCTTGTTTTGTAAGAAATGTCAGCTCCTGGAAGGGAAGTGTTAATACATTATTTAATACTACACACATTCCATATTTTTACCACAACTTCTTGCTTTTATCAGTTGGTCACTTGCAATGTTCTCAACAAGTTGTCCTACTAACTAGCTAACAGTCGTCAAAAGCTGAAAATGCACTCGCTTGTTAAAGGCAATAATTCAAGCTGACTCTTTTGAGGGCAAAAAGTAACGATAAATAGCCAGCTGGCTAAAAACAACTTGGTTAGCTTTTAGTTAACGTTAGTTATTCCCTAACCTAGTAACGACAATGGCCAACAACTTGTTGTGTACACTTTCTTGGCTAAATATCTAATTCACGTTAAATATCTTATGTCACCTGATATTCTGAGAGCAGATCCTTCCCTAATTGACTTGCTGTTGTTCCCATTTTTCCCTTCTTCTGTTTGTTTAGCTAGATAACTTCTGAGAACTTTCTGCTTCGATAACTTTCCAAAGGAGCCACTTCCCTTTCCGGAATTTACGTAATATTATTAAGTCGAAATGCCGGACGTGTCACCTGCTATTCTGCGGCTGCCTGCGCCAATGGAACCCAGACTTGAGTTGTGTTTGAATACTCATACTAACCGTACTATTTGTGATGTGAATTGAGTATATAGTGTGCTTATTGGTCATAGTATGGATGTAGTTAGTATGCCAAAATTTCCCGGATGACGTACTAAATTCGCCAAAATACAAAAGCTGTGTTCGAATACCCATACTAACATACTGTATACTACATACTATATACTATTAGTTCATTTTAGTATACTGTAAATTAATAGTATCCTTTCAGTTGAGCTTACTAGCTCTTCATCTGTCTACCGGAAGTTGATGCTGTTGCTATGCAACCTCTTGCTATCTAGTTAGCATAGCAAATGAGTAGTTTGACATTTCACGACTTCTTCGGGGGTGTTCTTAAATTCAATCCGGAGTGCTGGGAGTGTGCTCATTAATTCAGAGCATTGACTGTTTGTGCACACACTGGATGTTCGGGCGGAGGAGTATGGTTGATTTGAGCGTTCTGACCTTACAAACGCAGGCAAGCACCCAAGCTAATGCCATTCTTCAGGAAATGGGTGTGGCTTCATAACTTTTCAGATTTGAAGAAAATGGCAGAAAATATGCAGCCGAAGTCCAGCGAGAGCAGATACAAATGATTTGCTTTAACTAATTATGACAAATGTTAGGAAAATGTTGAAAAATGTAATAAAGTAATGCCTTTTCAAATAAGTTACGTTGACTGACAATTTGTTTGCTACTCTATCCTTACAAACAAATATTTTCCATATACCACAAACCCCCGAGGTGCTTGATTACTATTTTAAACTGGTTACCAATGTAATTAGAGCAGTAAAAATATGTTTTGTCATACCCATGGTATACGGTCTGATATACCACAGCTGTCAGCCAATCAGCATTCAGGGCTGGAACCACCTAGTTTATAATTTGTCCATAACCATTTAAATTACTGTCAACGTGTACAGAGCCTGGTGGTTGACTATGTAGTTTGCCCACAATTATTTTGGGCTACAATTCCAGTAACTAAAATTCAACTCCCTACACATACTGTCCAAACTGAGTATATGCTTTGTGCTTATATTTATTGGGCATTAAAAAGTAGCTCAACAGATTTCAATGGAATAAAACATACTTGAAATCACAGTACTTTTATTATGTTTTAGATGTATTACCATTAGTAGCTAATTTCCTTTCCTCCCACCATAATAGAACTCCAAAAACACACAGGTTGTCTCTTTTTGCGAGCGAGGCTCATTCAAAGGCGAGTTACTCCAGCATTAGGACTATACAGATTTAGGTGAGCAACGTATATGACAGTGGTCTGTGTGGACTTTTTAGAAATTCAAACAGCCACTGTCACTGAAATATTTACTGCAATCACTGCACTCATACACATTTTCCCCAGTGTGACTTTTCTGATTACACATGATTGGGTAAAGCTGTTTTTCTACATACAGGACACCTGTATGATTTCGCCCCTGTGACTCCTCATCATGTGAAATGTCAGACGGAAGCTAGTGCTGAAACACTTGTCACAATGACTGCAGCTATATCCTTTACCTCCTGCATGAATCTTCATGTGCCTTTTCAGACTATTGCGAACGCTGAATTCTTTGCCACAATCAGAACATTGATACGGTTTATCCCCTGTGTGGGTTCTCATGTGCACAATCAGATCCCTATTGCTAGTGAAGCATTTACTACAAACATGACAACACATCCTATCTGCAATGTGAGTTTGGATGTGATGTTTCATACTTTCTGTGGACTCAAAACATTTTCCACACACACCACAAATATGTTCTTTCTCATTTGTATGAGTTTGCACATGTTTCATTAATGAACCCATGTACTGGAAAGACTTTCCACACACTTTACAACGGCAAGGAGCATTATCCCTTTGCCTGGGTGATTTCAGATCGGACGACTCTGTGGATTTTCTACCCTTAGTATTCATATGGGAGCTTTGTCTTTTTCCTGTCCATCTTTTCTTTGATTTGACTGGTTTAAAACATGACGGAGGCCCTCCGACTCCCATCCAATCAATGTTTTCCCTCTGAGCTGCAGAACAGTATGGATTTCTTGCATAATTAGGCTGAGCATCACTGGTTGGTTCTGATAATCTGTAGTCCTCTCCACCAGTTTCTGTTTTGATATGTGCAGTTGAGGTGCTGGGTAGAGAGTCTCTCTCTTCTTTTCCGTCATTCTGGGCTTGATAAAGATATGAGTGCCGAGTTGGGTCCTCACAGTCAGGTTCCATAAAGGCATTAGTGAATATGGAGTCTTTGGTATCATCTTCCAGCTCTTGAAGCTGCTCTTCCCACTGATTGGTCCTGAGTTCCTCCTGTTCCTCCTTTATCTGTGTAGGCTCTGGGTCCTCCTGTCCGAGACTGGGGCTCCACTCCTGCTGCTGCTCAGGGGGAACCTGTTCCGAGACTGACTGTTGGAGGATGTCTAGAGGCAAGTAGAAAGGAAGGATGAGATATAGAAAACCTGTAAGCCTACAATAGAGAGCATTATTAACAGCGTATTTTTGTAGGCATTAACTCCGCCATTGCTCGTTGGCCAAAGCCTATGGGTGAAATTAATGTTTTTTTGTAGGGCTTTTGGATAAACACATAAAATGTGGTCTGTGGTAAACACAGGCTCAGATCTTACTGTTCTATGAGATCATCATCAGCTAACGTTACTTTTTGTGAAGCATGCATGTAATCAAAAGAAGCACATAAAGGCTTCTTAATTCATAAAGGTTATGTTAACTGACTGATCATCTCATAGAACAAAACGTACTGTATGAGATCTCCTAAGCCTGTGTTAACCTCAGACCTTATTTTCGTAGTTTATTAAGAAGCATCAGACCCTACCGAACTGCATTCTTTCCCCATTCATTTCCCTCCATAGGAACGGCTGAACGAACCAGGTAACTCATTTCCGGTTTTTAGGACTACAAACTGGCGAGCTCTATGACTATTCAGACATGAACGACATAACTATGTAACTGTAAAAGCTGATGTGATATTTTCTATCCACTTCCATACAATAACGGTTGAATAGACAAACGTAATCACAAACCTGCTCTGTTTAGCTTTATGAGAGCGATTTCAAGCTGCCTCTGTAGACGGTCATTTTCCTCATTTGAACGGGAAACTTCTTCTGCTATCGTTTTTTCAACTGCCCATAATATCTCCTCCGCAGCAGTTCTTAATCGCTCATTGAGAAACACTCTTAACAGCTGTATTTTAGACATTTTAGATTACGTTTAGTAGCTTCCGAGGTAGCTAGTTCCTGGTTTCTGTCCGTTTCCGCGGGCAACCTCATCTGGTAGGAGGTAACACATTTTGATTTATCACCACCTGCTGGACTGGAGTACGAGAAGATCGGTTCAGTTTATGGAAATCTTTTCAAATACAAAATGCACCCCATGACATATCCTATATTGACTGAAGTATCACTAATCACATATCTGTACATTATATATTAATCCTATATTTTAACCTTCTCAGGTGAGATGTGGATACTTTGACGGGAGGGACGTGTGATATAATTAAAAGTGTCTTAATAATAACAAAATAATAATACAGAATCATAATGTGTAGCAGTAAGTAATATACTATCCATTTTTTCGATATGTGTGCTCTACTGATGTCTGATCCAGGCTGTATCACATCCGGCCGTGATTGGGAGTCCCATAGGGCGGTGCACAATTGACCCAACATCGTCCGGGCTAGGCCGTCATTGTAAATAAGAATTTGTTCTTAAAACTGACTTGCCTCGTTAAATAAAGGTTAACATTTGTTTTAAATGATCTGGGTTTGATTGGTTATACCTAGGAATTCCTATAGGGGCAGGGTTGCCATATTTGTGATTTATTTTGTACTGTAAATTGTCCTAATACTATTGGTCATGGGTTGCAGGTTTCTGGGCTACTTCTAAGTTACACAGCGACCGTCATGGCATTTCTCTTTAAAACATTTTTATTTCACTGTGACATGCTACTGCTGACTATCAGGCAGTGCTATTGCTGAGTTATTGAGTGGTGGGTGGGGCCGGAGGTGTGTGTGTGCAGCTTAATCCACGAGAGTGAGAGGAGACAGAGCAGCACACAAGCAGGTCGTGACATTTTTTTACAAGTGGTAGGTAGGCAATTTAACTTGTCATTATGCTTGAGTGTAAGTTTGAAATGGAAGTTATGGAATTCCCTCGCATGCTTCTGTTATGGGGAAAAGATCTCAATGAAACTGACATTAAATGTGGAGAATGTTACATTTGCATCTGTTGGCCATCAAGTAGCCTATTAATTTATATGCCATTGTAGGCTACTGTAGGCTACGATTTGATACAGTAAATGTGTTGAAATGACTATATCGCTGGAGTCATTGCAAATCAATTTGTGCCACTTGTGTAGCCTTCCTGGAGCTAGCAAACGGATTTAATAAATAACCTATAACTTCAGTGTATTGTTGTTGTAGCATTATGTTATTATGTAATTATTAATGGCCAAATAAATTAGTATGTTCATTTGAACAAAGCAAGCTGCTAAATCGTTCAGTTTACATCTTGCCTACCTTTTCCCTAGGCTACTGAAGACTATCTGAAATAAGATGTAGGCCTATAAGGAGCTATAGGCTATGTGCATTTTCACTACTTGGCCAAAAGTATGTGGACAAACCTTAACATTAGTGGATTCGGCTATTTCAGCCACACCCGTTTCTGACAGATGTATAAAATTGAGCACATAGCCATGCAATCTCCATAGACAAACATTGTTAGTAGAATGAGCTGTACTGAGGAGCTCAGTGACTTTCAACGTGGCACCGTCATAGGATGCCACCTTTCCAACAAGTCAGTTGGTCAAATTTCTGACCTGCTAGAGCTGCTCCGGTCAACTGTAAGTGCTGTTATTGTGACATGAAAACGTCTAGGAGCAACAACGGCTTAGCTGCGAAGTGGTAGGCCACACAAGCTAAAATAACGGGACCGCCGAGTGCTGAAGTGCGTAAAAATCATCTTTCCTTGGTTGCAACACTCACTACCAAGTTCCAAACTTCCTATGGAAGCAACGTCAGCACAACAACTGTTCGTAGGGAGCTTCATGAAATGGGTTTCCAGGGCCGAGCATCCGTACACAAGTCTAAGATCACCATGCACAATGCCAAGCATCGGCTGGAGTGGTGTAAAGCTCGCCGCCATTGGACTCTGGAGCAGTGGAAATTTGTTCTCTGGAGTGGTGAATCATGCTTCACCATCTGGCAGTCCAATGGACGAATCTGGGTTTTGTGGATGCCAGGACAACGCTACCTACCCGAATGCATAGTGCCACCTGTAAAGTTTGGTGAAGAAGAAATAAGGGTCTGGGGCTGTTTTTCATGGTTCGGGCTAGGCCCCTTAGTTCCAGTGAAGGGAAATCTTAACGCTACAGTGTACAATGACATTCTAGACGATTCTGTGCTTCCAACTTTGTGGCAACAGTTTGGGAAAGGCCCTTTCCTGTTTTAGCATGACAATGCCCCCATGCACAAAGTGAGGTCCATACAGAAATAGTTTGTCGAGATCAGTGTGGAAGAACTTGACTGGCCTGCACAGAGCCCTGACCTCAACCCCATCAAACACCTTTGGGATGAATTGGAACACCGACTGCAAGCCAGGTCTAATCGCCCAACGTCAGTGCCCGACCTAATTCCCTTCTGGCTGAATGGAAGCAAGTCACCGCAGCAATGTTCCAACATCTAGTGGAAAGCCTTCCCAGAAGAGTGGAGGCTGTGATAGCAGCAAAGAGGGGACCAACTCCATATTAATGCCCATGATTTTGGCCATGTAGTGAATCTAAGCAAACCATGGCAAAGTTGAATTACAATCATAAACCCAGATTTTAGTCAGTATCCTATAAATGACAAGTCAATCTCACAAATGGGCCATTTATAACTATTTGTAGTTCTCCCAGAAAATAGCCTAACATTAGAATTACTCAAACTCTCCTGTCTGATTTATCTATAATTTGCACATGCGCAAAAGGGATGTATTTACAATTATAAAGAGGTTCAACCCTGAATGCTGATTGAATGAAAGCCGTGGTTAATCAGACCATATACCATAGGTATGACAAAACAAGTATTTTATGTTAATAACCAGTTTATAATAGCAATAGGGCACCCTAGGGGTTTGTGGTATAGCAAATATACCACGGCTAACGGCTGTTTCCAGGCACTCAGTGTTGGTTTACGCTGAAGACCAGTACTTAGCCGGGGTATATTGGCCATATACCATACCACCTTGTGCGTTATTGCTTAATCATAGCAGTCAAACGACTTACATCGACATCCATTGATCGAAAATTATCTGGCGAGTTTAATAAGGGCAAATTATATTTTCTCTTGCAACATATTCAAATGAGTTTATTACGTCATTTCATAGTTCACAATAATCATTATTTTGATGAAAACCGAATTTTGCTTCTAACCTAGTTACAGGTTATGTCGATATTCCTTCTTAATTGTTTCCATAACATTATGGGGAAATTGTTTATTGTATAAACGTGGCAAATCCTCTCTTGATGTGGGGGGGAACAATTGGCTAGTTTTCAGGCCTTTTGGGTGGGTTTTGAGTCATCATTGTGTAAACATTTTTACTAGACCTGGCAACCCTGTATAGGGCGCTCACACATTACAAGTGACTTGAAGCAGAAGCCACATCTCCGTGTGATTTATTTCTATATTTTCCCCCTTTTAGGTATGAATGTGATGTCGAACATATTTGTTAATATCAGAATGTTACGGATGTTACTATGTGTTATTTAGGCAGTAGAAAACTTGTTTAAAACGATATGTGTTATTTGTGTGCAGGGGCGCAACTTTCACTGGGGATGGGGAGGTCATGTCCGCCCCCACATTCTGAAATTGCATTTTTGTGCCCCCCCAGTTTTATCATTTCAATGTGATACAAAAATTGGCGGGTGTGCTTTAGGACCATGTGGGCGCCTCAGAGCGGTCAGGTAGGCTGTTGGGAGTGTTCAGGAGGCTGGATTTAAGACCAAGCGGACACCACAGAGAGGGTTGATAGGCTGTGTGAAGGCAAAACTTCTGGAAGGCTGGCTGGACCAGCACGGGAGAGTTAAACATAGTGTGTATGTGTTGCGCTCTTTCACCGAGTTGTAAACGGAAGCAGAGCAGAAACTGGCTACTCTTTAGTTGATTGATGTAGCTGGAAAGGTAACTGCTGAAAACAACTAAACTAGTGTTTATTCGCAGTGTTGAGCTAGTATTGTAACTGACATGTGACGTTAGCTAATGTTTCATCCCCTCTCTGTCTGAGGTTAATGAATAAGCTACACTAGCTAGTAGTAGCTACCACAGCCAGGTCAGCCCTAGCCTCTAAGTTAGCTATCTGTCAGATAGCGATATGAGGTGACTGTTACTAATATCTAACAGCTGTTGTTTTGTAGCCTTTGTTTCGTCCGTTTCAACAGAAGTAAATTAACTTAGCTAGCTTTCGCCAGTTGATGTACAGTTAGAGGGAGAGCTGCCCAAAAGTTGGCAAATGTTAGCTATTTCTTTTGCTTCAATCACACTAGACCTGAATCAAACGATGTGACAATCGGCCAAACGACTGAAGATTGATATTGTGAAATTTTTTCAATGCAGTGAGTTTTTATTAGTCAATATGGTAACATTATTGATCTGTCTGTTTCTCTAGCTAATTCCCTACACTTCACACTGACATAGTAATAAACAGCTCTAACGTGACAGGCTTCTCTGTCATGGTGCACAGTAGAGGTCTGCGCCTGACTGATTTCTTCATCCCGCTCCTGCCTGCACCCACAGCTTTTCATACAGCACCAGCTGGCTTTCTGTCCGACTCCCACCCGCTACCGCAAGAACTGGTCCCAAACCCAACCACAGTCCCACAATGCTATTTTAGGCGTATGTGACGCAGCTCACTTGCAAGCCTTTAATAGAGATTCTCACATTGTCAAGATCAGCCAATATGCTAGATGTAGTTTGAAGAGAGCAGAGTTGGAGAGACATGCACTTTCTCTTGAGCTATTTATATAGCCCATCCTTTAGGAGTGTGAAGATTTTCAGAAGGAGAAATATGGGTGATTAATATTTAGGCATTTCTAGGCAATGTAGTAAACTATAGCCTAATCATAGGCCTATTTAGGAATTACATTTCCTTGAAAAGTTAACTGTCCCGTTCTTCTCCGCGCATGCATAGGCTATAGCCTACTCAATTTAATTGAGACCACACGCCCACATGATCGCGCAGGTATGGATACTGAACTTGAAGCAGTGTAACGGATGTGAAATGGCTAGCTAGTTAGCGGGTACGCGCTACTAGCGTTTCAATCAGTTACGTCACTTGCTCTGAAACCTAGAAGTAGTGTTGCACCTTGCTCTGCAAGGGCCGTGGCCTTTGTGGAGCGATGGGTAACGATGCTTCGTGGGCGACCGTTGTTGATGTGTGCAGAAGGTCCCTGGTTCGCGCCCGTGTCGGGGCGAGGGGACGGTTTAAAGTTATACTGTTACATTGATGCTGTTGACCCGGATCACTGGTTGCTGCGGAAAAGGAGGAGTTTGAAAGGGGGGTGAGTGTAACGGATGTGAAATGGCTAGCTAGTTAGCGGGTACGCGCTACTAGCGTTTCAATCAGTTACGTCACTTGCTCTGAAACCTAGAAGTAGTGTTGCACCTTGCTCTGCAAGGGCCGCGGCTTTTGTGGAGCGATGGGTAACGACGCTTCGTGGGTGTCAGTTGATGTGTGCAGAGGGTCCCTGGTTCGCGCCCGTGTCGGGGCGAGGGGACGTACTAAAGTTATACTGTTACAGCAGCAAGAATAATAAAAGCAACCCTTACGTTTTGTATAGGCCTATCGGATATAGCCTACCTTTTAGGTGGATGTTTTGCAGGCAGTGACAATTCTTAGTAATCAATACTTATTGTAGTGTCTTAGCTCTTATTACTTATTTATATAATAAGAAAGACTGAATACAAGAAATTGAACTGGAGCTTCACATGTACTAAAAACGAGTTAGTACCACAATAACATAGAACAACACTGCGGGTGACCATGGTTCTCCATTCTTAAAGGGGACATCAGTAATTAACAGAACATAACATTCCTTCTCTTATACAATCAGAGTTACTTTTACCAAACCACAACTGAAACATTTCCCAGAACTTGTTGTAGTTATTTTGCATCTTTTGATTTGAACTTGAACAGTTAGTTTTTGTTTGTTTGTTTATAAGTCCAGTCTGTCTGGTGGACGGTGCCTTCGTTCTGGGTAGCGTCTAGGATTGTCTCGAGGCTCCTGAACATCCTCAGTGTGTGCTTGTTCCATTATAGCTTCTGCTATAGCAGCACCTTCATCAACACGTTCCCTTCTTTCAGCCTGGGGTCTCTTTACTGCCCCACCGTCTTCTACAGTTCCTTGTGTGTCACTCTCAGGAGCTCTCTGTGCCTGTTCTCTCTCGATTGTTGTGCTGTTTTCCGTGGAATGCATTTGGTTAATGTGACGCCGCCACATTATGTCTGGGCTCACTTGAACCTGGTAAGTTCTGGGTCCCGTTTGTGTATGTACGGTCCCACTTGTCCATTTCCCTCCCCTTCTGTAGTCTCGCACCATCACTTCCTGTCCTGTTTGGAGATGGCGCTCCCGGCCACCGGAGAGCATCTTGGCTTGTTTGTTCAGCACTTCATTACACCTGTTTGGCTTCATGATGTCCAGCTGTGTGCGGAGAGGCCTCCCGGACATCAGTGCGGCTGGGCTTTCATTTGTCGTGGCATGTGGGGTGTTTCGGTAGGAGGCCAGGAACTTGGCCAGTTTTGTTTGCAAAGTCCCTTCGTCTCGTTTTGCTGCACGGAGTCCTTGCTTTAGGGTTTGCACAAAGCGTTCTGCCAGCTATTGGTGGCAGGGTGGTACGGAGCTGAGGTTGAGTGTTTGATTCCATTTACTGACATGAATCTTGTAAACTCGTCACTTACAAAAGCTTGCGCGTTGTCACTTACCAGCTGCAGCGGAGATCCGAAGCGTGCAAACGTTGTTCTGAGACACTCTATCGTCTGAGCTGAGGTGGATGAGTCAGTGCAAAACACCTCTGGCCATTTGGAATGGGCATCAACTATAACCAGAAACATGTGCTTTTCAAAGGGACCAGCATAGTCCACATGAATTCCCTGCCATGGCTCTGTGGGCCATTCCCATGGGTGGACTGGGACAGGAGCAGGCATGTGAAGGGTTTCCAAACATCCGCTACAGTTCTTCGCCATGTTTTCTATCTGTTGGTCCAGACCGGGCCACCAGAAGTTGCTCCTTGCGACCAGCTTCATTTTGACAATTCCAACATGACCTTCATGTAGTTGCTGCAAAACCTGATGTTGGCATTTCTGGGGTATCATGACTCTCATTCCCCACATCAAACATCCTTGGTACGTTGTAATTTCATTTCTCTGCTGGAAATACGGAGTCAGCTCCTTTCTGCCTGTAGCTGGCCATCCTGACATGGTGTATGTGTACACTTTTGACAAGGTCACATCTTTCCTTGTCTCCTGTTTGATAACTGTGCTTGTGACTGGTAGTGCCTCGAGCTGAGCGGTATGGAAAATGTCCACTGCATCCACACTCCTTTGTCTTTCTCTTGTACACGGCAGTCTAGATAATCCATCTGCATTTGTGTGGAGGGACGACGGCTTAAACTCAATGTCATACATATGACTGGCAAGGAACAAGGCGTATCGCTGTAACCTGGCTGCTGTCATTGCCGGAATGCCTTTCTTTGGACTGAAAATGGAAAGCAACGGCTGGTGATCCGTAACCAGTGTGAAACGCTTGCCATATAGGTATGCGTGGAATTTCTTGACGCTCCACACTAGCGCCAGTGCTTCTTTGTCGATTTGTGAGTAGTTTTTCTCTGCATCATTCAATGTTCGTGACGCAAATGCAACTGGCCTCTCTGACCCATCTTTCAGTGTGTGTGAAAGGACGGCACCTAAGCCATAAGGGGACGCATCACAAGCCAACTTCACTGGCAGTTCAGGGTCGTAATGCATCAGGACCTGTTCAGATGTGATGAGCCGTTTTGCCTCAAGAAACGCATTTTCACACTGTTCTGTCCACCGCCATGTCCTATTCTTTTCCAGGAGCTGATTTAGAGGCTGGAGTACTGCTGACAGGTTTGGGAGGAGTCTTCTGTAGTAATTGATCAGTCCCGTAAAAGATCTCACTTCTGTGATATTTTGTGGTCGTGGTGCCTGTACCACTGCATCAATTTTGTCCTGTGTTGTGTGCAATTCATTGCGGTCGATTTCATGTCCACAGAAGACAATCTTGTCTTTGAAGAACTCACACTTCTGTAAGTTTGCCTGTAGACCATACTCTTTCAGTCTTTTCAGGACCTCTTCCAGGTTAGCCAGGTGCTCTTTGTCGGTGCGTCCTGTTATGATCATGTCATCCAGGATACACTGGGTTCCTGGGATTCCTTTCAAAATCTGGTCAATAGTTCGTTGCCAAATGTCTGGGGCTGATGCAACGCCAAAAACCAGGCGGTTATACCTGTATAGACCTTATACCTTTGTGTGTGTTTATTGTCAGGTACTGTTTGGAGCTCTCTTCAACCGGTAGCTGCAGGTAAGCCTGTTTCAGATCGATTTTACTGAAGTGTTTCCCACCAGCTAGTGCAGCAAAGATGTCATCCAGATGTGGCAGGGGGTATTGGTCCACATGCAACATTGAATTCACAGTTACCTTGAAATCCCCACACATTCTAACAGACCCGTCTTTCTTTACAATAGGAACTATGGGTGTGGCCCATTCGCTTCTGTCCTTCTGTGCACTTTCGTCAGGATCCCTGTATCCTGCAAGCGATCGATTTCCGCTTCCACCTTTGGTCTCAGGGAGTATGGAACAGATCTGGCTTTGCAGAATTTTGGGGTTGCGTCATCTCTTAGTACAAGTTTTGCTGTGAAGCCTTTTACTGTTCCCATCTGATCACTGAAAACTGTGTTGTATTTCTTCCGCAAGTGTTCCAGTGTTTGGTCTGTGCCTTTCTCTTTGGACTGGAACGTGTGGAGCATTTTCAAGTCACACCAGTTCAGCTTTATTTTTGAAAGCCATTCCCTGCCAAATAATGGGGGGCCAGTTCCAGGCACCACATACAGGTGTAACTGTTGTGTTTGCTCCCCATAACTCACTCTGACCTGCAACACCCCCATTGGGCTCAATCTCTCTCCTGAGTAGGTCTTCAGCAACACATTTGTGTTCTTCAGCTTGATAGCCTTGAAGTGCTCATTGTAGACAGTAGTGGAAATTATAGACACTGCAGATCCTGTGTCCAGCTCCATTTGGAGGGGTTTGCCTTCGATTTCTGGTGTCACCCATATTATGCTACTGCTGGGAGAAGTCACTGTGTTTAACTCCATTTTACCAATTAATCGTTCATCTGAATCACTGCCACTGTTCTCTACTAGTGCATTCACAGACCCTTTAATTTTCTCAGTTTTCCTGTTGTGACTTAATTTTGCTCTGCATGCTCTTTGAATGTGCCCCCTTCCACTGCATTTGTGACAAATTATGTCTTTGAAACGGCAGTCCTCTGCTCTGTGACCATCTCTGTCACACCTGTTGCATTTTTCGGCCACACAGGGGAGCTGTCGGCTGCGTGAAAATTTTGTGCAGGGAAGTTTGTGATAGGTCAGTATTTCTTTTACTTTGCAACTTAAATGCATCTTTAGTCGCGATTTCCATTATCACAGCAATTTCAACAACCTTTGCAAACATGAGATCTGATTCTGTGAGCAAACGTTTTTGAATGTGTTCATGTTTCAGTCCACAAACAAATCTATCCCTTAATGTGTCATTTAGGTTCTCTCCAAACTGGCAATGTTCAGACAGTTTCTTCAACTCTGCTACATATGTACTAACACCCTCCCCCTCGTTCTGATCTCTCTTGTGGAAACGAAAACGTTCCGCGATGAGGAGTGGTTTAGGTGATAGGTGATTTTGCAATATCTCCACAATCTCTGTGAATGTTTTATTGGAGGGCTTCAGAGGGGCAGTCAGATCTCTTAGCAAACTACGTTTTTGGGCCAATTAAACTCAACAACGCTGGTACTCTCTTGTTATCAGCAATGTCGTTTGCAATGAAGTACTGTTCCAGTCGTTCAATGTAAGTTGCCCAGTTTTCTTGCGAGTCATCAAACACATCTATTTTCCCGATGCTAGCTATTCTCTTTACCGCCGGCTCCACGGGTCTTTGATCTGCCGCCTCGTTCTCGTCAGCTCTCCCCTCGTCGTCACTGCTTGCTAGCTGTTGTGCTACAGGGTCAAAATCTTCCTCTCTTCCTATGAGCTCCATCTGCATTCGTGATGTACACTGCAGGTAATCATCCTCGTTGCCATTGTAGTGTCTTATCTCTTATTACTTATTTCTATAATTAGAAAGACTCTGAATACAAGAAATTGAACTGGAGCTTCACATTTACTAAAAACGAGTTAGTACCAGAATAACATAGAACAACACTGCGCATGACCAAGGGTGCTCCATTCTTAAAGAGGACATCAGTAATTAACAACATAACACTTATTGAAAATGAAAAGGCGCAACGTTTGCTCTATATAGTAGCCTAACAGGCTAACTACACCGCTTGCGTTGCGTGTGGTGTAGAAATCTATGTTATTCAATTATTGCACCCACACTGCTCGCGCGCGTCAACGAGCGTCTGCGTTGCCAAAGGGCTAAAATAGAAATCCTTTCTATTTCTGACGCAGATCGCACTGCAAGTCCTGCATCTCCCATCTCCTCATTGGTTTATAGAAGTAGGTAATCACGTGCCATCTCCTCATTGGTTATACCCACGTGGGTGATTGAAAGATGAACTGTGTTCCCGGTCATCGTGGTAATACTATGAAAGTTTAGATGCCAATCACCATATAAGTTCAAAGATGAAAAAGCCTGGAAGGAGGAGAGATGACTAGAAACGATTCGGTTGGCCGTTTTATGTGTGGATTACTTGTCGGAGTAGAGGACCTTGTGCATTTCAGGTAAAATAACAACTCAATGTTTATATCCCAGGACAAATTAGCTAGCAACAGCAAGCTACCTAAATACGACAAATTAGCTAGCAAGTGCAAGCTACCTAAATAGGACAAATTAGCTAGCAAGTGCAAGCTAGCTAGCTAAATTGCCATACATGTTTAATGCTTTTCGACCTGTCCCCAAATTAATGTCATTGGTTCAGAGTTTGTTTTGATATTTTAACCTACGTGTCGTGATTGCGCTTGGTGTGGGGGGACAAAATACATATATGCACGATGGCACACGCGCGCAGCCGGTTTGGGTTCTGTATAACCTATGTGCGCGTTGTGCCTTTTCCTTTTCAATGATGATTACATTTCGATTGCACTTCGACTCACGTTAGTTGAGCACTCTCCACTTCTGTCCATTATCAATATTTATTTACAGACACTGTAGTAAACTACAGTCTAATCATATTTAAGTTCATTTAAATTAACTGCCATGTGATTCTCCGCCCATTTAGGCAGCCTTCTCTATTTCAATGAGACCACACATAGTTGGCGCACTTGAACTCTCACGCCCAACTAGGAGAGATATGCTACTGATGTTGAAGCAGTGAATTCTGAGTATGAATAATGTGAAAAATATGTGTTTTTAATACAATAGGTAGGCTAACACATACAAAGCAGAAAGACACTGTTTCCAAATAATCTGTGGGACAACAAAAATACATTTTTTTCATCCCAAAGTCCCTGCTCCTGCCCACAGATCGTTGCAATGATCTCTGTCAGGACCTGAGGCATCCTGCAGGAATGCAGCCCTCTATTGCACAGTCAATACACAACACTATGTTCATCATGTCTTAGCAGGATCAGATGGTGACAGTGTCCCAGCAGGGTCACACAGCCAGGGAAGACCAGTCTACTGAGCTCAGGTGAATTTTGCAGTATATTAACAATATCAGTGAATGATACAAAGTTCCATCTTGAATTGATGGGTAGACCTACAGTAGCTACAGGACAGCAGCTTAAGCTTAAAGCTACAGTCTAGGATCTGGGAATAATGGTCATTTCAATTATTGAACCATTGATTATATTCCTGGATAATGTAATGTAATCATGTACACCAAGGTCAATCTTTGTCATGTTTCATTTTAGGAGGATCAGATGGTGACAGGGGTCTCAGCAGGGTCAGGCAGCCGGGGAAGACCAGTCTGTGACAGAGCTGAGGGGAATTTTTGAAGATACAACACTTTATTCTCTCTGTGCAGCAAACACTTTACAAGCCAGATTCTATTTTAAGGCAGTCTGATAAACCTCCAAAGTTGATTTACAAACTGTATCAAGGGTTGCTAGAGGCTAGGGGCTCCCGAGTGGCGCAGCGGTCTAAGGCACTGCATCTCAGTGCTAGAGGTGTCACTACAGAGACCTGGTTAGATTCCAGGCTGTATCACAACCGGACGTAATAGGGCGGCGCACAATTGGCCCAGCGTCGTCCGGGTTTGTCCGGTGTAAAACAAAATTGTAAGGAAGACATGGTAGAAGCTATTGCTGATGAATGGATACAGATATGTTTGAATGCCTAGTCATGTTCATATAATCTCAGACATAAATTACTGCAGTTCAAGACCATCCATATAACGTACTATATGTCAGTGAAACTGAATATCATGCACTCAGAAATGTACTTCCTCTGCTGGGGGTGTAAAACACAGAAGGGGACATATTTGCATATGTTATGGTCTTGTGAAGGCTGACTGAATTCTTGCAAAGAGTATGTTATTTTATCTCAGCAAATCTACAGATTCTCCCTTCTACCTGTTTTTGTTTGCTTGGAAATGTTGATACTGGAGACTGTTATCAAAAGAACCTGTGTAACCAAGCATTTATAGCGGCTAAGAAATGCATTGTCATTAATTGGAAGGTTGGTTATCCTCCCCCAATGTCAAGTTGTGTACCACTAGCTTTGATTTATTACCAGACTAAGGGTATACTGGGCAACTTTCATCAGGTCTGGATGCCTTATATGGAATACAGTACAACTAAAGGAGCCTGTATTGAAAACATGCCCACGTCAGGCGAGATACCTATTTAGGAAATTCCTAGCTGCTGGGCTGCTCAGACCTGTCCCTGGTGGTCTGCCGTCCTGTGGGTTGTCACTCTGGCCTTGGCCAAACTCACTCAAAATAAATAATGAATGTTTCACTAAGATCCTAAAGCTGAGTGGGGTGTGTTGGGTTGGGGCGCTGCAGGCTGGTGGACACCAAAGGACAGGACTGGCCGACCTAGCTATATTGTGTGCAGTTAAAAAGAGCTCTACAGTACTATTAGGCCTATGATATTAATGATATTAAGTATTTGCTGTTTTTGTGTATTAATGTATGTTTGAGGTGTGTTTTTTTGTTGTTGTTTTTTTGCTTCTAAACCATTCCCTTGGGAACTTTTAAAAATGTATGGTGCGAGCTGGGAAGGAAATTGAGTTGAGTTATTCATTAGACTGATGGGGATCGGGCTTGCAGGCGGCTTGGGCTGGGTGGTCGGTCTGGCTGAAATTTTATATAGAGGATGTCTTAATAAAGAAGATCAGGTCTTTGTATTTTTTCAAGAGTTGTTCATTTGTTACGCTATTGGTTAAAGGTGCAACACAATATTTATTATTGAATTACCTTTGATCTAGTTCAGTCTTGTTAATCAGTTAAACATTTAACAATGATCTCTTACCTAGCTTGATGACTGTGAGCATTTTTGCTTACTTTTTGTTGTTTTTTTAATGCAGGAAATAAGCTTTAGTGTCACGACTTCCGCCGAAGTCGGTCCGTCTCCTTATTCGGTCGGCGTTCGGCGGTCGACGTCACCGGCTTTCTAGCTATCGCCGATCCACTTTTCATTTTCCATTTGTTTTGTCTTTGTTTTCTACACACCTGGTTTCTATTCCCCAATTACATGTTCATTATTTAACCCTCTGTTTCCCCCATGTTTGTGTGCGTGTTTGTATATAATGTTCAGGTCGTTACTTGTTGGCTGGTATTGTTTGCCGGGTTCGTTTGTCACGCCCTGACCTTAGAGATCCTTTTTATTCTCTATGTTTGGTTGGGTTAGGGTGTGACTCGGGTGGGAAAATCTATGTTTTCTATTTCTTTGTTGTTTTGCCGAGTGTGGTTCCCAATCAGGCAGCTGTCTATCGTTGTCTCTGATTGGGGATCATATATAAGTTGTGATTTTCCGTTTGGGTTTTGTGGGGTGTTATTTTCTGTTTAGTGTCTGTGCCTGACCGTTTTCGTTTTTGGATTTGTTATTTTTGTTTGAGTGTTTCTTGTAAATAAATATCATGAACACTTTCCACGCTGCGCTTTGGTCCACTCTTCCTTCCACCGACGACGAGCGTTACATCGTTATTACGCCCGTTATTTACGAGTGACCGGTAAATTCAGGCACCTCTAGTATTTGTTTTATACTGGTGCTGTTCGTGGAATAAATTACCTTGTACACTAATCTCTGCTCTCCTGCGCCTGATTCCATGCACCAGTTACCCACAACCTGACATTTAGATTCCCAAAACAATTCTGGGGGAGGACCACGAGACTTCTCGCCAGGTTGTGTCCCCCGCCACTTCGAAAACCAAAGTGGCGCCACTGTTTGTATGTTTAGACCACTTGAAAATTAGCCATTAGCTGTTTTGCTAGCTAGCTTGCTAGAAGGCTGCTCACTTGCACAAGGTGATTTCGTGATCAGCGCTGCAATCTAAAGAGTTAAGTACGAATTAATACAAGTTTATACATGTTTTCTTTGTTATTAGGATGAGTTTGTATACTGATAGAAATGAATACATATGTAATAAATATAGGAACAGTATATACAAGGATAATTCATGGTGATAATAAATAGTGAAATACGTGATGCAATTAAAAAAGGTTAAAAGGTTTGTAATTGCATTTCATAGTGCCAATTTGTATTTGCATTTGTATTTATTATGGATCCCCAACTCTTCCTGGGGTCCAGCAAAAAACATTACAATACATTCATAACAGATTTCACAACATATTAAGTTTGTGCCCTCAGGCCTCTACTCTACTACCACATATCTATAACCCAAAATCAATGTGTACATGTGTGTATAGTGCATATGTTATCTTGTGTTTGTGTACATATGTATATACAGTTGATGTCGGAAGTTTACATACACTTAGGTTGGAGTCATTGAAACTCGTTTTTCAACCACTCCACAAATTTCTTGTTAACAAACTATAGTTTTGGAAAGTCGATTAGGTCATCTACTTTGTGCATGACACCAGTCATTTTTACAACAATTGTTTACAGACAGATTATTTCACTTATAATTCACTGTATCACAATTCCAGTGGGTCAGACGTTTACATACACTAAGTTGACTGTGCCTTTAAACAGCTTGGAAAATTCCAGAAAATTATGTCATGGCTTTAGAAGCTTCTGATAGGCTAATTGACATCATTTGAGTCAATTGGAGGTGTACCTGTGGATGTATTTCAAGGCCTACCTTCAGTTAGACTGCTCTATCAAATATCAAATCATAGACTTAATTCTAATACAATAAACACACAGAAATACGAGCCTTTGGTCATTAACATGGTCAAATCCAGAAACTATCATTTTGAAAACAAAACGTTCATTTAAATATGGAACCGTCCCGTATTTTAATGAACGGGTGGAAAGCCTAAGTCTAAATATTGCTGTTACATTGCACAACCTTCAATGTTATGTCATAATTATGTAAAATTCTGGCAAATTAATTACGGTCTTTGTTAGAAAGAAATGTTCTTCACACAGTTCGCAACGAGCCAGGTGGCCCAAACTGCTGCGTATACCCTGACTCTGCTTGCACTGAACGCAAGAGAAGTGACACAATTTCCAGAATTAATATTGCCTGCTAACATTAATTTATTTTAACTAAATATGCAGGTTTAAAAAATATATATACTTGTGCATTGATTTTAAGAAAGGCATTGATGTTTATGGTTTGGTACATTTGTGCAACGATTGTGCTTTTTTCGTGAATGTGCTTTTGTTAAATCACCCGTTTGGCGAAGTTGAAGTAGGCTTTCTCAAATCGTCAATAGCCTATAGTCGCATCATGCAGCCCATATATGTTTTAATTTCTAAGACATTCTAAGGTTTGTATCATTCACAACTATAGTTGCCAAATAACTCTAAATCTAGCGTATAGGACCTGCTTCAAATGATCACTTTTACTCTAAACATAGACACTTCATATGCGCATTTGCCCCGGAATGGAAAAAATATACTTTCTAGTTCAATTATATTCTTCTTACTATAGAATCATATAATACACAATAATGGCACAGGACATATAAGCGGACAAACTGAATTGGTTAGGCTGTGATTCAATGATAAATTAACAGGCACCGCATTGGTTATATGCAACGCAGGACAAGCTAGTTAACCTAGTAATATCATCAACCATGTGTAGTTAACTTGTGATTATGTTAAGATTGATTGTTTTTTTTAGATAAATGTAATGCTAGCTAGCAACTTACCTTGGCTCCTTACAGCCACAAGGTCCTTTTGATGCTGCACTCGCGTAACAGGTGGTCAGCCTGCCACGCAGTCTCCTTGTGAATTGAAATGTTATCGGCCATAATCGGCGTCCAAAAAGGCCGATTACGGATTGTTATGAAAACTTGAAATTGCCCCTAATTAATCGGCCATCGGTCAACCTTTAATCTGGAGTTCAATGTGGAAGTAACACCATCCCTGCATAGGTCTCTCCATAGTCCTTCATAAAGATTAATACCCAGATCTTTTCCCCATCTAAGTCGGGGTTTGTCTAGCTCAGGCAGTGTTAGTCCTGACATAAGAGCATCGTAAACACGGGAAATGGTCTTGAACAGTGGTTGGTCTGCATGGCAGAGTTGTTCAATAGGTGACATCTTAGGTAGGTCCCATTGTCCCTTGAGTCACCCTAATAAAATTTCGTAGTTGTAGGTAACTAAAGAAGTCCCTGTTAGACAAGTGGTATTTCTGTTTCAGCTGTTCGCAAGAGATAAGAATTCCCTCATAACAATGTTCCAGATGAGTGATATCCTTATCAGACCATGGTCTAAAGTTACTATTCTGGAAAAACATAGGAATCAATCTATTGTTCCATAGAGGGGTTTTAGGGGAAAGAAATCCCTCTCGTCTTAACAGCTCATGCAGTTTGCACCATGCCAGGACAGAATGTATAATTAAAGGGCTGTCTGTGATGGTTTGTATAGATTTTCATTTTTTGTAAAACAATTCTGCTCCAGTGTCCTCATTTACCTCAAACTTTTCAATGTTCAACCATGAGAGAGAAGGACCATTGTCAAACCTCTGAGCCAGGAATCTAGACTGCACAGCCCAGTAATACATTCTGAAACTGGGGAGATTTAAGCCCCCTTGACCGTAATCAAGGGTCAACTTATCCAAGTTAACCCTAGGGGTTTTGCCGTGCCAGATAAACCGTCTGGTCAGCTTGTTGAGAGAGGAAAATGATTCTGCGGGCACAGGGATGGGGAGAGATTGAAACAAATATAGAAATCTGGGCTGGACATTCATTTTAATTACATAAATTCTACCCAGTAGAGTGAGAGGCAAGTCCATCCATTTACACAGGTCACCATCCACCTTTTGCAACAAGCTGGCCAGATTGAGTTAATAGTTAAGAGGTTGTTCAGGTTACCATCCACCATTATGCCCAAATATGTGAAGCCCATATGCAACCATCTAAAAGGAAACGTATGCTTAATGGTCAAAGACAGACAATGGTAAAATTTAGCTTTTAATCAAAATTGACCTTATATCCAGAGAAAGAACTATAATACTGTAATAGGTTCTGTAAGTGAGAGAGGGAATGTTCTGGGTTCGTTAGAAATAAGATAAGGTCGTCCGCAAAAAGTGATAACTTATGGGTATGGGGTAGAGGTCGAACGATTAATCGGAATGGCCGATTAATTAGGGCCGATTTCAAGTTTTCATAACAATCGGAAATCGGTATTTTTGGACACCGATTTGGCAAAAAAAAATTTTTAAAAAAAAATCATGTACACCACATCTTTATTTAACTAGGCAAGTCAGTTAAGAACACATTCTTATTTTCAATGACGGCCTAGGAACGGGGCAGAATGACAGATTTTCACCTTTTCAGCTCGGGGGATTCAATCTTGCAACCTTACAGTTAACTAGTCCAACGCTCTAACCACCTGCCTCTCATTGCACTCCACGAGGAGACTGCCTGTTACGCGAATGCAGTAAGCCAAGGTGAGTTGCTAGCTAGCATTAAACTTATCTTATAAAAAACAATCAATCAATCAATCATAATCACTAGTTAACTACACATGGTTGATGATATTACTAGTTTATCTAGCGTGTCCTGAGTTGCATATAATCGATGCGGTGCGTATCGTTGCTCTAATGTGTACCTAATCATGAACATCAATGCCTTTCTTAAAATCAATACACAGAAGTATATATTTTTAAACCTGCATATTTAGCTGAAACAAATCCAGGTTAGCAGGCAATATTAAACAGGTGAAATTGTGTCACTTCTCTTGCATTCATTGCACGCAGAGTCAGTGTATATGCAACAGTTTGGACTGCCTAATTTGCCAGAAATTTACGTAATTATGACATAACATTGAAGGTTGTGCAATGTAACAGAAATATTTAGACTAATGGATGCCACCCCTTAGATAAAATAAGGAACGGTTCCGTATTTCACTGAAAGAATAAACGTCTTGTTTTCAAGATGATCGTTTCCGGATTCGACCATATTAATGAACTACGGCTCGTATTTCTGTGTGTTATTATGTTATAACTAAGTCTATGATTTGATAGAGCAGTCTGACTGAGCGGTGGTAGGCAGCGGCAGGCTCGTAAGCATTCATTCAAACAGCACTTTCGTGCGTTTTGCCAGCAGCTCTTCGTTGTGTGTCAAGCATTGCGCTGTTTATGACTTCAAGCCTATCAACTCCCGAGATTAGGCTTGTGTAACCGATGTGAAATGGCTAGCTAGTTAGCGGGGTGCGCGCTAATAGCGTTTCAAACGTCACTCGCTCTGAGACTTGGAGTAGTTATTCCCCTTGCTTTGCATGGGTAACGATGCTTTGAGGGTGGCTGTTGTCATTGTGTTCCTGGTTCAAGCCCAGGGAGGAGCGAGGAGAGGGAAGGAAGCTATACTGTTACACTGGCAATACTAAAGTGCCTATAAGAACATCCAATAGTCAAAGGTTAATGAAATACAAATGGTATAGAGAGAAATAGTCCTATAATTCCTATAATAACTACAACCTAAAACGTCTTACCTGGGAATATTGAAGACTCATGTTAAAAGGAACCACCAGCTTTCATATGTTCTCATGTTCTGAGCAAGGAACTTAAACGTTAGCTTTCTTACATGGCACATATTGCACTTTTACTTTCTTCTCCAACACTTTGTTTTTGCATTATTTAAACCAAATGGAACATGTTTCATTATTTATTTGAGGCTAAATTCATTTTATTGATGTATTATATTAAGTTAAAATAAGTGTTCATTCAGTATTGTTGTAATAATGTTGTCATTATTACAAATACATTTTTAAAATCAGCCGATTAATCGGTATCGGCGTTGAAAAATCATAATCGGTCAACCTCTAGTATGGGGGCCCACCTCAAAGCCATGTATGTCAGGGCATGTTCTAATAGCCTCAGCCAATGGTTCGACGGCGAGAGCGAAGAGGTGGGGGCTAATTGGGCAACCTTGTCTGTTCCCCTTATAGAGAGGGAACGAGGAGGAAGTAATCCCATTGGTAGCAATCCTAGCTTTAGGAGATTTGTAGAGTGATTTTATCAAATTTACAAACACGGTGCATAAACCAAACTTTTCCAAGACGCGAAAGAGATATGGCCATTCAACCCTATCAAAGGCCTTTTTTTCGGCGTCGAGGGAGACTATAACACTAGGTATTTTGTTTTTGTTAGCAAGGTGATTTATATCAAAGAACCTTCTGAGATTATTGGAGGACAATCTATTAATTATGAAGCCAGTCTGATCTGGGTTGACCAACAAGGGGAGACATGACTCCAGTCTCTTAGATAGCATCTTGGTGACCAGTTTACAATCTGTGTTAAGGAGAGAGATTGGTCTATAGGCGGTTCCCTTTCTTGTGAATTACTGTAATCACCGCTTGAGAGAAAGACTCTGGAAAGCAGTTGTCCTCCCCAGATTTTTTAAGTACCTTCATAAGGTAGGGCACCAACAGCTCCTTAAATGTTTTATAGAACTCTGGAGGGAAGCCATCCTCCCCAGGAGATTTATTAGAAGGTAAGGATTTAATGGCCTCCAACAATTCAGGGACTGAGAACTGTTCACTCAGGCGCTCTCGGTCTTCCTCTGACAGGCATGGGAGGTTGAGAGAGGAGAGAAAAGAGTTTATCTCCTGATAGATCATCGCTTGATTGGGAAGTATAGAGGTCTTTGTAATATTTCTTAAAAGTATCATTAATTTCAGTAGGGTTGAAAGTTATCTCGTTAGTAAGAGTTTCTATAGCATTAATTGTCCTCTTACTTTCTTCTGCTTTCAGTTGCCATGCCAATACTTTGTGTGCTTTTTCTCCAAGTTCGTAGTAACGCTGTTTTGATTTAGTGAGGGCCCTCTCAGCCTGATATGTGTTCAGAGTATAATATTTCAGTTTTTTTGTTACCAAAAGGTCTTTCGTCTGGCGTCTTTGGTAGGTTTTCTCTAGCTCAGAGATTTCAGATTCAAAGACATTCAGTTTGGCACTGTGTTTTCTGTGTTATGTGTTAAGTTTAATGCCCATTGTAAATCTTTTAAACAGCAGACGAATCCTTTGTCCTCTCAGTATGGAGGATTGGAATGTGTGAGTGGGCCCTGTGGAGAACCTACCTCAGAACAGTAACATGCCATAAATGGTGGAAACAACGATAGATGTAATATGAAAATGAATGTTGTTTTTGTTATGTTATTAATGATGACGTTATAACGAAACATTGTAACTTGAAGAGTTTTCATAATATGTATCTGATGTTTGTATCCTGTACGTTGTGTGGAAAATGTCCAGATCAAATAGAATGTTTTTGTAAAGATGAAATGTTAAGTTAGTTGTCTAAATTGGATCTGAGTAAAATCCATACCTTGCCTCGTAACTAGTTACGCCCAGAGAACTTGCCATAAAGACAGAAACGCCCCTTTCTGACCCAAGGGTATAAAACTTGTGAGTTAAGAATGTACAATTCAGACAAGGTGACCATGCGCTGCAGCCAAGGTTCGAGTAGTCGTGTAACAGATGTATATCGTACTCTCCTTGCGTTGTGTTTTCTCCTAATAAATCACATCAGCCAGTGGTCCCAGTTGAGCATCATTTATTTCTGCTGTTGTTGTTAAATGGGAAACAGCAAGTTAGTTGTGCAGTGCTTAACGATATTGATGGCTGCCGATGGCAAAATCTGTAGCATGAAGATAACTGTGTTAGCAGTGGGCTTATGTGACCATTACATCGGTGTATGCTAGCTAACACACTTAAAAAACCAGAAAGACCCTCAATCCCTAACAGGTACCATATACCCACACATGTATAAATCAGTAACGTACAGCAAACTTGTACACATTGTAAAATATAAAACAATATTCAGAACGTGACCTACCCCTTGCATCACATTTTCATACTGGGAAGACCTGACGTTCGCGATCTCCCCCTATCTGCAAGCGGGGCCAATCACAACACACCTTATTGTCAGAGTTGAACCAACCAATAAGAATGCTTGAACATTAAATACACATTTTTTTAGAGGCAAGTGGAAACATAACCAACCCTGTTACATTCTCCCCTGCTGAATTACACTTGCATACTATAAAGAAACAAAATGAGGTATGTAATACCTTGCAATACATATGTCACCAAATATTCCAGTGCAAAGACTATTCTCTAAAGTGAATTAGGGGAATTCAAAGACCCCGTAGGAAAACATGCCTGTTACATGTTCAGTACACTCAGTGACAATAATAACCTTAGACAGAAAAACCTTGGCCTGCTTGACCTCTGACCCATGACCTCCATGAGGTCTCTTGAAAGTAAAAAAATAAATGTAAAAAAATAAAATGGGCTTCAGACTTGGATTCTAATCCTACACCGGTATTCTAATGAATTCTGTATGAAAAACCCTCTGTGTCTGCATAGTCTCTATGAGTCTCACTGGGCGTTTCCTAACCCGACCAGCCCCTGGCCAGCCACAGGCCTAACAGAGTTATCATTACGTTTAACCTGTTCACCTACAACCACCACTGGTGGGTCACTGTCCACAGTCAGTGGATAGTCAAGGTCAAGGGTTCTGTGACTGTTGCTGGACATTTCTTCTCCAAAGGTTAGCTCTGACATGCTTGTGCCACCAGTGGCACCCTCAGAATGTGGTGAGTTCTGAGGGTCCCTCGCCAGTGGCCCATCTTCCAGCACATCTGGGGTCTCTTTTTCAGAGGGATCCGACTGTGTTTCCTCCGAGGTCTGTTCTGATACCCACACACTAGTCCTCTCACCGATGTCCATTTCTGGTATATCGTTCATGGATGAGTCCTCCATCTCCTCACTCGGATCCTCACGGTCTCCCGTATTCGGTGTCTCCAAGGCAGTGTCAGGGAGAGGCAAGAAGTTTACAGGCATTATCAGATTATGGTGGACCGTTTTCTCCTGGCCAGTCGACATGTCCTGTATCTTGAAGATGTGAATGTCACTATTCTTCACCGTAACAATATAGAGGTTGTTCTCCCAACGATCCGCCAGCTTCCTCTTTCCACGTTCACCCTTATTTGCCAGCAGCACCCGATCACTGACCTCCACTGGAGCTCCTCTGATCTTCCTGTTGTAGAGGCCCGCATGCCTCTTCAGCTGTTTGGTTGCCGACACCTGTATCATCTCCATGGCCTCCCTCAGGTCTCTCGTCAGGGACTTGATGTACTCGTCATAGTCTTGCAGCACAGTCCCAAACATCATGTCGACAGGCAGACGTGGGGTTCTCCCAAACATCAACTGGAAAGGGGCGTAGCCCGTGGTTTCATGGACTGTACAGTTGTAGGCGAAGGTCAGCGACTTCAGCTTCTGGGGCCACCTGTGCTTCGCTCTCGTAGGTAAAGCCCTGATCATGTTTCCCAGCGTTCTATTGAACCTTTCGACTCCCCCGTTACCCATCGGATGGTAGAGAGTTGTGTGCGACTTCTGGACTCCTGCAGCACTCAACAACTCAGCAATCAATTTACTTTCAAAGTTGGCCCCTTGGTCAGAGTGGATACGACGAGGAAAACCATACACACAGAAGATGTTGTTCCACAGCTGACGGGCCACTGCTTTAGCTGATTGGTTCGGACACAAGAAGGCATGGGCCATCTTAGTAAAATGATCAGTGACGACCAGAACATCCAAGGACTTGTTGTTGGAGTCAGCAGACCAGAAGTCCACACACACCAACTCGAGGTGCTCAGTCGTGATGATGTTCTCCAGTGGAGCTCTGGCCTCTGGCTCGGGGGCCTTACTGAACACACACCTCTTGCAGGTCTTGACATACTCTCTCACATCCGACTCCAGACCATGCCAGAAGAACCTCTGTCTCGTCAAGTACAACGTCGCTGTTGCCCCTATCTGCAAGTGGGGCCAATCACAACACACCTTATTGTCATCAGAGTTGAACCAACCAATAAGAATGCTTGAACATTAAATACACATTTCTTTAGAGGCAAGTGGAAACATAACCAACCCTGTTACAGTCGCAACCCCAAAATGCAACATGAGGTTGAAAAGGACAAAATAACCCCTTAACAATTTATGCTAAGGATGAGTAGCTGTGTCTAAGTGGGTGAATTCAAGCAGAACCAGACAGTTATTCTATCTAAGGAATCGTGTGTCTACACTGCTTTCATTCCCACGCTGGAACCATCTATACACGGCTGATTAGCAGTCCGTAGAAGACCCCTTTTCAGAACGAGGGCGAGGAAACAAACCACTAAGAGAAAGGGCACTGACATCGTGTGGACAATCAGAGACTTACACCTGGTAACAAAAGAAGTGCCGCCATCAGAGGAGAAGAGACACCCCATCGGAGACCTTCGACAAGTAATTACACCATTATATTCTGACCCATAAGAGCGGCAGTTCGGGGCAAGGTGTTAGGGCTAAACTAAGCATAGTTTACAAATCTATCCAAGTGTGCTTTTCTGTCGTGCACTCTCTTTCTCTTTCTAAATTACCCATTTTGGGTAACACGTGTCCTATTGTGTTGGCCCACTAGGGACATGTTTCATTGTACTAAGTTTATATAAAAAGCCTAGACTGTGTGTTTGTGTATCTTATATTGTCATTTAGCTTGTTAGTAAATAAATAATCAACTCAATTGGTGTGCTACGGAATGATTTAGTGAGACTCGGGTTTGTGCAGATTCACTTATTATGCGACGTTCAGGATGAGACTGTAGAGGAAATTAATTAATTAGCGACTGCTGTAAAATCGATATTAATTAATTGAATCACGTAATTATAAACAGTTAATCATTCGATGAACAGCAGTCGTCACATTAATCAATACAACGTTACGACAGAGGGCCAGATATTATGGGGTGTTTGTCAGTTCTTTAAAATCCATCTTCAGCTGTTCTAAGCTGCCCTTCATAATGTCATTTGACCCCACATGAACCATGAAGGTATCAGCCCCCGGTGACTAACTCACAGCCTCAGGAAGCAACCTGGCGATATCCTGAACTTTTGCCCCAGGAAAACACAAAGTCTTTGCCCCAGGTACAGATATATGCCTCACCATTGAACTCCCTATCACAATTGCCGGAATGATCCAGCCTCTGCCGTGTCTCGAAGTAGATTGCGAGGAAAGAGCCACAGAACTCACTTGAGGGCTGCTGAGAAGCCGGTTGCGTGCAGGACACAACAGCCAAAGGGACAGAGCTCTGATCCAGAGTGCACGGCCCAGCTGAGGGGGGCCGCGGTGGTCCAGGCTGTGCCCAGGCAGTTGATTGACCAGGACAGGGAGAGTTAGCTGGAGGGGCATCCACAGCCAAGGAGGGAACACCCTGGCAGAAAACCCACTGGTACATGGGCTCTAAGTGGTTTGAAAGTCTTAAGTCCGGACGCGGGGTAAGAAGGCATGCATCCATTTACGCTCACCTGGAGTCGAGACAATGAGCATCCATTTTCTGGTTCAAGCTAGTAGAGGGGTGCAGTGGCAGAAATTGATCATAGTCCAGGAAGGTCCCATTATGATCCTCTTGGATGTTTTGATAGGAAGCATTTAAAGAGGGATACTAAGAGGGATAATAAAAAATTACTGGTTTATTGAACAGTTGTAACAGCTTGAGAGAAGATATTTTGTGCATTTGTGAAACATTCTATTTTGTACATTTAAAAACAAAATATACATTTTACCTCCATTTAACTAGGCAAGTCAGTTAAGAACATATTCTTATTTTCAATGACAGCCCAGGAACAGTGTGTTAACTGCCTTGTTCAGGGGCAGAACGACAGATTTTTACCTTGTCAGCTCGGGGACTCGATCTTGCAACCTTTCAGTTACTAGTCCAACGCTCTAACCACTAGACTACCTGCCGCCCCATGTAAATGGTTGATGATTTTATATGAAAAACACTCATTACAAATGACTTGAAGCCGAAGCTACATCTCTGTGTGATTTATTTCTATACTTCCCCTGTTCAGGGGTATAACAGTTGCAGATATAGCGAGGATTTATGTTTTTATATTGAGTTTTTTTTCTCATAAAGAATACAATGTAATCTTTGAGCCATGAGTGCTTCTTAGATACTGACATACATAATGTCCAACAATGACAAAATCCAACTTCTGCTAAGTTCAGACCACCAACATTATTTTCTCAGACAGAACACAGCTAAATGATTTCTCCCCTGTGAGTCCTCATGTGACCTGTCAGATTGGTGCCAGTCCTGAAACATTTGTCACAAAAACGGCAATGGTATGGTTTCTCTCCTGTGTGGATCCTTATGTGTGCTTTCAGATGTTCACTCTGAAAGAAGCCTATGCCACAATCAGGACAGACATATGGTTTCTCGCCTGTATGAGTCCTCATGTGCACTCTAAGATGGGACCCAGTGCTGAATCTTTGGCCACAATCACAACAGTGATGTGGTTTCTCTCCTGTGTGAGTCCTCATGTGCACTGTCAGCTTACTATTCCTTGTAAAACATTTACTACAAACATTACAAGAAAACTTAGCTGCACTGTGAATTTGAAGGTGATCTTTCATACTTTCTGTGGATTCGATGCATTTTCCACACACACCACAAGGATGTTCTTTATCCATTGTATGAGTTTGCACATGATTCACTAAAGAACCCATGTAATGAAAAGACATGCCACACACCTTACAATGACAAGGAGCATTATGACTTTGACTGGGTGATTTCAGAATGGAGGACTTTGTGGAATTCCTACCCTTATTATTGACGCGAGAGCTCTGTCTTTTTACTGTCCATGTTTTATTTGATTTTCCGCGCTTAAAACCTGACTGAGGGACTCCACTTTCCATCCCATTGACAGTTGCACTGTTTTCTCTCTGAACTGCAGAACAGTCTACTGCAGCAAGAGTATGAGAGTCACTGGTTAGTTCTGATACCGGGTAATCCTCTTCATATGGTTCGGTATTGATCGGTTTAGTTGAGGTGCTGGGTAGAGAGACTCTCTCTCCGTTAACTTCATTTTGACCATGATAAAGATATGAGTGCAGAGTTGGGTTCTCATCACAGTCACCTTTCACACAAGCAGGAGTGAATATGGAGTCTTTGGTATCATCTTCTAGCCCTTGAAGCTGCTCTTCCCACTGACTGGTTCTGGGTTCCTCCTGCTCCTCTTTAATCTGTGTAAACTCTGGGTCCTCCTGTCCCGGACTGGGGCTCCACTCCTGCACACACTTCTGCTGATCAGGGTGAACCTCTTCAGGCACACGGAAAGTGAGCTGCTGGAGGTCTGAATAAAGTAGAACGCAAACGTTGTCATGAGACTGCAATCATCATACACAATGACAGCAGGTGAGTTTACAGCATGAAATAGAAAACGCAAATGCTGATAAGAATCGTCCTATAAATACAGTATATTTTGTTACATACAAAATACAATTCAAGGTAACTAGACAAACCAACTAATGACCCAAACCTGCTCTGTGCAGCTTTAACTCTGGTTTAAGGGCGATTTCAAGCAGCCTTTGCAGACGGTCGTTTTCATCCTTTGAACGGGAAACTTCTTCCTGGTACTCAGTTATTGTTTTTTCAACTGCCCCGAATATCTCATCAACAGCAACTGCTAATCGCTCGTTGAGAAACACCCGTAACAACTGTATTTTAGACATGTTTAGATAATGCAAGTTACAGCTAGTTACCTTTGTGCCTTAACCGCCGTAAAGCAGGCAAGAATAAGTACTTCCGGGTCATGGATTTTTGGAATCTTTCAGAATAAGAGACCTGTCCTGTATACTTTGTAAATTAATAATTAGGGAGAAAATGATGGTAAATGTGCACAATTATCAATATATGTTATACTACTTATCCCACAAAGAATAATTAAAAGTCACAATAATCACTTATTGCATGTACATTGTGTCACAGTAAAAGATCGGTGCTTCTACTCAGGGGCACTTCTAGTTTCCTAATCCACAGTTTACAACTATTTTGCGGCCATTAAAGAGGGGCCAATAGACATTTTGCACAATGTAGCAACGCCCATTTCCGCTTTACTTCCTACCCGATACATCGCTTCATGTTCCGATCGCGTCCTGTTAGCCTGATTTTAGCCATACTTGTATCGAAGTCGCTGGTTTTATCATTATCTCAGTATATTCATATAATCATATTTCTGGAGCGTTTTTTTATATTTCTTGTTGAAATTTCTGTGTTCTGTCCTTTTTTTTGTCTCTTAGCTAGCTAGCTATTAACACGCTAACTAGTAAGGTGGCTAGCAATTAGCCAATCCCTTACCAACCATGGCACTGTTTTACTCAAGCCGCTTGCAAGAGCTGGGAAAAGGATGTACATCGTCTGACCAAGACAAGTAGCAAAGCACCGACCTCCAAGTTGGAAAAATGATTCAAACTTTGTCTCCAGTTAACTTTTCAACTATGAAGGTAAGTATAGCCAAGTGGCCTATCAGACCAGACAAGGACGTTTACTCAAAGCTGTAACGTAGTTTAAAACATGCCTTTTACAGTAGCTAGCTAACATTATGATTGCTCATTATTTTTTATTCCAAACAGTTTCAAACAGGGACAAAGGGACAGGAACTAGGCTTAACCCATGTCTATGAAACCGTTCTTAGTGTAGTAATTGTTGAGTTGTCTTCCTTGCTGTTTATGTAAGTTCTGTTATGTTGGACGCATTAGATTACATTTAAACAAGGGCATATACTCTTAATAGAAAATGTTAAACCCGTATTGCTGTAATTAATTTAGTGGCTGGTGCACCAGTCACTACATGTTGAGTGATTTTATAGTCTAATCATTTTATTTTTATATCCCCACGTAGGTTGTACTGAAGCCCTCTGAGCCAGTAACAATGACACATCACTGTTCATGTGTTGCTGGCATTGCATTATGCAACCACACAGTTGCATTAATATTCCAAGATGGGAACACCAGTCGTCCCACCTGTGCACAGCTGCACAGAGGCCGAGCAGCAGTGGCATAAGCCAAGGACTATGTTATGTTTTAATAGCTGTACCACATATCAACATCATAATGCTAATAAATGATTTAGTGAAAATTGTCTCATGATTAGATTTAGAATGGTGCCCTTGTACTGTCTTTTTACAGGTTCTGCCCATAGGCAAAATGTCCATCATCAAGCCCACCAAAAAGCGCATGGCAGAAGGAACGATTAGGTGAGTATTCCCTAATAGCCAGTATAGTAGGTAGTAGCTGGTCATATCCTATTACACTTTGACTATATAAAATTATTTAATTTCAGGTGGTTTCAAGTACATTGTTTAGATTGGCTAACCACAGCGGCTGCTTTGCAGAAGTACACTCTACAGCGCCCTTCTTGGAACGCTCCCTGACCTCTCAGTTCTCCAGATAGAAGAGGCATACAATAACTTTGACCCTCTATCCAAGCCATTGATCTGCAGCGTGGGGATGTCTGTTGAAAAGCTTTTAGTCTACTCCCACTTCGGAAAGGTACAGGTGGGGAGCCTCCTGTCTTACCAGCAGCCTCCAATCACAACGTGACCATAGTTCACCATAAGGGAACACCACCATTTCCTTCACTGCCCCTGGATGGCTACAGACTGGAGAGCAACTTTCAAGGCTGCACATTTGTGCGCAGTGAAGAAGACCAGCTTCACATAGTCTCTTCAGGTGAGAGAATACATAGAGACTCAGTGGTGTTCTCACTAATTAGAGAGAAGGGTGACTGGTACTACTTATGTGTACATGCAAAAGTTATTAGGCAGGAAAGACTAAATAACAAGGGACAGGCTCCTTTATCTTTCAATTAATGAAAGAGAAACAAACCAACATCTGCCTGTGCAATTAATTAATAATTTTAAATAATTCAGGTACATTTTTCTGTTCTCTTGTCAATGTAAATAGAAACGTACATTTTGTTTGGAGTATAAGCAGAAGTGTTTATCAATAAATGGACTAAAGGATTTTAGACAATGTGGATGGTAACAGCAAAAAAAGATAAGATGCATTGCGGTAGTAGCTCATTGCTCCTTGGCCCACGCCTTCACAAGAGGCCCACACTGTTAGTTTTGTGAAAAGACAAGCCACAGCCCAGATGCAGTTGATGCTTCCCATCAGTGACATGAGGATCTCTTGGACATGGTAATATTCCACTGGAATAGCAAAGGTACTGCTCCCTTCTTCAGACTTCGAAGCCCACTAGAAAGTTCAATGAAATCTTCTTAATTTCCTAACTTTCAATAAAAATGCTGCACCAACTAATAATATGACGTCATTAGCACTAACGTTAGCTAGGTACTGGTAGCTAACGTTTGCTGGCTAAAGAGACAAAAAAGGACGGAACACAATCGAGTTACAAAAATCACTAACTGAACGGATAAACAGAATTCTCAAAAAGAATGATTAAAAAAACGCTATAGAAATATGATTATATTAATATACTGAGGTAATGATTAAAACGAGCGACTTCGTGGCTAGTATGGCTACAATCAGGCTGACAGGGCGCAATCGGGACAGGAAGCTAGGTATCGGGTAGGAAGTTGAGCGGAAGTGGGCGTTGCTACTTTGTGCAAAAGGTCTATCAGTATTGGGTATTTTATTAGGATCCTCATTAGCTTTTGTGAAAGCAGCAGCTCCTCTTCCTGCGGTCCACACAAAATATTAAACATTGCATAACACAGAACATTTATAGACAAGATCAGCTCAAGGACAGAAATACATACAGTACATTTAAAACATCACACACAGCCTACATATCAGTACATACATACAACATATCTAGGTCAATTAGGGGAGAGGTGTGGTGAGGTTGCTTTATCTGTTTTCTGAAACCAGGTTTGCTGTTCACTTGAGCAATCTGAGATGGAAGGGAGTTCCATGTAATCATAGCTCTATATAACACTATGTTTTCTTGACTGTATTCTGGATTTGGGGACTGTGAAAAGACCCCTGGTGGCATGTCTGGTGGAGTAAGTGTGTGTGTGTGTCAGAGCTGTGAATAAATTGACTATGCAAAAACATAAAGTCATATTCAACACATTAATGTTTCTTAGAAAAATAAGTGATGCAGTCAGTCTCCTCTACTTTTAGCCAAGAGAGACTGGCATAGTAATGATATTAGCCCTCGGATTACAGTGAAGAGCAAGACGTGCCACTCTGTTCTCAGCCAGCTGCAGTTTTTCTAGGTCCTTTGAAGGTGCCATATGAATGGGCATTAATCAATATTAGACAAAACTAGAGCCTGCAGGACTTCCTTTGTGGAGTGTGGTGTGACCTCGCCCATCTTTGCAACCATTGACTCAATATGTTTTGACCGTGACAGTTTACAATCCAAGCTAACTCCAAGTAATTTAGTCTCCTCGACTTGCTCAACAGCCACATTATTCATTAACAGATTCAGCTGAGGTCTGAAATTTAGGGAATGATTTGTACCAAATTCAATGCTCTTAGTTTTAGAGATGTTCAGGACTAGTTTATTACTGGCCACCAATTCTAAAACTGACTACTCTTTGTTTAGGGTTGCAGTGATTTCACCAGCTGTGGTTGCTGACACACATAGGGTTGAATCATCAGCATACAGAGACACACAGGCTTTGTTTATTGCCAGTGGCAGGTCAAAAATATAAAAGATTAGAGGGCCAAGAGAGCTGTCTTGTGGTACACCAAATATTCCATGGGTAACATTTCAGAAGCTTCTATTAGATAGATTGCCATATCGTAGATTCCAAGCGGAGGTTGAAAAGCCATAACACATGTTTTTTCAACAACAGGTTATGGTCAATCATATCATAGGCTCCACTGAAATCTAACAGTACAGCTCCCACAATCTTCTCATCTATTTCTTTCAACCAATCATCAGTCATTTGTGTCAGTGCAGTACATGTTGAATGCTGTTACATTTCTCTAAAACAGGCTTTAGGCTACATGTGCACCACCAAGTCAGAACAGAAGGCTAAGTTATGTGGGCTACTAACAGCTTACTACACAACATACACTCAGTATTACTTTCTTAGCTACAGTATACATAGCAGTATACAGTATACATCCCTGGCATATTACATCATTTATGCAGTAGCATACAATACATTATTTGACTCACCTTGTTATGCTGTGCTCACTTGAACAGGAAGGTGGCACGGCGGCCATTGTGGGAACATTTTTTCATAAAACTTTGTCATCAAAGTCTGGCATTCTCTGGATATATGGTGCTTTCAAGATAACTGGGAATTCGGGGGGGGGAAATCAGGTTGAACCATGACTTGGAATTCCGAGTTGGATGACCTTTCAGAACTTATTTTCCCAGTCAGAGCTTGTTTTTTTTCCAGAGTTCCCAGTTGTCTTGAACTCACTGAAGTCTGAGATTTCCCAGTTCTGAGTTTCCAATTGTTGTTAACGCGACAGAAGTCATGAAGTTTATCCTTTTAAGCTTGGAAAAGAGACCCTTAAACCCAGACCTGACCTCCCCAGTAAAACTAATTCCGTCCGAATAGGGCACAAAAGGGCATGACCTAAAGCATCACATCAATAAAAATCGTATCAATAAATGGGTTATCAGTTGTGGGAAAAGTACCCAATTGTTATACTTGAGTAAATGTTAAGATACCTTAATAGAAAATGACAAGTAAAAGTGAAAGTCTACAAATATTTGGTTTTAAATATACTTCAGTATCAAAAGTAAATGTAATTGCTAAAATATACTGAAGTATCAAAAGTATGAATAATTTAAAGATTCCTTATATTAATCAAACCAAATGGCACTAAAATATATATATATATATATATATACAGTGGGGAGAACAAGTATTTGATACACTGCCGATTTTGCAGGTTTTCCTACTTACAAAGCATGTAGAGGTCTGTAATTCTTATCATAGGTACTCTTCAACTGTGAGAGACGGAATCTAAAACAAAAATCCAGAAAATCACATTGTATGATTTTTAAGTAATTAATTTGCATTTTATTGCATGACATAAGTATTTGATCACCTACCAACCAGTAAGAATTCCGGCTCTCACAGACCTGTTAGTTTTTCTTTAAGAAGCCCTCCTGTTCTCCACTCATTACCTGTATTAACTGCACCTGTTTGAACTCGTTACCTGTATAAAAGACACCTGTCCACACACTCAATCAAACAGACTCCAACCTCTCCACAATGGCCAAGACCAGAGAGCTGTGTAAGGACATCAGGGATAAAATTGTAGACCTGCACAAGGCTGGGATGGGCTACAGGACAATAGGCAAGCAGCTTGGTGAGAAGGCAACAACTGTTGGCGCAATTATTAGAAAATGGAAGAAGTTCAAGATGCCGGTCAATCACCCTCGGTCTGGGGCTCCATGCAAGATCTCACCTCGTGGGGCATCAATGATCATGAGGAAGGTTAGGGATCAGCCCAGAACTACACGGCAGGACCTGGTCAATGACCTGAAGAGAGCTGGGACCACAGTCTCAAAGAAAACCATTAGTAACACACTACGCCGTCATGGATTAAAATCCTGCAGCGCACGCAAGGTCCCCCTGCTCAAGCCAGCGCATGTCCAGGCCCGTCTGAAGTTTGCCAATGACCATCTGGATGATCCAGAGGAGGAATGGGAGAAGGTCATGTGGTCTGATGAGACAAAAATAGAGCTTTTTGGTCTAAACTCCACTCGCCGTGTTTGGAAGAAGAAGAAGGATGAGTACAACCCCAAGAATACCATCCCAACCGTGAAGCATGGAGGTGGAAACATCATTCTTTGGGGATGCTTTTCTGCAAAGGGGACAGGACGACTGCACCGTATTGAGGGGAGGATGGATGGGGCCATGTATCGCGAGATCTTGGCCAACAACCTCCTTCCCTCAGTAAGAGCATTGAAGATGGGTCGTGGCTGGGTCTTCCAGCATGACAACGACCCGAAACACACAGCCAGGGCAACTAAGGAGTGGCTCCGTAAGAAGCATCTCAAGGTCCTGGAGTGGCCTAGCCAGTCTCCAGACCTGAACCCAATAGAAAATCTTTGGAGGGAGCTGAAAGTCCGTATTGCCCAGCGACAGCCCCGAAACCTGAAGGATCTGGAGAAGGTCTGGAGGGAGGAGTGGGCCAAAATCCCTGCTGCAGTGTGTGCAAACCTGGTCAAGAACTACAGGAAACGTATGATCTCTGTAATTGCAAACAAAGGTTTCTGTACCAAATATTAAGTTCTGCTTTTCTGATGTATCAAATACTTATGTCATGCAATAAAATGCAAATGAATTACTTAAAAATCATACAATGTGATTTTCTGGATTTTTGTTTTAGATTCCGTCTCTCACAGTTGAAGTGTACCTATGATAAAAATGACAGACCTCTACATGCGTTGTAAGTAGTAAAACCTGCAAAATCGGCAGTGTATCAAATACTTGTTCTCCCCACTGTACATAGTTGAAGTTGGAAGTTTACATACACCTTAGCCAAATACATTTAAACTCAGTTTTTCACAATTCCTGACATTTAATCAGAGTAAAAATTGCCTGTCTTAGGTCAGTTAGGATCACCACTTTATTTTAAGAATGTGAAATGTCAGAATAATAGTACAGAGTGATTTATTTTTCTGCTTTTATTTCTTTCATCACATTTCCAGTGGGTCAGAAGTTTACATACTCAATTAGTATTTGGTAGCATGACCTTTTTAAATGGTTTAACTTGGGTCAAACGTTTCGGGTAGCCTTCCACAAGCTTCCCACAATAAGTTGTGTGAATTTTGGCCATTCCTCCTGACAGAGCTGGTGTGACTGAGCCAGGTTTGTAGGCCTCCTTGCTCGCACACGCTTTTTCAGTTCTGCCCACAAATTTTCTATAGGATTGAGGTCAGGGCTTTGTGATGGCCACTCCAATACCTTGACTTTGTTGTCCTTAAGCCATTTTGCAACAACTTTGGAAGTATGCTTGCGCCGACAGAGATAGCCGCCTCACTTCGCGTTCCTAGGAAACTATGCAGTATTTAGTTTTTTTACGTGTTATTTATTACATTGGTACCCCAGGTAATCTTAGGTTTTATTACATACAGTCGGGAGGAACTACTGGATATAAGAGCAACGTCAACTCACCATCATTACGACCAGGAATACAACTTTCCCGAAGCGGATCCTGTGTTTTGCCCACCACCCGGGACTATGGATCGGATCCCAGCCGGCGAACCAATACAACGACGCCGTAAAAGGGGCAGACGAAGCGGTCTTCTGGTTAGGCTCCGGAGACGGGCACATCGCGCACCGCTCCCGAGCATACTACTCGCCAATGTCCAGTCTCTTGACAACAAGGTTGATGAAATCCGAGCAAGGATAGCATTCCAGAGAGACATCAGAGACTGTAACGTTCTTTGCTTCACGGAAACATGGCTCACTCGAGACACGCTATCGGAGTCGGTACAGCCAGCTGGTTTCTTCACGCAAAACATCTTTCTGGTAAGAAGAGGGCCGGGGAGGGGGGTATGCCTTATGATTAACGAGACGTGGTGTGATCATAACAACATACAGGAACTCAAGTCATTCTGTTCACCTGACTTAGAATTCCTCACAATCAAATGTCGACCGCATTATCTACCAAGGGAATTCTCTTTGATTATAATCACAGCCGCATATATTACCCCCCAAGCAGACACATCGATGGCCCTGAACGAACTTTATTTGATTCTATGTAAACTGGAAACCACATATCCTGAGGCTAAATTCATTGAAGCCGGGGATTTTAACAAGGCTAATCTGAAAACAAAACTCCCTAAATTCTATCAGCATATCGATTGTGCTACCAGGGCTGGTAAAACCCTGGATCATTGTTATTCTAACTTCCGCGACGCATATAAGGCCCTCCGCTGCCCTCCTTTCGGAAAAGCTGACCACGACTCCATTTTGTTGCTTCCAGCCTATAGACAGAGACTAAAACAGGAAGCTCCCGCTCTCAGGTCTGTTCAACGCTGGTCCGACCAATCTGATTCCACGCTTCAAGATTGCTTCGATCACGTGGATTGGGATATGTTCCGCATTGCGTCAAACAACAACATTGACGAATACGCTGATTCGGTGAGCGTATTCCAGGGTCTCGAATTTTAGCAAGTGCATTGGCGATGCCGTACCCACAGCAACTATTAAAACATTCCCCACCAGAAACCGTGGATTGATGGCAGCATTCGCGCGACACTGAAAGCGCGAACCACTGCTTTTAACCAGGGCAAGGTGACTGGAAACATGACCGGATACAAACAGTGTAGCTATTCCCCCCGCAAGGCAATCAAACAAGCTAAGCGTCAGTATAAAGACAAAGTAGAGTCGCAATTCAACGGCTCAGACACAAGAGGTATGTGGCAGGGTCTACAGTCAATCACGGATTACAAAAAGAAAACCAGCCCTGTCGCGGACCAGGATGTCTTGCTCCCAGGCAGACTAATAACTTTTTTGCTCGCTTTGAGGACAATACAGTGCCACTGACACGGCCCACTACCAAAACCTGCGGACTCTCCTTCACTGTAGCCAACGTGAGTAAAACATTTAAACGTATTAACCCTCGCAAGGCTGCAGGCCCAGACGACATCCCCAGTCGCGTCCTCAGAGCATGCGCGTGGTGTGTTTACGGAGATATTCAATCAATCCTTATCCCAGTCTGCTGTTCCCACATGCTTCAAGAGGGCCACCATTGTTCCTGTTCCCAAGAAAGCTAAGGTAACTGAGCTAAACGACTACCGCCCCGTAGCACTCACTTCCGTCATCATGAAGTGCTTTGAGAGACTAGTCAAGGACCATATCACCTCCACCCTAGACCCACTCCAATTTGCTTACCGCCCCAATAGGTCCACAGACGACGCAATCGCAACAACACTGCACACTGCCCTAACCCATCTGGACAAGAGGAATACCTATGTGAGAATGCTGTTCATCGACTCCAGCTCAGCATTTAACACCATAGTACCCTCCAAACTCGTCATCAAGCTCGAGACCCTGGGTCTCGATCCCGCCCTGTGCAACTGGGTACTGGACTTCCTGACGGGCCGCCCCCAGATGGTGAGGGTAGGTAACAACATCACCACCCCGCTGATCCTCAACACTGGGGCCCCACAAGGGTGCGTTCTGAGCCCTCTCCTGTACTCCCTGTTCACCCACAACTGCGTGGCCATGCACGCCTCCAACTCAATCATCAAGTTTGCAGACGACACTACAGTGGTAGGCTTGATTACCAACAACGACGAGAAGGCCTACAGGGAAGAGGTGAGGGCCCTCGGAATGTGGTGTCAGGAAAATAACCTCACACTCAACAAAATAAAGGAGATGATCGTGGACTTCAGGAAACAGCAGCACCCCCCTATCCACATCGACGGGACAGTAGTGGAGAGGGTAGTAAGTTTTAAGTTCCTCGGCGTACACATCACGGACAAACTGAATTGGTCCACCCATACAGACAGCGTGGTGAAGAAGGCGCAGCAGCGCATCTTCAACCTCAGGAGGCTGAAGAAATTCGGCTTGTCACCAAAAGCACACAAACTTTTACAGATGCACAATCGAAAGCATCCTGTCGGGCTGTATCACCGCCTGGTACGGTAACTGCTCCGCCCACAACCGGAAGGCTCTCCAGAGGGTAGTGAGGTCTGCACAACGCATCACCGGGGGCAAACTACCTGCCCTCCAGGACACCTACACCACCCGATGTCACAGGAAGGCCATAAAGATCATCAAGGACAACAACCACCCGAGCCACTGCCTGTTCACCCCGCTATCATCCAGAAGGCGAGGTCAGTACAGGTGCATCAAAGCAGGGACCGAGAGACAGAAGCTGTTTTTCAATCTCAAGGCCATCAGACTGTTAAACAGCCACCACTAACATTGAGTGGCTGCTGCCATACATGTAAAAAATGTATCACTAGCCACTTTAAACAATGCCACTTAATATAATGTTTACATACCCTACATTACTCATCTCATATTTATATACTGTACTCTATACCATCTACTGCATCTTGCCTATGCCGTTCTGTACCATCACTCATTCATATATCTTTATGTACATATTCATCATCCCTTTACACTTGTGTGTATAAGGTAGCTGTTGTGAAATTGTTAGGTTAGATTACTCATTGGTTATTACTGCATTGTCGGAACTAGAAGCACAAGCATTTCGCTACACTCGCATTAACATCTGCTAACCATGTGTATGTGACAAATAAAATTTGATTTGATTTTGGAAGACCCATTTGCGACCAAGCTTTAACTTCCTGACTGATGTCTTGAGATGTTGCTTCAATATATCCACAAAAATTTCCACCCTTATGATGCCATCTATTTTGTGAAGTGCATCAGTCTCTCCTGCAGCAAAGCACCCCCACAGCATGATGCTGCCACCCCCGTGCTTCACGGTTGGGATGGTGTTCTTCGGCTTGCAAGCTTCCCCCTTTTTCCCCCAAACATAACGATGGTCATTATGGCCAAACAGTTCTATTTTTGTTTCATCAAACCAGAGAACATTTCTCCAAAAAGTATGATCTTTGTCCCCATGTGCAGTTGCAAACCGTATTCAGGCGTTTTTATGGCAGTTTTGGAGCAGTGGCTTCTTCCTTGCTGAGCGGCCTTTCAGGTTATGTCGATATAGGACTCGTTTTACTGTGGATATAGATACTTTTGTACTTTTGTACCATTCTTTTCTGAGGTCTTGGCTGATTTCTTTTGATTTTTCCCATGATGTCAAGCAAAGAGGCACTGAGTTTGAAGTTAGGCCTTGAAATACATCCACAGGTACACCTCCAATTGACTCAAAATATGTCAATTAGCCTACCAGAAGCTTCTAAAGCCAAGACATCATTTTATGGAATTTTCCAAGCTGTTTAAAGGCACAGTCAACTTAGTGTATGTAAACTTCTGACCCATTGGAATTGTGATTAAGTGAAATAATCTGAAATAATCTTGTAAACAATTGTTGGAAAAATGACTTGTGTCATGCACAAAGTAGATGTCCTAACCGACTTGCCAAAACTATAGTTTGTTAACAAGAAATTTGTGGAGTGGTTGGAAAACGAGTTTTAATGACTCCAACCTAAGTGTATGTAAACTTACGACTTCAACTGTGTGTATGTATGTGTGTGTATATATTTTTAATTATTATTATTTTTTTTACGGATAGCCAGGGACACACTCAGACATAGTTTACAAATTAAGCATTTGTGTTTAGGGAGTCCGCCATATTAAAGGCAGTAGGGATGACCAGGGTCTTTCTCTTGATAAGTTTTGAATATGGTCTGAGTCTGCTGGGTCCGTCATGGTCAGTTCGTACTGTCAAGGCTCAAGAGAAGACCCAGATGCAGACAGTTTCGAAGTAACAAAAGTTTATTACAAAAACAGGGGCAGGCAAATGACAGGTCAAGAGTAGGCAGAGGTCAGTAATCCAGAGCAGAGTCCGAAAGGTACAGAACGGCAGTCAGGGTCAGGGCAGGCAGAGGTTAGTAATCCAGGGTGGTGTGACAAGGTACAGAACGGCAGTAAATCATTACTTTTAATACTGTTAACAATATTGTCAATGCTATAATATTATTTGTTCACTTTTTTGTTGTTGATATTTTTTAACAAAGTTGTAGGTCTAACATTTCCTAATAAAATGCTACTAATTCGACCATTTGTATTATTTTTACCATCTTCATTGCGGGACTTTTATTTGGAGTTAATGCTGAGCGATTAGTGCTTTTTTAGTTTGGTTTCGGTTTGATATACCAAAATTAACATGGTTTTCCATTTCAGTTTCAAAATTTTGGGGGGCATTAAATGCACTATGCATTATGTGGGTTGAAAGGTGTAACAACACAGACTAAAACAATTAATTAAAGTCCCTTGATGGTAGTGACTGCCCATCACTGCTTTTCACTTATTAACCATCATTAATTCACATTACTTTATTTTGATAAAATATTTAAGTTGTCTATATTACATTTGTTTTATTTGATGACTTTATTCTTTCATTCCAAGTCATCATCTCATCTCTATAGATCTGCCTATGCTGTCTGGCAAAATCACTATTTTTGTAGTTCTTCAAAGTAAATAAGGCATACTTTTATGACTGCTGAATACATTTACATTTAAGTCATTTAGCAGACGCTCTTATCCAGAGCGACTTACAAATTGGTGCATTCACCTTATGATATCCAGTGGAACAACCACTTTACAATAGTGCATCTAACTCTTTTAAGGGGGAGGGGGGGGTTAGAAGGATTACTTTATCCTATCCTAGGTATTCCTTAAAGAGGTAATGTTTATGTAATGGCTGTTAAATACCAACTATTAATCACTGCATTCGTGTATTTTCAGGTAGAGATACCTTGCTAAGCAACTGCTATCTTCCACTGAGGTATAATAAGAATGGCTCTTCTCTTGATCATGGGTTCTTCTGTCTCTTATGTAGCAGGTATAAAAGAAACACAGACCGGACAAGTAGGCGTGCAATGGATTATTGTAATTGTAGTTAATAACCATGTTTTCTTCTCTAAACTATGTATAATATTGGCCTGTTGGAAAATACAACTTCATACTACTGTCAAGGCTCAGGAGAAGACCCAAATCCAGACAGTTTCGAAGCAACAAAAGTATAGTACAAAAACGGAGGGAGGCAAACGACAGATCAAGGGCAGGCAGAGGTCAGTAATTCAGAGCAGAGTCCGAAAGGTACAGAACGGCAGGCAGGGTCAGGGCAGGCAGAATGGTCAAAACTGGGAAAACTATGAAACAGGAACTAGAGAAAGACAGGAGCACGGGAAACACGCTGGTAGGCTTGACGAAACAAAACGAACTGGCAACAGACAAACAGAGAACACGGGTATAAATACACTGGGGAAGATGGGTGACACCTGGAGGGGGGTGGAGACAAGCACAAAGACAGGTGAAACAGATCAGGGTGTGACAACTAAACTCAGCAAGAAAAGAAACGTCCCTTTTTCAGGACCCTGTCTTTCAAAGATAATTCGTAAAAATCCAAATAACTTCACAGATCTTCATTGTAAATGGTTTAAACACTGTTTCCCATGCTTGTTCAATGAACCATAAACAATTAATGAACATGTACCTGTGGAATGGTCGTTAAGACACTAACAGCTTACAGACGGTAGGCAATTAAGATAACAGTTATGAAAACTTAGGACACTAAAGAGGCCTTTCTACTGACTCTAAAAAACACCAAAAGAAAGATGCCCAGGGTCCCTGCTCATCTGTGTGAATGTGCCTTAGGCATGCTGCAAGGAGGCTTGAGGACTGCAGATGTGGCCAGGGCAATAAATTGCAATGTCCGTACTGTGAGACACCTAAGACAGTGCTACAGGGAGACCGGACGGACAGCTGATTGTGTACGTAGTGGCAGACCACGTGTAACAACACCTGCCCAGGATCGGTACATCCGAACATCACACCTGCGGGACAGGTACAGGATGGCAACAACAACTGCCCGAGTTACACCAGGAACGCACAATCCCTCCGTCAGTGCTCAGACTGTCCGCAATAGGCTGAGAGGCTGGACTGAGGGCTTGTAGGCCTGTTGTAAGGCAGGTCCTCACCAGACATCACCGGCAACAACGTTGCCTATGGGCACAAACCCACCGTCGCTGGACCAGACAGGACTGGCAAAAAATGCTCTTCACTGACGAGTCGCGGTTTTGTCTCACCAGAGGTGACGGTCGGATTCGCGTTTATCGTCGAATGAATGAGCGTTACACCGAGGCCTGTACTCTGGAGCGGGTTCGATTTGGAGGTGGAGGGTCCGTCATAGTCTGGGGCGGTGTGTCACAGCATCATCGGACTGAGCTTGTTGTCATTGCAGGCAATCTCACGCTGTTCGTTACAGGGAAGACATCCTCCTCCCTCGTGGTACCCTTCCTGCAGGCTCATCCTGACATGACCCTCCAGCATGACAATGCCACCAGCCATACTGCTCGTTCTGTGCATGATTTCCTGCAAGACAGGAATGTCAGTGTTCTGCCATGGCCAGTGAAGAGCCCGTATCTCAATCCCATTGAGCACGTCTGGGACCTGTTGGATCGGAGGGTGAGGGCTAAGGCCATTCCCCCCCAGAAATGTCCGGGAACTTGCAGGTGCCTTGGTGGAAGAGTGGGGTAACATCTCACAGCAAGAACTGGCAAATCTGGTGCAGTTCAAGACGAGGAGATGCACTGCAGTACTTAATGCAGCTGGTGGCCACACCAGATACTGACAAACTTTTGATTTTGACCCCCCCCCCCTTTGTTCAGGGACACATCTCTGTGGAACTTGTTCAGTTTGTCTCAGTTGTTGAATCTTGTTATGTTCATATAAATATTTACACATGTTAAGTTTGCTGTTAATAAATGCAGTTGACAGTGAGAGGACATTTCTTTTTTTGCTGAGTTAACATAGCACAGTTTGGGCTTGAGTTGATTTATCTCTAGAGAAACTCATTGAGCTCAGAAAAAATCTAACTAAATGGAATTCAAATAATTAAAATGACGTTGCTCAAAGAGCTGTTTAAAAACCAAAAAATTACAGAAATTACAGTTAATCGCTCAGCACTATTTTGGAAGTGAAATCGCAGAGGTCAAGGCCTTATTCTTGCTAGGTATTGCTTATTCTTGCTGGCGGAACGGAGGTGTAATGTGTCATGGGTAAATTGACTGACTTACAAATAATAAGTAGTAGTTGTTTATGATGCAAGGTTCTTTGTAGATCAGTCTCGGCACGTGGAGTCAGAGTTGTCTTTGGTGAAGTGTCTGAAAGTGGGTGTTGAAAAATAAGTGGGTGTATGGAAACATAACAGACTGTTTTGCATGGCTGCTTCCTTGTAGCATTTTAGCTAAACTGGTTAGGCAGGATAGGATAATTAACATGGCAGCTTAGGAGAATTAACGTGGCAGGTTAGGCTAACGTTCGAGGTTAGGAGAACTAACCTAGCAGGTTAGGAGAATGAGGTTAAGGTTAGATTTAGCTAAAACTACAAGTCATAATAATTTAGCAGGTTCATACATTTTTTACATAGTTATTACACAGTCACTCCTATTTCATATGTCACAGCGATTCACTGATATATGCTATGATGCTGGTAAAGTTCTGTCTCACGCACCTACTGTTGCTGCACGAGGCAGAAACACTTCCACAAGCTCGTGGACAGTGTTGGTCCAAAAGTTAACTAGCTAATGAATGCAAACAATGTTCTCCCCCAAAACATAGCCACCCGACATCCGTTGATTCAGTAGCTATAGGTAGCTAACTACAGTATCTAGCTAGGTGTCATCTAAAATACCCCTAATTTATAATTTATAAATTAGAAATTAGGGGGAACAGGGCTAGGTAGTTAGCTAGCTAGTTATTTTCATGAACTGAATTTCTATTTCAATAGGAGAACAAGTGGCTGCATAGCTAATTCTTAGTCACATGGATTCCTAAGTCATTGCTTAGAATATTGAAAATGATTGCAGTTTTGTTTTCAGGCTGGTTGCATTGACTTTTTTTCCCCAGCTTTGACTGTGCAAACACAGATAAAACAACGAGATGAATTATACAAATCTTTGGTGCTACTGACCGTAGTGGTGGTGCTTGGCTTGTACATGCAAATTATTAAGTACTTTACACCCCCCCCCCCCCCCCCCTTTTGACTGGAGTGATGCTTAGAATTCCATTTCCCTTTTTATTTTACCACTACAATCTGTTCTTAGGACGAAACTGAAAAATAACAACTTGTGTAGAAAGTAAACATGCACACCTCGATGGTGTCAAGTGGGTTTACATCAGCGTAATGAGGATGTAGGGAAAACATGTACACTTCTGACTATTTCTGGTCTCGTGATTGATGCCCAGACTTACATAATTACAAAGAGGAGATTTTCCTAATTTAAAATTGTGTCGGACTTCAAAAAATCTAAATATACACATTGTGAGATATTTGGCGAAATAGCCCGGCATGTCTCTCCATAGGAAAACAATTGGCAGAGCTCAGGGTTCCAAGGGCAAAAAGTATTTTGGGGCTAGCGTTTGATGACAACAGAGCTCGCTGCCAAGCCTTACATCATTACAAAGAGGAGATTCTCCTGATTTTAAAACTGTCTGACTTTTAAAACATCTAAATATACACATTGAGAGAGATTTGACAGACATGTCCGTGTAGAATTTCCCCATAGGGAAACAATGGGGCAGCCTCAGAGTTCCAACAGTAATGGGTAATTTCTGACATTTTAAAGGCTAACTTTTGATGACAGCAGCGCTTGCTACCCAGCCTTACATCATTACCAATATGATATTCTCCTAGTTAAAATGGTGTCTGGCTCAAAAAAATCTAAAGATACACATTGTGAAAAATTTTGCGAAATAGACAGACATAGCCCTAATTCCCCAAAACAATGGCAGTCTAAGAGCAGTCTTTTATTTAACCAGCTGACTATTTATCTGCTACTATTTGCCTTTTTTGTGTTCTACAATTTGTGGTTTATAATTGGCATCTATGTGAAAGTGTGGCAATAACTAACATTTTAATTTTTCACAGGTCTACTCCTCTACTTGAACTGCTTTCTGTGTCATTGTGAACCTACTATCTGCCCCGTGAGTTCTCTGAAATGTTTATTACCGTTGTGTACATTCAACCAAAAGCTAATATAGCAAAGGTATCAGAGATTATTTATAATCTGTCACAGAAACTGAAATCCATCTCCCCGACGCACCCATATTTATTTTAGGAGATTTTAACAACTGTACTTTGCACAAGGTCCTGCTCACGTACCACCAGTATTATGAAATGTCATACTAGGAAAAATAAGACTCATGATTTGTGATATGGGACAATACCAAATGCTTTCTCTGCCACCACTAGACCTCCTCTGGGGACATCAGACCACAATGTTGTCTACATCCGGCCAACCTACTGTCGGCTCCTGGAGAGGGAGAAACCTACATTTAAAACTGTCCAGATCTGGAACGACAATAGTATCACTTGTCTCCAAGGTTGTTTTGACTGTACTAATTTATGTGGGAGGTATTTGAGGACAGCAGCTCTGATCTTAGTCTGAAACAACATCTGTGAGTTCATTATGTAAACTTCTGTGTTGTCAGTTGTGCCTAATAAAACCTGTAAAATATTCCCTAACAAGAAGCCTTGGGTATCAACAAATCTAAAATAACTACTTAATAGGTAGATGGCAGTTTATGCTGAGGGTAATTGACAGGCTTTAAGAGATGTACAACGTGAGATCAAAAGACAGATACTGGTGGACAAGGAGGCATACAAGCAAAGGGTGGAGAGGACCCTCTCAGGAAACTCAAGGGTGGCCTGGCAAGGGATTAAATCCATGGCTAGTCCCATGTCAGGGTTCTGTTTGTTGACTTTTCTTCTGCCTTCAATACAATCCAGCCTTACATTGTCAGAGACTCATAAGGGACTTCTCCTTTAATAGGGGGCTGGTTTTGTGGCTGTTGGACTTCCTGAGCCAGAGGTCACAGTGGGTCAAAGTAGGTCCCCACGTGTCGAACATACGCACCACCAACACAGGCTCCACAGGGATGTGTTTTGTCCCCACTCCTGTAGCTACACTAATAGTTGTAATATTTCCCATCCTGATAGACACCTCGTTAAGTTTGCTGATGACACTGTCTTGATCAGCCTGTTGCATAATGACGAGGAACACCATGGCCCGGTCCTAAATGACTTTGTAGAGCGTAGTGGCGATTCTCACTTGGTCTTCAATACCAACAAGACCAAAGAGATGTGTATTGACTTCAGGAAGTGTACAACACCTACCTCTGCAACATCTATCAGAGGTCAGAACAGAGATTGTAGAGGAATACAAATATCTGGGTGTCCTCTTGGACAATAAGCTTCAGTGGAGTGAATGTATAGACCTGATCTACAAAAAGAGTCAAAAGAGACTGTACTTTCTTAAAAAGCTGGGATCTTTTAATGTAGACTGTACTATACTGACTCTGTTTTACAAATCTTTCATTGAGAGTATTTTAACTTTTTGTATTGTTTGTTGGTTTGGCAATGCCACTGTCAGCCAGAGAAATATGCTGAGAAGGATTACCCCCACAGCAAGCAAGGTACTAGGAGTCAAACAGACAGGCATGGATGAGATCTTTAAGGTCAAGGCCCTCAATTCTCACAAAAATATTTTATACCCAAGCCACCCCCTGTACCCGGACTTTGAACTACTCCCCTCTAGGTGCAGGTACAGGGCACCCCTCGGCAGGAAAAACAGAACTAGACAATCATAGCTCAGGCTAATGTTCCTATCGACCCAGTAAGGCCAGCGGGCTAGTCTATAAAAAGTTAAGTCTATAAAAAGTTAATTTCCAGTGTCTGTGTATATGTTAAAGGACAATCAGTAGTTGCTACATCCATTTTTGTATCTGCATCCATGTTTTTACTTATAAATTTATGATATTTACCCATTGATTCTAGAAGAATAAATGCCTCATGAGCTTAGTTCAACTGTCATTCCCTATCTGAACCCAAAATACAAGCTTGTTTTACTCCAATGTTTGTAAGTAAAGTGAATGTAAACAAACACTGGAAAGCCTCTAAACATGGTTCCAAATATAATTTTTATACCATGGATGGTCAGTCCTTGCATCCATAACTCTGTCTATCCATTCTAGTGGTTACATTTCTCCAGCCCCATCCCAGCTTTACCAAAACAGTGGCGGGAGACCACTTTGTGGACAGTCGTGAGGGCACGACAAAACCTATTCCCCCTCAGGAGATTGAAAGGATTTGGCATGGGTCCTCAGATCCTCAAAAGGTTCTACAGCTGCACCATCGAGAGCATCCTGACTGGTTGCATCACTGCCTGGTATGGCAACTGCTCGGCCTCCGACCGTAAGGGACTACAAAAGGTAGTGCGTACGGCCCAGTACATCACTGGGGACAAACTTCCTGCCATCCAGGACCTCTATACCAGGCGGTGTCAGAGGAAGACCATAAAAATTGTCAAAGACTCCAGCCACCCTAGTCATAGACTGTTCTCTGTGCTACTGCATGGCAAGCGGTACCGGAGCACCAAGTCTAGGTCCAAGAGGCTTCTAAACAGCTTCTACCCCCAAGCCATAAGACTCCTGAACAACTAATAAAATGGCTACCCAGACTATTTGCATTGCCTACTCTCTGTTATTATCTATGCATAGTCACTTTAATAACTCTACCTACATGTACATATTACCTCAATTTCCTTGACTAACCAGTGCCCCCGCACATTGACTCTGTACCGGTACCCGCTGTAAATATTCTTGCTTTTATTATTGTATTGCTGCTCTTTGACTACTTGTTACTTTTATTTCTTATTCATATTTTTTAAACTGCATTGTTGGTTAAGGGCTTGTAAGTAAGCATTTCACTGTAAGGTCTACCTGTTGTATTCGGCGCAGGTGACAAATAAAACATTTGATTTGACTTTGGTATTGTTTCAACTGCTGATTGCCGCTTTAAGGTGTTACTTTGGCAGATAATGTTACCCATCTTAAGAAATTGTGTTTTTTAATAATTAACTAAATGTATGGTGTTTTTTGTTTATGAGCATATGGACCATCAATTGTATTGTTAATTGTTATGCTGTAAATAGCTATTTTATGTTTGTAAGTGATAAAATTAACTAACAAATATCTGATATTTTGCCATTCTGAGTAATTACTACTTCAGTAAGGATTACTGTACACTTATTCAGTGAACTTGGCTATGCAGTGCATTTGGAAAGTATTCAGACCCCTTCCCTTTTTCCAAATTTTGTTACATTACAGCCGTATTCTAGAATTTAGTAAATAAACATTTTTCTTCAATCTACACACAATACCCCATAATGGCAAAGCAAAAATAGTTTTTTATTCGTTTTTTTGCAAATGTATTAAAAATAAAAAAACATAAATATTTTATTTACATAAGTGTTCAGACCATTTACTATGAGACTCAAAATTGAGCTCAGATGCATCGTGTTTCCATTGATTATCCTTGAGATGTTAATACAACTTGATTGGAGTCCACCTGTGGGAAATTCAATTAATTGGACATGATTTGAAAAGGCACACACCTGTCAAAATAAGGTCCCACAGTGGACAGTGCATGTCAGAGGAAAAACCAAGCCATGAGGCAAAAGGAATTGTCCGTAGAACTCAAGATACAGGATTGTGTCGAGACACAGATCTGGGGAAGGGTACCAAAACATTTCTGCAGCATTGAAGGTCCCCAAGAACACAGTGGCCTCCATCATTCTTGAATGGAAGAAGTTTAGAACCACCAAGACTCTTCCTAGAGCTGGCCGTCCGGCCAAACTGAGCAACTAGGGGAGAAGGGCCTTGGTCAGGGAAGTTCCAAGAACCCAGATGGTCACTCTGACAGAGCTCCAGAGTTCCTCTGTGGAGATGGGAGAACCTTCCAGAAGGACAACCATCTCTGCAGCACTCCACCAATCAGGCCTTTATGGTAGAGTGGCCAGACAGAAGCCACTCCTCAGTAAACGGCACATGACAGCCCGCTTGGAGTTTGCCAAAAGGCACCTAAAGGACTCTCAGACCATGAGAAACAAGATTCTCTGGTCTGATGAAACCAAGATTGAACTCTTTGGCCTGAATGTCAAGCGTCAGGCCTGGAGGAAACCAGGCACCGCACATCACATGGCCAACACCATCCCTATGGTGAAGCGTGGTGGGGCAGCATCATGCTGCGGGGATGTTTTTCAGCGGCAGGGACTGGGAGACTAGTCAGGATTGAGGGAAAGATGAACAGAGCAAAGTACAGAGAGTTCCTTGATGAAAACCTGCTCCAGAGCGCTCAGGACCTCAGACTGGGATGAAGGTTCACCTTCCAACAGGACAACGACACTAAGCACACAGCCAAGACAGCGCAGGAGTGGCTTCGGGACAAGTCTCTGAATGTCCTTGAGTTGCCCAGCCAGAGCCCGGACTTGAACCCGATCGAACATCTCTGGAGAGACCTGAAAATAGCTGTGCAGCGATGCTCCCCATCCAACCTGACAGAGCTTGAGAGGATCTGCAGAGAAGAATGGGAGAAACTCCCCAAATACAGGTGTGCCAAGATTGTAGCATTATACACAAGAAGACTCGAGGCTGTAATTGCTGCCAGAGGTGCTTCAACAGAGTGCCGAGTAAAGGGTCTGAATACTTATGTAAATGTGATATTTCAGTTTTTCTAAAAAACTGTTGTTGCTTTCTCATTATGGGGTATTTTGTGTAGATTGATGAGGGAAAAAACTATGTAATACATTTTAGAATAAGGCTTTGATGGTCTGATCAACACATTGTTTAAGGTAGTGCAAAATATTTGCAATAGATGGAAGCATAAGACCACAAATTAAATTTCATAAGATTCGTTCATTTTTCTTTCTTAATTAAAACATGTATTCTTGCTGTTTAAATTGGCCACATCTTGAGAAAGAGGACAGGGACATGCATTTAATTTAGGTTGGACTCTTTACTGGAGGTTGGCACTTGGCAACCTGACACAATTACTGGAAACTCAAGAGGCTTGCCTTGCATCATTTGTTTACAGAAATGTCCCTTTGTGAGACCTGAACGATGCTGACCTACAGCATTCCACTCTCTGGCAAATGATCATGCAATTTTATCCTGCAAATTAATCCATTCAAGGGAATCAATCTTACCCCAACAAACAAAGATGTCGTTGTGACCTTTTATACAGTACTTTCACATGGTAAATGAGATTGTGCTACTGCTACTCTTGCCATAACAGCCAGTTTTAACATACAATAACATGTTTACATACACCCCTCAAGCAGAGATAATTATTTCCAAGGCAACCTCTAGCCAAAGGAGATGGAAGGATTTCCACCACCCCGGCTGCCTCCACCCAGACACCAACTCCCCTGACAGTAATGACTCCAACATGGAGGATGAGGAGCAGGACCCTGGCGGGAGGCTATGTAAGATGACAGCCACAATATGGACATGCTACAAAGGGAAAATGGGTCAATATAGTGACTAAAGCTATTTTAAGCTTAGTTAGTAATATTAACTATTCCTTATTTTCTCTTCATCTGTATGGCTGTATGGTTACTTAAAAGTTCAAATTGCATTTGTGATTAAAAAGTGTTAAGCGTGGAGTTTGTGGCATGGGCACATTGGAATGACCTATGAGCAAGAGGGCTGGTAAGCCTTGTATCTTACATAGCAAGTGATTCCCCAGCTTTTCCAATGCTGGGTTGTGTTTCTCTTGGATGTGATACAGCAGTGTAATCCAGTTGTTTAAGGCAATCCAGTTCACCTGTTGGATGCTTCAGGAAATACCTTCATCAAAAGACACAGAGGATGGTGTCAGTTGAGTCATCTCTTAAAGGCCTGTCATCCCAAAATACCAGATTAGATCTCTGTTAAATGCCTCTGCTAGTTACAGTAAAGTCTCTTATTATTAGTGTCTGCCAGCACCACAAGGCTTTGTTTTTCTCAACAGGGTAGATCAACTATGGCCAAATATAGACATACAGCACCAGTCACAAGTTTGGACACGCCTACTCATTCCAGGGTTTTTCTTATTTTTACATTGTATGATAATAGTGAAGACATCAAAACTATGAAATAACACATATGGAAACGTAGTAACCAAAAAATTGTTTAACAAATCAAAATAGATTTTATATTTGAGATTCTTCAAAGTAGCCACCCTTTGTCTTGACAGCTTTGCACACTCTTGGCATTCTCTCAACCAGCTTCATGAAGTAGTCACCTGGAATGCATTTAAATTAACAGGTGTGCCTTGTTAAAAGTTAATTTGTGTAATGTATTGCCTTCTTAATGCATTTGAGCCAATCAGTTGTGTTGTGACAAGGTAGGGGTGGTACACAGAAGATAGCCCTATTTGGTAAAAGACCAAGTCCATATTTGTTTTTTGTATTTCACCTTTATTTAACCAGGTATGCCAGTTGAGAACAAGTTCTCATTTACAACTGTGACCTGGCCAAGATAAAGCAAAGCAGTGCGACAAAAACAACAACACAGAGTTACACATAAACAAACATACAGTCAATAACACAATAGAAAAATCTATGTACAGTGTGTGCAAATGTAGAAGAGTAGGGAGGTAGGCAATATATAGGCCATAGAGGTAAATAATTACAATTTAGCATTAACACTGGAGTGATAGATGTGCAGATGATGATGTGCAAGTAGAGATACTGGGGTGCAAAAGTTTGTTTGTTAACTTGGCTTTCGAAGATTTAAGAAAGGCATGGCAGGATGGATATAGGTCTATAACAGTTTGGGATCCCACTCTGTGTGGGTTTTTGTTTCGATGGCGCTTCAGTCATGTCAGGGAACAGATGAGGGGAGGGGTACATGTCCTACTAAAGCAAACATTTAAGCAAGCGGTATATGTGCATTGCAACTCCCACCGTTTGAATTTGGTTCTGTGCACCGCGGAAAAAGTGTCGGGACATGTCAGTACTTCTTTTGACACAGTAAACCAGCTACACACATTTATGAGTGGATCCCACAGACATGCTGGATTCATAGAAGTACAGAAAGAGTTGCATCCCGATAGACCACGTATCGAGCTAGAAAGATCCACGGATGTACGGTGGAGTTCAAAATCAGGGTCTGTGAGTAAAGTGCTGTTACTGCTAGATGTCATTTTAGAGGTTCTTGCAGATTTTTCAGAGGCTTGTGGACAAACCAAATTAGAAGCTGATGCCCTCTTACAAGAAATCCAGAACAATACGTTGTTATTCCTGTTAGTCACGTTTAGTAAATAGTTTGACACTAGTGATTTTGCTATGAAGGGATTACAAAGCTCTACATTATCTGTGACGGACTGTATTGGTTTAATTGAAATCCTCAAAAGCAGCTTTTCTACGTTCAGAGAACTCAGGGGGAGACTTTGATAAAGTTCTCAAGCTAACTGAAGAGATGATGGTTAAGCGTGATATTAGTAATTGGGACGTGAGCGCATCACGGCAGCGAAAACTGCCTGTAAAATTGGCAGACAGTGTAGTCACAACTTCATTAGGGAAAACATCCAGCATCAAGAGTGACAGTGACCTGAGGCAACTTTGGAACAATATTCTAGACAGACAGATTACCGAGTTAAACTCAAGATTTCAAGGAGACACATGGGATCATGCAAGCGGCAGCCTCCTTTTCCAAAGAATCCCAAACCTGCGGCCTTAAAGAGCAGCTGAAGACCACATGCGATCATTATGCAATATCAATTGAGGATGCTGAATTCACTGTTTTTATTCAGCAATTGAGTTGCAAAATGAACATGGGAAAGAGTGACGTATCCTCCATAATGAGTGTACTTGACAGCTGCCCTGATGATATTTTCCCTAATATAAACTATGTTAAGGATCACTGTCACACTTCCAATGACATCACGCAGTGTGGAGAGACTTTTCTCAACACCAACTAGGATAAAAAACGTGTTCGCACATCAATGACAAGCGCCCGACTGAACCACTTCAGTTTGCTGTTTTGAGCGTGAACAGACAGATACATTGGATTATGATGAAATCATCACCATATTCAACTCAAAGTCTCGCCGTCTGCGCCTTGTGATGTAGGTCACGCCTTATGATACGTCTACTAAAGGTAAGGTACCTTATAGTACTACTGCCCGCTGTGGTATAAATGGTAACATCAAATATAGACTTGTTTGCCCATCGAGATTAAAGTGCGCCTGAAGATGAGTTTTATGTTGTTGGCAAGTTGGCAACTGGTCTAAAGTTACTATCTTATTTTAATATGCTGGGATATGTAATTATTTGTATATGTAACGAGGTTGCTCCAAGTACTATGCACTAGTATAAAACGATTGTATTACGAAATAATATACGGTGCACATTGCAAAATAAATGTAATAAACAAGTAGAAAAATGCCTATCCAAATTTTTCTAGGCCTATCCACCCCAAAAAAAATCTGGCTACGCCCGTGTTTAGTCCCAGGGTCCTTGGACATAGGTAATGTACATAGGTACATACCACTGAACTGTTTGCTGTAACACAAACACTCAATGTTGTTTTGACCTCTACACTGTATAGAACGATCCAGAGGCATACAGTACAGAACACCTAACACCTTAACACCTACTCCCACCTGCAGTGCTACCTCAGCCGCCTCACCTCCAATTCGGCCACCGCCGACTACTGCAAGCTGCGGGTGCATTGCCGCAGCCTGGCCGGCAACGTTGTACATGTGCTGACAGTGACGTCGACGGGAGGAGGGTGGGCGGAGAGGAGTGCCAAGCAGGCGGTGGTGGTGACGGCCGGGGTGCAACCCAGGGAGAACAACAGCTCCTGGTTGATGCAGGGATTCCTGGACTTCCTGCTGGGAGTCGGACGACACCAGGCAGCTGAGGGAGATCTTTGTGTTTAAAGTCACTTATGCACTTTGGGCCTTTTTATCTTTGAAAATAACCAACTATTTCAGTTATGTGTTTGATTGCCATGTGGGATAAATGTTCGTTTTCCATTCAGAATTAGAAACACCTCATAAAGAGACCCCATGATGTTGATTGTTGAGTTGCTCCCTTGCGGACCTGCAGGTGATGCCTATGCTGAACCCAGACAGGGTGGTGGTGGGGAACTACTACTGCTCTCTGGCCGGCAGGGACCTGAACAGGAACAACAAGACTCTGCTGAGGGACTCCTTCCCCTGCGTCTGGCACACCAGGAACATGGTCAATTGGTGAGAGGGGGGAAGTGGGAGGATACTCAAACAGATGTGAGAGAGTCATGCCTCTCTAACCTACGGAGAGGTTTGTATGTTCAGTCTGCCTTCTCTGACCTTGTTGCTATGGTTTCCCCTCTGTCCTTGTTGTTGTCATTGCACCCAAAACTGATGGCTGAGAGGGATGTGGTGCTGTATGGATTTTCACGGTCACAGTCGTAAGAACAATGTCTTCATGTACGACTGTACCAACCGCGATGATGCCACACAATGGCTCCATGAGAGAATCTTCGCTCCCATGATGAGCAAGAACGTCAATGACAAGGTTTGAATCTCATTGAGTTAAAGAAAATCTTGGCCAACGGTAGCTGTGGTCAGAGAGAAGAGAGAGAGAAGGTATGGATGAGAGAGAAGCTCACTCTTCCTCATTTGTTTAGACTGATTGTGGCTTGTGCATTACCCAAGAACCTCATTTCTAAAGACAGTACGCTCCTGGATCCCCCATCCCACTACTCGCATCGGTGTCATAGGCCATGTGACCCTCTGGCAGGAGGAGGAGTCAGAGAAGGTATGGCTGCCAATTACCCTTCAAGCCCTACTGCATCTTGATAGTTTTGCAGTGTTACTAAAATACTGTTACAGGTACATTTGTCTCAAGGTGTTTTACAACAACCTGGGCCTTGACCTCCCAAACCTGTTCTTAATAGGTTGATGCACTCTGAACATCCCCACCCCATCAAACTTAACAAAAGGCAGATCTGGAGGAGAGGATGGTCGCCAGACTGTCAGGGTCTGCCCCTCACAATAAAGCACCTTTGGAGCTGAGAACCAGGCAGGGAAACACATTGGCAAATTTGACAGACTGCTGATATGAACCCTTGAAGATGGATGGAGACTAGAGGGAGTTTCTGCAACTATTTTGACCATGGGACAATAAAAGGTCTTTTCACACTGCATTGTTCTTAGCCCCGGGCTAGCTTAGCCCCAGGCTTGACTGGCCCTGAGATAGCTTAGCCTATGTTTCAGCATTTGTTAGCCCTGGGCTAAGGATTCACACTTGTATTCCAAAGCCCTGGTTAACGGACAAACAACACGCGACCAATGTTATAAGGAATTAAACATCTATTAACAGTACTTCCTTTTGCTTCTACTAGCCTTGCATTTGATTTCCAACAGTGATGGTTAGTATATCTGCCTATCCGACATGGGAAACAATGTTTCACTTTTGAAATTCGATCTTGCCCCTGTACAGAGAATGCTGTGCACAAACGAGACATCAACTTTCTGATCCTGGCAAAAACACGTAACAATATTATTAGCATGGATATACCCAATTAAATGTGAGCTCCTGCAAGTCAAACACTGCTCTTAGTCCTGATCTAAGGTGCAGTCTGAACGTGCCTTAACATGTACAGCACATTGCCTTTCAGATGGCAATAGAAATTACATTTATTTTTTGTCTTGATTGTGTTCTTATTGAGTCTTCATGTCGTTGTAAACCTATTTAACCTTTTAACTTTATAATATTTTGTATACATTTCAGTGTCAACTATTTTCCGTTTATCGATTGAAGGCATAATCAGATTGAGTCACTATCTATGCAGTAAATTATCTGTTAGAAAACTACATTCTCAAAATTCAAACTTGGTGTTATTGTAGCATAAACATTGTGAAACAGATACGTCTAAAAACCCAAACCTTTATTGTCTTTACATCTGTACAACAACCCCAAAAAATTATCACTCAAGGCACAAACACATTGTGTTAATGTCTGAACATGGTCCACTGAAAACACAGAGCTGAATTCTAACTTGAGATGCACTTAAGCAACTCAAATTTCTCATAATCAACATCAATAGGAGATTTACACCCGAGTACCTCTGTCTGTGCATGTCAGCTCAGCAGAGCAGTCAGGCTGCCCTCAGCTCCTGAACCCCATCAAACTGTCTGAGGTGGAAGTGGCTCTCTGTGTGTCTGACGATCCCACGTAGAGCCACAAAGCCAGAGAGGGCCTAAGAGAGAAAGGGACTGTTAGAACAGACTTTTTTTTACCCCCTTTTCTCCGTGATATCCAAATTGGTAGTTACAGTCTTGTCCCATTGCTGCAACTCCCGTACGGACTCGGGAGAGGCAAAGGTCGAGAACCATGCGTCCGCACTGCTTCTTGACACACTGCTTGCTTAACCTGGAAGCCAGCTGCACCAAACAGCTGGCGACCGAAGTCAGCGTGCATGCGCCTGTCCCGCCACAAGAGCGCGATGGGACAAGGACACCCCGGCTGGCCAAACCCTCCCCTAACCCGGATGACGCTGGGCCAATTGTGCGCCGCCTCATGGGTCTCCCGGTCGCGGCCGGCTGCGACACAGCCTGGGATCAAACCCGGGTCTGTAGTGGCGCCTCAAGCACCACGATGCAGTGCCTTAGACCGCTGCGCCACTCGGGAGGCCCCAGACACACAACCTTTATACACGACAGAGAAAATAAACCAGGGTTTAAATTACCCCAAAGTGGTCAAATTGGACACTAATCTAGTTACCATGGTAAGAACAGGCAACAGGCATGCAACCTCACCTGTGTGAGTATGAACAGGGCCAGAATGAAGTGAACCCCTCTCTCCAGAGGTTGGATCAGAATGGCTTGGTTGAAGAGCTGAAACAGAATCAAAGGAAACTGCAGCAGGAGACTCAGGAGCCAGAAACCAGCCAGCTCAGGGACCTGTCATGAGAGAGAGACCGTAAACAATCACCCAAGACCAGTTCTCTGAGATGTTTTCCAACCATGGGCCAACCCCAGAGGTGGTCTATGGCTTAAAGTGCAACTGCCCATGAAAAACAACTTCTCATTTAGAAAACAATCTGTGGTATTGATATAGGTCTACTGTCAAAATTAACTACATAATGTAAATAGGATCATTTTGGCCATAATGTCAGTCACTTGTGGTCGCAACTACATCAAAACGTAAATGAAAGTTGGGTTTGTTTCAAACCTGCCCACATGCTCACAGCTGGCAGCACACAAGTAATCATCAAAAATCGTAATGCCTGTGGTAAGTTTGGGTTGACTTTGGATATACCTATGCGGCTAGTTAGGGACTATCTGTAAATTACACAATGTACATGGGACAATATGTTAAAATTCCAATAGCTCCTAATTTCAATTACTTAAAAATCTCCAACTATAAATTGTAGAAATTCATATACAAATATTGAAAGCATTTAATGAGAAAAGTAAAAGGTGTGCAACATGAACATCGTCTCATTTACATTAGTAATTTATTGACAGTCCCTAACTAGCCCCAGAAATAGGCTATCAAAACAATCAATCAAATGTATTTATAAAGTCCTTTTTACATCAGCCGATGTAACAAAGTGCTATACAGAACCCCAGCCTAAACCCCAAACAGCAAGCAATGCAGATGTAGAAGCACGGCTATCCAAACCAATTTTGCCAGGGTTGCACACCAGCTGGATGAAGCAAATTGCCTTAATAATTTGCCTAACACACACGAGACACCCATATTAAACCGGGTCGGTATAATTTGTGGACCGTCTCAACAGGAATCTGTTCCAAAAACGTTGTAAATAACAAGGTTGCCAACAAACAACGCATATGAAGTTGTATAGTGGCAGATTAAGATACCGGGTAGGGAGTGGGCAATGTAATTACGTTTTTTTACTCCGAAAAATGTCTGTCCTCACTCTTGTAGCCTATGGACAAACATTAAGAATAAGCTACGTGGTGAGTTGATGCCTATTCGGCAGCTAGTTAGCTAGGTGAATTGATCATGCTACTTTGTATGCGTTGTTTGTTGGAATCCTTGTACTTTACAAAGTGTTTCTAACAGATTCCTGTTGGAAGGTTCCACAAATTATACCCACTCTATTAAACCATACCCTGAAACCAACTCACTTTTGAATTCAGTCAAGGCCACAAAAATTCCTTAATGAACCAAATCTAAAACGAGGCCAAATCAGGAAGTGCAGTCGCCCTTTAATAATTAAGGATACGGTGAAAGTGTGTGTGTGTGTGTGTGTGTGTGTGTGTGTGTGTGTGTGTACCTTCTCTTGCAAATTTCCTGCATAGCCTAGGTAGAGTCTGATAGCCTCTACAAGAGTCATCAGGATGAGGATGGTGATGAGGATGAACTTATAGTAGTCAGGAAGGGCTGGATACTGAAACAATATGAAAAAAAGGCAAAGGGGTTTATTTAGATACTGGTTAGTTAGGTACATAGAGTATGCGTGCATCTAAATTCTAGAGGTGAGTTACCTTGAGGTGCAGCATCACCACCTCGCTGATCCACCACAGTGGGAAAAAACACATGTTGAAGAACAGTGACATCTGGAGAGGCAGGCTGGAGACAACCTCACTGTCTGGGAACGTAAAACAATAGGGTTCACGTTCTTTCCGTATCCTACTTGCTAGTAAGCTAGTTAGTATATAACCTATACACGGCCGGGCCAACAGATGTAAATAATATCTGCCTGGTACCTATGGATAATGGGGTGGCAATGGCTTGTTTAGCTAGCTACAGTACTAGCTGAGACAAGCGCTAGCTAGCGCTTCAGTTACCAATCCATGCAAGTTTCCACTCACTGTGCCCCAAAAACGTGACATGATCTTCGGGAGATGGTTGAGTACGACTCTGATCAACAAACACAGTTCTGGAAAAGTGTCCTAAACGTCTTCTGATCGGTTCTGGAAGCTCCATGCGAATTGCAAAGATGCTCCTGTGCTAGCAAGACAGCGGTTTAGAAAGTCATGCCTGCCAGCAACAAAACACGGTTCCCTTGGTCACATAGGAAATCTCGCGTTCTGCCCAAAATCTCGCGACCCAAATGTGCCTCCTTTCATCGTTTCCTTTCCTTCATGACCAGTGGTCATACATTGATATCAAAATGATGACTGATTCAGCAGACCTCCACAATTTCCCAAATCTCTGTAAATCTACTTATCAAGACAGTCCTATCATTTTCAAATCAAACATTTTCCCCAACTGTTGCGCAGCGGTCTAAGGCACTGCATCTCAGTGCTAGAGGCGTCACTACAGACCCTGGTTCAATTCCAGGCTGTATCACAACCAACTGTAATTGGGAGTCCCATAAGGCGAAGCACAATTTGGCCCAGCATCGTCCGGGTTTGGCCGGGGTAGGCCGTCATTGTAAATAAGAATTTGTTCTTAACTGACTTGCCTAGTTAAATAAAGATTAAACAAATAAAATAAAACATTTAATTTAGCCTGGTCTCAGATTGTTTTGTGCTTTTGCCTAATCCTTTTTTGGGGGGAGGGCCGAGTTCAAAACAACTGAAGATTTTTTTTTTTTTGTCAAATCATGAAGTCAGTGATCTTCAGGGTAGGGAGATGGCGGAAGAACAGAAGAACATCAAGAAGAAGCAACTGCTTTACAAGTGGGATGCACTGTTGAGCGCTACATCCCAAGGGGTCGTGCTGATTGTACGGAGATTGTGACAGCCGGTTAAATGGTGTTCCTTGACAAGGCAAGAACAAGATGTATGTCAAGAGAAGTGCAATGTTATCATAATGAGACTTATACTTGGAATACGGAGGAGGAATGGAGGGGATCTTTTGGCTGATCCATTTGGGGTTTCAGGGTGAGTGAAAATATACTTGTGTGCTGTGGAATCGGTGAGGGTAACCAGAAGTGGTCTTCTGATAATTGTTTGTGTTTCTGCTGGTCAGAGGGAGCATGTGCTCCGTGTTTAACGAATGGGGGCAAGAGATGTGAATTGTTCTGCTCTCAAGAAAAGGGCACCATTGAAAGAAGTGATTACTGGGTTAGTGGTAAATGTGAAAGCTGACCAACTGAAGGGGAAGATTCTCTGTGTTTGTGATGCTCGTCGTTTGGAGCGACGCAGACAGGGTGGCGTGTGTGGAGAAACAGAAGAGTCATTGTCTGTTCTTTTGAGTTTTGATGTTGAGTCTTTGCCCGACAAAGTGATGTTAGGAAAAATAAGTTATCCTCTACGAGCTTTTGTGCCGAATACATTACGTTGTTACATGTGTCAAGTTTATGAGCATGTGGCAGCAGTGTGTAGGAGGGAGGTTCCTAGGTGTGAGACGTGTGCAGAAGGGCATGAGACAAAGGAATATGTAGCATTGGGGAAAGTAGTGGTCTGTGTTAATTGTAGGGGTGCCTATGGGGCTGAGGATCAGAAATGTCCCGTGTGAGAGATGCATGTTGAGGTTTCCAGGGTTAGAGTAGTGCAGAAGTTGTCATATGCTGAGGCAGTGAAGAAAGTTTATGAAGATGGGTCAAGGGGGAGGGATCCTGAGAGGAGTGTTGTGAGTAGTAGATCTGTACCAGTACAGAGGGATAAACCGACAAGTGATACATGTTTCAGTAAGATTTAATTTTTGGCCTTTATAGCAATGGTTATCAACTGTACTGCAGGGATGGAACGTAAGTCACAGAAAAAAGAGGTTGTGGTGGCAGCTGCAGAGAGGTATTTGGGTGTGCGAGACATCAGAAGAGTTATAGCGTGTGTTAAGTGGTGGTGTCCCATCCTTTCAGGCTGTTGGCCTAGCGTATGGTTATTTTTCATTTTTTGTATTTTTTTGTGAGTGTAGTGTTAGATGGTAGGGTGTTTATTTCTATATTCTTTTTGTATTTTTTTTTCAAGCAAAGTATAAGGGAGTCTAGTAGGTGGCGGTAATGCAACATTTATTGGATGCCAACCGCCATTAAACCTCATCGAAGAAGAAGAGATGGCGGAAGCAGAAGGGTCGTTTGAAGCTGAAAGCACGTCAAGTACAGTTAGCGAGGAAGATGAGTGGACAACAGTCCAAGAATGGAACAAAAAGGGCAAAGATTGTTGTGGAAAATTAGTCTAATGAATCATTGCTTGTTGGACAACGTTTGGATAAGGATGTTTATTATTTTATTTTATTTTATTTTGAAGGATGGTGAAGAAGGTGTTGGGAAAAGTGGATGCAGTCAAAGTAACCAGAAATGGTATGGTGTTGATATCGTGTGTATCTGAAGAGCAAAAGGAGCGTGCATTGTGGCTCGCGGAATTGTCGAAGCATGAAGTGAACAGCTTTGATTTTCAGAGCAGAGCACCGGTAAAAGGTGTTATCTCTGGTGTCCCGTTGTAATGGCTTCCGTCGGTAAAAGGAGAGGAGGACCAAAGCGCAGCGTGGTATGTATCCATATTTATTAGAATACTTTTTCAATAATGAACAAAACAATAAACAGACGAAAACCCAACGAAGCTACAGTCCCGAACTAGAGAACACAAAAACAGATGAACGCAAGAACAGGAACAATCACCCCCGGCTCTGGCGCTGGACGTGGCCCCCACCCCACCATAGTTAATCCCCGCTTCCCTGGCCTCCTCGGAATGGCGACCCTCCAAAATAACCCCACTGTACTGATGGGCGCCTCTGGACAGAGGGGCAGCTCCGGACTGAGAGGCAGCTCCGGACTGAGGGGCAGCTCCGGACTGAAGGGCAGCTCATGACTGAAGGGCAGCTCATGACTGAGGGATAGCTCCGGACTGAAGGGCAGCTCATGACTGAGAAGTAGGTCATGACTGAGGGGTAGCTCATGACTGAGGGGTAGGTCAAGACTGAGGGATAGCTCATGATGGAGGGGTAGCTCATGACTGAGGGGTAGTTCATGATTGAAGGGCAGCTCATGACTGAGGGGTAGCTCATGGCTGAATGGCAGCTCAGGCGGCTCCTGACTGGCGGGCGGCTCAGGCGGCTCCTGACTGGCGGGCGGCTCAGGCGGCTCCTGACTGGCGGCTCCTGACTGGCGGGCGGCTCAGGCGGCTCCTGACTGGCGGGCGGCTCTGGCGGCTCCTGACTGGCGGGCAGCTCAGGCGGCTCCTGACTGGCGGGCGGCTCTGGCGGCTCCTGACTGGCGGGCGGCTCTGGCGGCTCCTGACTGGCGGGCGGCTCTGGCGGCTCCTGACTGACGGACGGCTCTGAAGGCTCAGGACAGACGGGCGGCTTTGAAGGCTCAGGACAGACGGGCGGCTTTGAAGGCTTAGGATAGACGGGCGGCTCAGACGGCGCTGGGCAGACGGGCAGCGCAGGCGGCGCTGGGCATACGGACAGCTCAGATGGTGCTGGGCAGACGGGCAGCGCAGGCGGCGCTGGGCAGACGGGCACACCTGTAGGGAGGAGACGGAGAGACAGCCTGGTGCGTGGGGCTGCCACAGGACCCACCAGGCTGGCGAGACCTACAGGAGGCTTGGTGTTAGGAGGAGGCACCTGAAGGACCGGGCTGTGGGGGAGCACTGGAGCTCTGGTGCGCAGCCTTAGCACCACTCCTCCAGGCTGGAATACTACTCTAGCCCGGACCCTCCAGAGTGCAGGCACAGGTTGAACCGGGCTGTGGGTGAGCACTGGAGATCTAGTGCCTACTACACGCACCTCTCCCTTAGGCTCCACTCCCACATTTGCCCGGCACGAGCGGAGCGCAGGCATAGGACGCACTGCACCCTCCCAGCGCCCCGGAGACCCAGCACGCAGAGCCGGCGCAGGATACCCTGGACCGAAACGGCGTACTGGAGACCAGACACGCTGAGCAGGCACACTACGCCCTGGCTGGATGCCCACACTCACATGACGCTTTCGGGGGGCTGCCCTATAGCGCACCGGGCTATGGGCACACACTGGCGACACCGTGCGCTTAACCGCATAACGCGGTGCCTGACCAGTAACGCGCTGCTTATAATAAGCACGAGGAGTGAGCTCAGGTCTGCTACCTGGCTTAGCCACACTCCCCGTGTGCCCCCCCCCAAAAAACAATTCTGGGGCTGCCTCTCGTACCTGTCGCACTGCCGTGCTGCCTCCTCATATCGCCGCCGCTCAGCTTTCGCTCGGCGATATGAGGAGGCAGCACGGCAGTGCGACAGGTACGAGAGGCAGCCCCAGAATTGTTTTTGGGGGGGAACACGGGGAGTGTGGCTAAGCCAGGCTTTGGGGCGGCGATATTCCCCAGCCTGTGCCCAGGGTCCTTCTCCGTTTAAAATCTCCTCCCATGTCCAGGAGTCCTGAGATTTCGGCCGCTGCTGCTGTTGCTTTCCGTTACCACGCTGCTTGGTCCTTTTGTGGTGGGTGATTCTGTAATGGCTTCCGTCGGTAGAAGGAGAGGAGGACCAAAGCGCAGCGTGGTATGTATCCATATTTATTAGAATACTTTTTCAATAATGAACAAAACAATAAACAGACGAAAACCCAACGAAGCTACAGTCCCGAACTAGAGAACACAAAAACAGATGAACGCAAGAACAGGAACAATCACCCACAAACCAACAGTGAAAACAGGCTACCTTAATATGGTTCCCAATCAGAGACAACGTAAAACACCTGCCTCTGATTGAGAACCATATCAGGCCAATAAGACAAACCTAAACAAAGAAACACATAACATAGACGACACCCACCCAGCTCACGCCCTGACCAACTAAACAAAGGCTAAACAAAGGAAATAAGGTCAGGAACGTGACACCCGTTGGACATTGATAATCAATATCTTAGGTTAAAAATTACAGGAGTAGTTCATGCACGACACTTGACAAGTATGGAGAATGGGAAAAAATAGAAACGTTTATCTGTATATTTGATGTTTGATGAGTATTTACTACCATATGTAAAGTTTGGATATATAAGATACGCCGTAAGAGCGTTCGTGCAAAACCCGATGCAATGCAAGAAGTGTAAAAAGTTTGGCCATGTGTCAAGTGTTTGCAGACAGAAAGAATATGTTATTGATGAGTCTGTGAATGTAAAATGTTGCAACTGTGGTGGGGTTCATATTTCCGAATTCCCTGAGTGTGATCGCCAGGAAATGTCCCGCCATCACAGGATCCTTCTGAGCCTGTGAAGGGGCTTTATTAAAACAGAAAAGCAGGCTGATTTACTTTAATTAACATTTTGTTACTGATAGTTTGTATGGATTCTTTTTTTTTTACCCTTTTTGGATCCTTAATATCCACCTGTACAGTAGGTGGTGGAATGCACATATAGTTAATGCCAACACCGTTACACCAAACAAGAAGGAGAAGTGATCTTCAGGACGGAAAGTCGGAGCTCTAGAAAGAGGCCAGAGTTCTTGAGTTGGGTGACTGTTCAAATCGAGTTCAGAGTTGTTTTGAATGCACTGAATTCGGAAGTATGAGAATTTTGAGTTCCCAGTTGTTTTGAACGTGGCAATAGTCCGCCATAGTGGACATGTCATAATACCCATAAAACCTAGCGGTCACACACGGAAATGTTTCCAATCTCTTTCCACCATTCATTTTTCACATAGTGAATTATACAAACACTTCAAATTAAGTATGTGTTTGGTGTAGGCTTACCTTGGTGTGATGTTTTGATAACCATGTAATTCTCTGTCTGCCAAATTGAGTTTTAGCAATATATTCGTCTCAATTTACAAAGTGCTAATTAGCAACAGAGAAGACCTCAGCAAGACTACAAATTCCTGCAGGAAGCTCCTGCAAGTCATCTCTAGCCGACACTGTCAGCTACCGTTCACCAGCGCGATCTGAGAGACCTGTACCCAATCCATGATGAATCCATTTGCTGTATTAAAATTAATTGAATAAAATGTTGAACTTCTTCCGTCCCCTTTCTCTGTCTTAGCTAGCCACTGACTACGATTCAGCTAGTTAGCAGAGCAGGAGATCAGTAGATGTTTTTACAGTATGTCGACTTTGGTGTCTATTTCAGACATGGCATTTTTCAAAGAAGAGCAAAAGAGCATTAAAGACCACTATAAGTCTGGCCATGTGGAGAAGTGCAGCTGTAGTAAGGGACAATTTGCCGGTTTTGTCAGGGCCAGCATGAGGGATAAAGTTTATCCTGTGTCTGTGTAGCTATTAAGTTAAGTTTGAGCATCTTAGCAATACAATGTGTTCTATACAGCTGTCAACATTCTACAAGGAAAGAGCCACTTATTCGATCATATAATCATTAACCAGATTACCCCGGATACCAGACTTCGATGAGTTATAACTCAGTTCTAGAATGGTGTCATTGATGAGAATGAATCAAAAAATCTATTGACATTCAGAATTGAATTTGTTTAGACATCCATCCTGTATTGTAGTTGCATAACCAGAGAAAAATCTTCAAAGACACAATGTTTGTTTATTCAGTGGTACATGCATTCACACAGTCTTGATTTACAGGATCCTTCCCACTATATCAGGGGTACTCAACTCTTACCATACGAGGTCTGGCGCCTGCTGGTTTTCCTTTCTACCTGATAATTAATTGCACCCACCTGGTGTGAGAAACAATGAGAGAATGCAGTGGAACTGGCTTCAAGGTCCAGAGTTGAGTTTGAGGGCACTATATGATTGATACAGTGCATTTGGAAAGTATTCAGACCCCTTGACTTTTTTCACATTTTGTTACGTTAAAAGCCTTATTCTAAAATTGATTAAATACATTTGTTCCCTCATCAATCAACACACAATACCCCATAATGACAAGCAAAAACAGGTTTTTAGACATTTTTGCAAATGTATTAATAATAAAAAACAGAAATACCTTCTTTACCTAAGTATTCAGACCCTTTGCTATGAGACTCAAAATTGAGCTTAAGTGCATCCTATTTCCATTGACCATCCTTGAGATGTTTCTACAACTTGATTGGAGTCCACCTGTGGTAAATTCAGTTGATTGGACATTATTTGGAAAGACACACACATGTCTATAAAGCTCCATCAGTTGACAAAAACCAAGCAATGGCCTCCATCATTCTTAAATGGAAGAAGTTTGGAAACACCAAGACCCTTCCTAGAGTTGGCAGCCAGGCCAAATTGAGCAATCGGGGGAGAAGGGCCTTGGTCAGGGAGGTGACCAAGAACCCAAACTCTAGAGTTCCTTTGTGGAGATGGGAGAACCTTCCAGAAGGACAACCATCTCTGCAGCACTCCACCCATAAGGCCTTTATGGTAGAGTGGCCAGATGGAAGCCCCTCCTCAGTAAAAGGCACATGACAGCCCGCTTGGAGTTTGCCAAAAGTCAGCTAAACAAGATTCTCTGGTCTGATGAAACCAATATTGAACTCTTTGGCCTGAATGCCAAGCGTCACATCTGGAGGAAACCTGGCAACATCCCTACTGTGAAGCATGGTGGTGGCAGCATTATGCTGTGAGGATGTTTTTCAGAGACAGGGACTGGGAGACTAGTCAGGATCGAGGGAAAGATGATCAGAGCAAAGTACAGAGAGATCCTTGATGAAAACCTGCTCCAGAGCGCTCAGGACCTCAGACTGGGGCGAAGGTTCACCTTCCAACAGGACAACAAGCCTATGCACACAGCTAAGACAATGCAGGAGTGGCTTCGGGACAAGTCTCTGAATGTCCTTGAGTGGCCCAGCCAGAGCCCGGACTTGAACCTGATCGAACATCTCTGGAGAGACCTGAAAATAGCTGTGCAGCAACGCTCCCCACCCAACCTGACAGAGCTTGAGAGGATCTGCAGAGAAGAATGGGAGAAACACCCCAAATATAGGTGTGCCAAGCTTGTAGCGTCATACCCAAGAAGACTCGAGGCTGTAATCGCTGCCAAAGGTTCTTCAACAAGTACTGTGTAAAGGGTCTGAATACGTATGTAAATGTGATATTTCCGTTTTTTTTAAACGTGATATTGCTTTGTCATTATGGGTTATTGTGTGTATATTGATGAGGGGAAAAAAACATTTATTCCATTTTAGAATAAGGCTGTGGCGTAACAAAATGTGGATAAAGTCAAGGGGTCTGAATACTTTCTGAATGCACTGTATGTCAATTAAATTAAATGGGAAAACTGCACTTGTCCTCGTGAAAATTACAGTTGACTAAATATTCTACAGATGTAATGTCATCAATCAAATCAAACTTTATTTATATAGCACATTTCTTACAACAAATGCATTTCAAGGTGTTCAAAGTCATGCATTGAAAGGCATGTGGCACTTAACATCCTTCCTCTTGGCAGGTGACCAGGGGATTCTTTCTACCACATGCAAATGCTTTCGTGGAGCTCATAAGTGTAGCCATGCAGCGTATTTTGGCAGTTCACAATATCGACCGTACGGATGTGGAATGCATGTGGAGGAAGCCAGCCATGCCCAACCAGGTGCAGTCAGTGGAGGATATGTACCCGGCTGAAGACTACAACCCTCTTGTAACGGCAGCCTTCCCTCTCTTCACTAGAAGAGGGGGTAAAACAGGGATCAGACCAACACGCAGCGTAGCCAGTGCTCAACATGTTTAATACGAACGATAAACGTGAACACTTAACAAATACAAAATAATAAATGTGGCAAACCGATACAGTCCTAGCTGGTGCATAGAAAACACAAAGACAGGAAACAACCACCCACCAATCCCGAACACAAAACAAGCCACCTATATATGATTCCCAATCAGGGACAACGATTGACAGCTGCCTCTGATTGAGAACCATATTAGGCCGAACACAGAAACAGACAAACTAGACACACAACATAGAATGCCCACCCAGCTCACGTCCTGACCAACACTAAAACAAGCACAAACCACAAGAACTATGGTCAGAACGTGACACCTCTGTTCCTGGAGTCCACAGAGTAGGATTTTCAGTGGCTAAGGAACCGTCTCCGGGGCAGGTTCATTGGAATGGCATGGCATGTCTCCTTGAACCTGAGCCAGAACAATCACTACCCTCCCTGTCATCCGTGTCTGTACCAGGCATTAAAAAACAAAGGCACCTGGGGCACGCAGGCATCCTGGCTGGCATGCCGCTGTCGGTGGAGCACCAGGAGGCTATACGACAGGAAACAGTTGGACAGCGTACCAACCCCAACTGGCACACCATGAGGAGAGGGAGGTTGATGGCCAGCAATTATGGAGCAGTGGTTAGTGCCAAATGCTTTACACCGTCGCTGCTAAAAAGGGTCCTCAGATGACAGTTGTTGGATTGGGTGTTGTCTATAAAGTGGGGCACAGATAACGAAGAGGAGGGCATCAAGGAATTCAAAATGGCTACAGGGATGGATTTGCTTTGGTCAAAGGGTCTGGGATCCTTAGTGCCTCACCGGATAGTCTGGTGGGCACCACAGCAGTGGTGGAGGTCAACTGTCCCTATGGTGCAAGGGACCTTACCATTGAAGAGGCAGTGAGGTCGAAGGAGTTCTATATCAAGGAGAGAGGGTCTTACTGCCTCTGTGAAGACCATCCATACTGGCACCAAGTCCAAGGTCAGCTCCACATCACTGGAAGGGACACCTGCTTCTTCGTTGTGTGGACCACCAAGGACTCCATCACCATCCACATCCAGTGTGACGACCTCTGACAGACTCATATTGCTCATAGTTCATACAGACACACTAGGCTCCCATAATAAGTTATATTACATACAAGTTTTGCTCAAAGTAGCCAACTAAAGTAATGTAGTTAACTTTATCGTGGGCACAGTGGGAATGTATATCTGTGATGTTAGATACCTCAGATGTCTGAGTGCCTTTTGAATTTTGAATATCTGTGATGTTCAAATTACTTTAAAGGCCCTGTGTTTTACTTTCTGAAGGCCCCAGTCATCCCTGCCTGTACCTGACATTGCTGGAAAACAAGTGAACAATGAATAAAGATCATACACAAACAATAGGCTCCTAGAATAGCTTATATTACATTTAAGTTTTGCTCAAGTAGCCAACTAAAATAAAGTAGTTATGGTCTGAGGGATGATCTGAGGGTGGTATGAGGGATGCACTCCTGTTGGACAGGAAAACAAAGAGACATTTGGCCAGTGGTAGGTCTGTTTCAATACTGTATTACCATCTTTATCTGGACAGAACGCATTGTTTATCAAAACACAAACACACCTTGGACAATGTGACAAGTGGTCCCGCAACACCCAATCTTAAGTCATGAGAACCATACACAAACATAACAAACATACTGCGCAGATATATCTACAAATGTATTGTTGTATCACATTTGATGAGTTACTGACCTCTTCGTCCACCCAAGCCAAACATGGACAATTCCTAGCCCAACCGTCCGGCAGATGGCCATATTATTTACTTTACATAATTTGTCATCTGCGTCCAATGATGCGTATACACATCATTGTCTGCATCCAACTGGAATGTATGCATGCAGCCGGCTATCCTAGGTGGTCATGTCTAGATGGGATCCATCTTTTGTCAAATTTAATTCAAAAGTAAAAAACATATATTTTTGTTTGAATTTTAGCTAACCCTAACCCTTTTCTGAACCTTAACCTAATTATCCTAACCTGCTGCGTAAGTTGTCCTAAACCTAATACAAAAAGTAAATTCTTACAAAAGCTGGATCCCTTGACCATCCTGGTTGAAGATCAATCAATCAACTATCTTTATAAAGCCCCTTTTACATCAGCAGTTGTCACAAAGTGATTATACAGAAACCGAGCCTAAAACCTCAAAGAGCAAGCAATGCAGATCTAGTAGCATTGTGGCTAGGAACAACTCCCTAGAAAAGCAGGAACCTAGGAAGAACCCTAAAGAGGAATCAGGCTCTGAGGGGTGGCCAGTCCTCTTCTGGTGGTGCCGGGTGGAGAATATAAGAGTACATGAGACACAGGGGCATAAACGGCAGGTCTGGGAGAACGTAGCACGACAGGTCAGGGTTACATAGTCGCAGGCAGAACAGCAGAAACTTGATCAGCAACACAACAAGGTGGTAGGTAGCAAGTCCGTTGAACAGGTCAGGGTTCCATAGCCGCAGGCTAGTGACACTTTGTTCCGCCCACAACAGACTACTGTAACCTGATTGGCTGAACATTAGGAAGTAAATTGTGTTTTATTAAGACAGCATGCATATTTCCCCCTTTTTTTGTGGTGGCTCACCATTAAAGTTAGTTAAGGAGGAAACCGACACCCTTGCAGCCTGAATGAAGGATGTTTTAATTATGAGCCGGTCACCGGGGGACAGAAGTGTATAGCCAGCTGCATACATTTAAGTTGAACGCAGAGTTAGATTGAGGACTCATCATGGATATAACCTGTTTTAGCATGGACATTGCCAATGAGGGCATCCACCATTTAAAGTAGTCAACTGGGTGAGGATTCCTATGAGTTGGGAGCAATCAGCCAGTGAAGAAGAACAAATGTGACCACTTTAAAAATGCGCTGCCCATGATGTCACAGACGCTATAATGGCACAGACACAATGATTAGTATATACAGTACCAGTCAAAAGTTGACACACCTACTCATTCAAGGGTTTTTCTTTATTTTTACTATTTTCTACATTGTGGAATAATAGTGAAGACATCAAAACTATGAAATAACACATATGGAATCATGTATTAGCCATTTTAGATTTTAGATTCTTCAAGTAGCCACCCGTTGCCTTTATGAAAGCTTTGCACACTCTTGGCCTTCTCTCAACCAGCTTCACCTGGAATGCTTTCCCAACAGTCTTAAACGAATTCCCACATATGCTGAGCACTTGTTGGCTGATTTTCCTTCACTCTGCGGTCCAACTCATTCCAAACCATCTTAATTGGGTTGAGGTTGGGTGATTGTGGAGGACAGGTCATCTGATGCAGCACTCCATCACTGTCCTTCTTGGTCAAATAGCCCTTACACAGCCTGGAGGTATGTTGGGTCATTGTCCTGTTGAAAAACAGATGGGATGCCGTATCGCTGCAGAATGCTTTGGTAACCATGCTGGTTAAGTGTGCCTTGAATTCTAAATAAATCACTGACAGTGTCAACAGCAAAGCACTCCCACACCATCACACTTCCTCCTTCATTCTTCATGGTGGGAACCACACATGCAGAGATTATCCGTTCACCTGCTCTTCGTCTCATAAAGCCACGGCGGTTGGAACCAAAAATGTCTAATTTGGACTCATCAGACCAAAGGACAGATTTGCCACGGTCTAATGTCCATTGCTCGTGTTTCTGGGCCTAAGCAAGTCCCTTCCTCTTATTGGTGTCCTTTAGTAGTGGTTTCTTTGCAGCAATTCGCAATTCGACCATGAAGGCCTGAAGGCATGTGTGGTCTTTGCTAGGTAAAGCCCCGCCTTATCTCAGCTCACTGGTCACCATAGCAACACCCACCTGTAGCATGCGCTCCAGCAGGTATATTTCACTGGTCATCCCCAAAGCCAACACTTCCTTTGGCCGCCTTTCCTTCCAGTTCTCTGCTGCCAATGACTGGAACGAACTGCAAAAATCACTGAAGCTGGAGTCTTATATCTCCCTCTCTAACTTTAAGCATCAGCTGTCAGAGCAGTTTACCGATCACTGTACCTGTACACAGCCAATCTGTAAATAGCACACGCAACTACCTCATCCCCATATTGTTATTTATCCTCTTGCTCTTTTGCACCCCAGTATCTCTACTTGCACATCATCATCTGCACATCTATCACTCCAGTGTTAATGCTAAATTATAATTATTTCGCCTCTATGGCCTATTTATTGCCTTACCTCCCTACTCTTCTACATTTGCCCACACTGTACATAGATTTTTCTATTGTGTTATTGACTGTACGTTTGTTTATGTGTAACTCTGTGTTTGTTTTTGTCGCACTGCTTTGCTTTATCTTGGCCAGGTCGCAGTTGTAAATGAGAACTTGTTCTCAACTGGCCTACCTGGTTAAATAAAGGTGATTTAAAAAAAAATATTATTCACACAGTCTCTTCTGAACAATTGATGTTGAGATGTGTCTGTTACTTTAACTCTGTGAAGCATTTATTTGGGCTGCAATCTGAGGTGCAGTTAACTCTAATGAACTTATCCTCTGCAGCAGATGTAACTCTGGGTCTTCCTTTCCTGTGGCGGTCCTCATGAGAGCCAGTTTCATCATAGCGCTTGATGGTTTTTGCGATTTAAAGTAATGATGGACTGACATTTCTCTATGCCTTTTGAGCTGTTCTTGGCATAATATGGACTTTACAAAATAGGGCTGTCTTCTGTATACCACCCCTACCTTGTCACAACACAACTGATTGGCTCAAACGCATTAAGAAGGAAAGAAATATCCACAAATTAACTTTTAACAAGGCACACATGCTAATTGAAATGCATTCCAGGTGACTACCTCATGAAGCTGGTTGAGAGAATGCCAATAGAGTACAAAAATGTAATCAAGGCAAAGAGTGGCTATTTTGAAGAATCTCAAATATAAAATATATTTTGATTTGTTTAACACTTTTTTGGTTACTACATGATTCCATATGTGTTATTTCATAATATTTTCTACAATGTAGAAAATAGTAAAAAAGAAATAAAAACCCTGGAATGAGTAGGTGTGTCCAAACTTTTGACTGGTACTGCATATGGACGCAGATGATGACGTAAAATGAATAATAGCGCCATCTGCCGACCGGTTGGGCTAGACAATTCCACATAAGGAGTTTTCAAGAGACCAGAAACAGACTGCCACCTTTGCTCACTCGTCTCCTCAATAAAACATGAAACAAAAGCAAATTATTTATGGTCATACTCGTCATGTATTTATTTAAAACATATTTATGGAAATGCTACAGTTCTTTACCTGGAACTTTGAAATCTCTTTCTGTTAAAATGTTGAGTAATCTTTGTGTGACCTCTCATTATGGTCTTTATTCAGGACCAAATTCCCCTTCAGATTCTGAGCACACAAACAGCGCCATAAAGTTAGCCACTCCCACCTCTCAGTTCAAGGAAAACGAAAGTGATCTCAGATATCATTCTGCTCAAGCTGTGATTGTGTGCAACAAAATGGCAGAGGCCATTTTAAAAGACCCGTTCTTTTGTTCAATATGCTTGGATCTACTAACGGATCCAGTGACTATACATTGTGGACATAGCTACTGTATGGGTTGTATCAACGGCTGCTGGGATCAGGATGATCTGAAAGGAGTCTACAGCTGTCCCCAGTGCAGACATACCTTCACCCAAAGGCCTGTTCTGAACAGAAGCACTGTCTTGGTTGAAGTGGTGGAGAAACTGAAGAGGACAGGACCTCAAGCGTCTCCTGCTCACTGTTATGCTGGACCTGAAGATGTGGAGTGTGATGTCTGCACTGGGAGAAAACTCAAAGCTGTCAAGTACTGTCTGGTGTGTCTTGTCTCATACTGCGAGTCTCATCTCCAGCCTCATTATGACTCGCTTGCATTTAAGAAGCACACGCTGGTGAAAGCCTCCACACAACGACAGGAGAAGATCTGCCCTCATCATGACAAACTGCTGGAGGTTTACTGCTGTACTGATCAGCAGTGTATCTGTCTGCTGTGTGTGATGGATGAACATAAAGGCCATGATACGGTGTCAGTTGCAGCAGAACGGACTGACAAACAGGTATGGAATGTTCTCCTCTAGATACAAATCACTTTACAAATACTGTACTTTGAATATAACAGAGGGTGTAGAAATCATCAAATTAAAATCACCATAGAAATAGTCTGGCTTTTAGATAGATTTGAACAGTTAAGTGCCATTTAAGACCTGAAAAATATATGATGTCAGGGAATATTGAACACATTTTACAGTGCTCTCCTACAAGAGCTGAATTTAAACATTCATTAATTTGCTTTTAAGTTGACAACATTAAACTACTTATTCTGGCGACATGATGACCGATGCTTTACGTTGACGGGATGCTGATGTTGTAGTTTCAATGAGCAAGGCAGAGACAAAAAGCCTGATATGGACAGTGATGTTGCAGAGATGGCAGGAGCAGTGGAATAGAGATAATAATGGCAGGCATTTATTTCAAATACAGAGGTAAGTCGGGGAGGATGGCAGGAAGGGACAGAAGAGAGGAGGCTATTTTTACAAGATTAAGGGTGGGACACAGACGGTTGAATAAGACTTTAAATGTGATAGGAAAGCATCCAATAGGAAAGTGTGATTATTGCCAGGAAACAGAGACCGTGAAGCATGTATTGCTACAGTGTGGGCAGTATCAGAGGGAAAGAGAGAGGCTGAGATATAATATGAGGGAGAAGGGAATGCAGGAAATTAGTTTAAAGAGTATGTCGAGTAGAACGTCATTAGATAATAGTCCCAAATATTTTGTTATCTTTTTTAAGAGCAATGGGCCTGGTAGGTAGGATTTAGTTTCACCCTGTCTCTGGCCCACACTGAAGTACAGTAGGTGGTGGTAATGCACCATAACGTTGGTTGCCAACCGCCGATAAACCCCACCAAAGAAGAAAATAAGTAGCCTAACCGCAGGAGCTGTTGGCTAGAGCGCATGTGCCAAGACCAGAGTAGGCACATTTGCAATTTAGGGCAACAGATTTTTGTGACAAAATTATCGGTAGAGTTGAAAATGCGATGGAAACACGTTACACGTTACATTTTTATCCAGTACAGAAAATGTAAGCGGAAAATTACATTTTGTGTGCACTACGTCATCATGCACTTATTTTTCTCTCCAACATGTCAGTTTGGTAGAAACCCCTGGAGGGAAAATTGTAATTTTTTCTCTATGCAGATTTTTAGAATATTCGCAATAAAATCTGTCGACAATTGATTGGAAACCTAGCTATAAACCAGGTTTCCATCCAACCTTAATATGCGAGTAAAGTAGGCCCACATGTTGGATAAAACATTTAAAGACGGGCCTGATGGAAACAAATTTTTCCGGAATATTTTCCAAATGTCGACTAAACAAAATACGCTACACAAGATGGGATCGTTTGTGTCGGTAAAATTAATTATGCGAGACATGTGGGTGGAAACTCTTTTATGCGCAAATATTGATAAAATAACCATCATATCAAAGTAAACTTTGAGACACGCGATTACATGTTGTGTGGTCCCACTATGACTCGTTGGGAAAGCATGCAGTTTATTATGCTACATATGAAATCAGTTATGATGAATCTGGTGGAATGAAATAAGCTTAATGCTCTTTTCCAATAAATATCGAGGGTCTTATTCTGATGACATGATCATCGATGCTTGGCTGCCGTTTGAGAAATAAAAATGATCTCGCTATTTTGTCCGTAATAATAACATCATGTAAGTTATACATATATACGCAACATTTTATTGTGAGAAAATTTTAAGTAGAGTTGAAAATGCGATGGAAACCCATTTAAGTTGTATTTTTTATTCGGTTCATGGGAATTTAACCGCAAAATGTATTTTTGTGGACACTATGTCATCACGCACAGACTTTTATCTGCAACAAATACAGTTGATGGAAACACCCCGGGTGGGGAAATTAGCATATTGTTTTTATGCAGATTTTGTAAATATTCACATAAAAATGTGTCACCAATTGGATGGAAACCTAGCTACAATCACAAATTAAATTAGTGGAATATGATTTGTCATCTACACAGAAACAGTTGGGTAAAATACAGCAGCAATACCACCAGAGAATCCAGGAGATGGAGAAGGAGGTACAGGAGCTTAGGCAGGCTGTGAAAACACTCACGGTGAGTTTTGTCTATTTATTCAGCTACTTCCCATATCTAACCAATTTGTATGGAGAGTCCGGAAATCTTTTGGGGTCTAGCCTTTCAGCTTCTAGGTTTCTAGGGCACTTGGCAACTAACGAGTCAGTCAGGGCTCTCCTGACCCTGGAGTCGATCAGTAAGGAGCGCCTTAAGGAGCAGTGGGCCACATTCCAATCCCACTCAGACCCAGTTGGGAACAAGCTTTCTGGGTTCCTGATGAGAGGTGAGTGAGTGGCTGGTTGAAATATACCCTCTTTTCTCAACCTTAACAGCGCTCTGCACAGGTGACAGTGGATGAGACTGACAGGATCTTTATTGAGCTGATCCGCTCCATTGAGCGAAGGCGTTCTGAGGTGAAGGAGCTGATCAGAGCTCAGGAGAAGATTGCAGGGAGTCGGGTTCAGGGACTCCTGGACCGACTAGATCAGGAAGTCACTGAGATGAAGAGGAGAGATGCTGAGCTCAGGCAGCTCTCAAACACAGAGGATCACATCCATTTCCTTCAGGTGACATCATTGGCTTCGTACCTACACTGTACACATAGTTCCTAAGTTGCCATCTAAGTGAAACTGTCCCTAGACTAGTTATTTTCTTGTCTGTTTCCACTGTAGAGTTTCCAGTCACTCTCTGTCCCTCCTGGTTCTGAGGCCCTACCCAGCCCCACTTTCAATCCACACATTTCTTTTGAACGTGTGAAGAAATTGGTTTCTGGACTGAAAGTGCAACTGGATGGTATCTGCAAGGAGGAAATAGTCAAGATATCTGAAAATGGTAAGGCAAAGAGTAGACCATGTATTTATGAAGATCACACAAGAAATATCTGACTGAATAGTAGTGACATTTCGGACGTTTGTGTGTCCATAGTGATGAAAGTGCAAATTGTTCGACCTCTGGAGCCCAAGACCAGAGAGGAGTTCTTAGAATGTGAGTCACAGGATGTTTTCTCGTACTGCCCACATCATGAACACACATGAACCCCCCCCCCACACACACACAATATATATATATATACAGTGGGGAGAACAAGTATTTGATACACTGCCGATTTTGCAGGTTTTCCTACTTACAAAGCATGTAGAGGTCTGTCATTTTTATCATAGGTACACTTCAACTGTGAGAGACGGAATCTAAAACAAAAATCCAGAAAATCACATTGTAGGATTTTTAAGTAATTAATTTGCATTTTATTGCATGACATAAGTATTTGATCACCTACCAACCAGTAAGAATTCCGGCTCTCACAGACCTGTTAGTTTTTCTTTAAGAAGCCCTCCTGTTCTCCACTCATTACCTGTATTAACTGCACCTGTTTGAACTCGTTACCTGTATAAAAGACACCTGTCCACACACTCAATCAAACAGACTCCAACCTCTCCACAATGGCCAAGACCAGAGAGCTGTGTAAGGACATCAGGGATAAATTGTAGACCTGTACAAGGCTGGGATGGGATACAGGACAATAGCCAAGCAGCTTGGTGAGAAGGCAACAACTGTTGGCACAATTATTAGAAAATGGAAGAAGTTCAAGATGACGGTCAATCACCCTCGGTCTGGGGCTCCATGCAAGATCTCACCTCGTGGGGCATCAATGATCATGAGGAAGGTGAGGGATCAGCCCAGAACTACACGGCAGGACCTGGTCAATGACCTGAAGAGAGCTGGGACCACAGTCTCAAAGAAAACCATTAGTAACACACTACGCCGTCATGGATTAAAATCCTGCAGCGCACGCAAGGTCCCCCTGCTCAAGCCAGCGCATGTCCAGGCCCGTCTGAAGTTTGCCAATGACCATCTGGATGATCCAGAGGAGGAATGGGAGAAGGTCATGTGGTCTGATGAGACAAAAATAGAGCTTTTTGCTCTAAACTCCACTCGCCGTGTTTGGAGGAATAGAAGGATGAGTACAACCCCAAGAACACCATCCCAACCGTGAAGCATGGAGGTGGAAACATCATTCTTTGGGGATGCTTTTCTGCAAAGGGGACAGGACGACTGCACCGTATTGAGGGGAGGATGGATGGGGCCATGTATCGCGAGATCTTGACCAACAACCTCCTTCCCTCAGTAAGAGCATTGAAGATGGGTCGTGGCTGGGTCTTCCAGCATGACAACGACCCGAAACACACAGCCAGGGCAACTAAGGAGTGGCTCCGTAAGAAGCATCTCAAGGTCCTGGAGTGGCCTAGCCAGTCTCCAGACCTGAACCCAATAGAAAATCTTTGGAGGGAGCCGAAAGTCCGTATTGCCCAGCGACAGCCCCGAAACCTGAAGGATCTGGAGAAGGTCTGTATGGAGGAGTGGGCCAAAATCCCTGCTGCAGTGTGTGCAAACCTGGTCAAGAACTACAGGAAACGTATGATCTCTGTAATTGCAAACTAAGGTTTCTGTACCAAATATTCAGTTCTGCTTTTCTGATGTATCAAATACTTATGTCATGCAATAAAATGCAAATTAATTACTTAAAAATCATACAATGTGATTTTCTGGATTTTTGTTTTAGATTCCTTCTCTCACAGTTGAAGTGTACCTATGATAAAAATTACAGACCTCTACATGCTTTGTAAGTAGGAAAACCTGCAAAATTGTCAGTGTATCAAATACTTGTTCTCCCCACTGTATATATCTCTTTTTATCTTTTTCTTTTTGTCAATTCACTCAGATTCCTGCCAACTCACAGTGGATACTAACACAGCATGTGGAACACTGCATCTGTCTGAGAAGAACAGCAAGGTGACATGGAGTGAAGGGGAGACTCAAGCCTATCCTGATCATCCAGACAGATTTACCCACTATGACCAAGTGCTGTGTAGAGAGGGTTTATCTGGAAACTGCTACTGGGAGGCTGAGCTTCGAGGCTGGATTACTGTGGCAGTCTCATATGTTGCTCTTGTGAGGAAAGGAGAGGCTAATGAGTGTAGGTTTGGGGGTAATGATCAGTCTTGGAGTTTGGAATGCTCTCCCACCAGTTGTTCTTTCCTTCATGATAATGTTAAGACTAAAATACGATCCCATTGCACCTCCAGAGTAGGAGTGTACCTGGACTACAAGGCAGGAACTCTATCCTTTTACAGCATTTCTAAAAAAGTGACCCTCCTCCACAGAGTGAATAACACATTCACTGAACCCCTCTATCCTGGGTTTGGGGTTGGTTTGGAATCATCTGTGAGGATAATGCTTCCCATGCAGTCAACATGATTTTTCTGTGTTTTATATATATTTCCACACCATGAGGTTAGAATAATACTGTGAAATTGTGAACTGCATCTCAGTGCGAGGCGTCACTACAGACCCTGGTTCGTTTCTAGGCTGTATCACAACCGGCCGTGATTAGGAGTCCCATAGGGCGGCTCACAATTAGCCCAGCGTCATCCGGGTTAGGGTTTGGCCAGGGTAGGCTGTCATTGTAAATAAGAATTTGTTCTTAACTGACTTGCCTAGTTAATAAAAGGTTAAATAAAAAATTTGTATAAGAGTTGTTTGAAAAGACCTGACATTTCAGCCTGTTTTGGAGGAATGGAGATTTGGCCTGCCTGGTGTCATCATCAGCTCTTACACTAAAAGGGCATCATCATAATTTTCACAGTATTATTCCAACCTCATAGTATGGAAATATAAACACTGAGTGCACAAAACATTAGGAACATCTTCCTATTATTGAGTTGCACCCACCTTTGCCCTCAGAACAGCCTCAATTCATGGGGCATTGACTCGAAGCATTCCACAGGGATGCTGGCCCATGTTGATTCCAATTCTTCCCACAGTTGTGTCAAGTTGGCTGGATGTCCTTTGGGTGGTGGACCATTCTTTATACACACAGGAAACTGTTGAGCGTGAAAAACCCAGCAGTGTTTTTTAAAATTAATTTCAGTCTGGTATGAGAACGGTAGCCCCTAACTGCAAAAGCAGGGTGTTTGCGGAAAGCTTAGGTATGACTTACTACCATATATGGGCATACATATTTATAAGGGCAGGCTGAGCCGATGACCTCGTTTCAAGATGGCTGCTAACTACATTCCGGTTAGCGTTGTGAAGCATAAACAAAATTAACACAGAATACGTTGATACACACCAAAAGCTGGGACTCCACAGCTCATGAGGATATCTTATTTGTCTCCCTGTGACCTACTGTTATTGATCACCAGCCCCGAGAATCAAAATGTTTATTTTACACAACGTTTTTACCAAACATCTTACAAAGTAAACTCAATTTGGTCTGTGTTTACGCTATAGCGACATGGGGAAGGGAGTGGGGGGGTGTATCAAATGAATGCTTAGGTTGGTAGGAACAAAGCCTATTGCCAATGTTATCTGATGTATTACTTAATGTCAACATCGAATGTCCACTGAGTGACTATCTTTGCGCATCAAAAATATGATGTTGCCTGCTTACGTACTGTAGGCATCCATATCCCCCTGTATGTCCCCCGACACCACCACAATGTTTGAGAGAGGTTGGTGTTGTAGAAATGTTGTTTTTTATAGTGAACAATAACTTTTTGGCACATCCAGTGTGCAAAAAACAATTACCACATTTGGACACTTTGGAGAAGTTGAAAGGACACTTGAATGTACCCTGGATACACCAGAACACCACAATGTTTGAGTGAGGTTGATATGGTGGAAAATGTGTTTTTTTTACTGAACAAATAGCATTTAGGGATTGCAATTATGTAATAGCACTGGAATTATCTAATTTACAGATATATGCCACTTTGAAGAGGTTTAGGGACACTTGAAAACATCCCGTGACCACACCTGACCACTTACTAAAACGTCTGCCCATTTCTAGTTGTTAGGTCTATTAATCCCATTTTTTTCTCATATTGTTCACATGTTGTGAAAGCCATCTGTGTTTCCAGCTCTAGTCATCAATAATTCACCTATGGCTTGTCAATAAAAGGTGACTTTCAAAATAAAAAACAAAAAAGGCTATTTTGTGTGTGCTTGATCTTGTGTATTCTGAACTATGTAACTCCTATCTTTCCTCAATCTCCCAGATGTCTTCTTTCCAAATATACCAAGTGTTTGCATGTCATAATCATGTAATTACACATTAATAGCAGTTACTTTTGTGTATGTATTTAGGCGGAAATCTACATTTCGCCATGACATTTAAGAGTTAAATGTCTCCTCCCCTTCATCTACACTGATTGAAGTGACATCAATAAGGGATCATAGCTTTCACCTGGATTTACCTGGTCAGTTTGTCAGGGAAAGAGCAGGTGTTCCTAATGTTTTATGCACTCAGTGTATAAAATACTGAAAAATCTAATTTTTGACTGCACTGGGCCTTTAATAGACCAATAAGAAAGAGTTCTGCTCCGGAGCAAGGCAGTTAACCCACTGTTCCCCGGGCGCCAAAGATGTGGATGTAGATTAAGGTAGCCCCCCACACCTCTCTGATTCAGAGGGGTTGGGTTAAATGTGGAGGACACATTTCAGTTGAAGGCATTCAGTTGTACACCTGACTAGGTATCCCCCTTTCCCTTTCCAATCACAGTAAAAGTTAATTAATTGTTACACAGAAATCATTTGATATTGAGATAAAAACAGCTGTATTGGACTTTTAAGTTAATAGGTTTTTGTTTTGTAGACATGGCACTTTATTTTACTTTTTTGTTCATTATTGTCTGTTATTTTCTGTCATTGTAATATATACATCTATAGTCCTGTCAAACGTGTAAGCCTAATGCTACTTATTAATCAAAACACTTTCTCTTTAATGACTTCATTACTGTAAAATGTGATCTTTAAAAATAAAAGTCATTAGTATGGCATTGGAATCGCTTTATAGCTGACTTATTTGACACAATTTCCACACACACATTTTAATATAAATATGATATGATGGTCCATGGATGCTCATATTAACAGATCCATGTAGTCCAGGGGTAGTCGGACCCCTGTGGGTACTTGGCCTTATCCACAGGGGGTACTTGAGAATACTCATGAGACCATAGGGTTACTGGTAAAATGCAATTGAGGGGGTACTTCAGAGGTATGCCTGGAAAGGAATAAATGTGGTTAGTGGTACAGTTAAAGAAAAAAGGTTGTGAATGTGAACCACTGATTGTAGTCTACTCATTCAGTTAATATAGGCTGGCACTAACAAAAACACATGTCTACATTTTATGTAAGACTATCTGATTTATTCATTAATATATTCTGAGTAAACCTCATACCTGAACGTGTCCCAAAGCTTCAGTCGGAGTGGATGACTACATTAACCAACATGCTTTGCGATTACAAAGTCCCTCTCCCTGGGTTGCCAAGCAACGAGTCAACTCCAAATGAAGATGGACTCTTCTGAGAAACAGACAGCTGAAGACAATTTTCAAGGTAATATATAAGTTCACAGCTCAACTAATTATACATTTTGACTACGGTAAATTAATATTTTTATTAATAGGTACAATCAAAGAGACATTTAGTTATTTACCCGGCTCTGACCCTAACACAAGGAATGAGCAATTCTAGCTAGCTAGCTTGTTTGCTAGCTGCTGTCTACGTTAGGGTGATTTTCAAATATTGAGAGAGCTGGGTCATGTTCAGTAGGTAGAGACCGTTTAGAAACAGGGAGGTAACTACCGGAACTTGTACAATAAGAACACCCTTTTTCCCCCCCCCCCACTGAAAAATGTTTCAGTATGGTGTGCCTACTTCTCGGCCATGACCTGATGTTTGACAGCAGTTTGTCTTTTCAGCTCCTGCAGCCTCTGAGCAGGTGCAGCAGCAGCCAGGTGGGAGTAGTGATGTTGTGGAGGAAGAGGAGGAGCGAATGGGGATGAAGAAACTCTCTGAGGACATGTACTACAACTATGACGAGCTGTACTCCAGACCAGTCATCACTGCAGACTCGGAGATCCCAGAGAACCTGCTGCACCTTACGTATCTTTTAACACTGTGTGTATGCCATGTGCCAGAGTTTGTGCGTAGAAGTCTACACAACCCAGTTATGTTCATGGTATTATGTTTGTGTATTGTGTTGCACCTTAACATTCTTCCAGGCACTCTTTTGGGTATGACTGTGGGCGCAGGGCCAACCTGCAGCTGCTGGATGAGCGAACGCTGGCCTTTGTGGCTGGAAACCAGCTCATATTCCTGGATGTTCAGACCAAGGAGCAACGCTACCTCCGCTCCTGCAGTGGGGGAGGCATCGGCACCATCATGGTACACACACACAGAAACACTGGCTCTGGATAACCTTGATTCACCCTATATAACCCCATCTGTAACTGTGTTTCTCTGCAGGCCCACCCCAGTAATAGGTATTTTGCTGTGGCAGAGAAGGGAGACCAGCCCAACATCGTCATCTATGAGTATCCCTCACTACGACCCTACCGCATTCTCAGAGGTATGGAAACTTGACCACATGCACACAGGCACGCACACCCTTTGTGGTGTTGAAAATTAATTAGAAAAAATGTATAGAGAATATTATTAATGATCAAGACATTTGGTTGGAATCCCTATCCGTTAGGTGGGACAGGGCAGGCTTACAGCTTTGTGGACTTTAACCGTGAGGGCACCCTGCTGGCCAGTGTGGGTAGTGCTCCGGACTACATGCTGACCCTGTGGGAATGGAGACATGAACAGGTGATGCTGCGCTGCAAGGCCTTCTCACAGGACGTCTACAGGGTCACCTTTTCACCTGACAATCCTGGGCAACTCACCACCTCCGGATCTGGACACATCAAGTTAGTAGCAATCAATTGAGCAAAATGTATTTGTACTACCACTATACATTTGTCACAAAGTACTTTATAGAATGCTGGGCAGAGAGAAAACAGATTTCATGATGAAATATTGACAACAAATACAAAAATTGTGTATTATGTGTACAGTGTCATACACCATGTGAGTTGATCTCTTATCAATCATTCTTCCAGGTTTTGGAAAATGGCCAGCACTTTTACTGGTCTCAAACTGCAAGGGCTTCTGGGAAGATTTGGGAAGACTGCCCTGACGGATATCGAGGGTTATGTGGAGCTGCCTGATGGGAAGGTCTGTCCACTGCTCTTTTACATTAAATTCCTGCTATACATACAGCATTGAAATTGACACAAACTAAAAGCAATATTCTCTTGTTCTATGTTGTCCCGATCACATCCCTTCTGTCCGGGTGCCAGGTAGTGTCGGGGTCTGAGTGGGGCAACATGCTGCTGTGGGACGGGGGCCTGATCAAGGTAGAGATATGCCGTAAGGGTGGCAGGACGTGCCACGCTGGCACCATCCAACAGTTTGCTTTGGACGAGGGGGAGCTCATGACCATCGGCACCGATGGAGCCATTAGGGTAACCTTTCAGATACTATACAGTCCTCTCAGCCTCAGTCTAAGTGGTCTCTGCTAACCCTAAAAAGCAGGCCTGAACAACTGATCTGGGGCCAGTTTTGTTGATTGCTCGCTGTGTAATATCTTTCTCCACACTGTGCAGGGCTGGGACTTTGAGAGCATTGACACAGCAGACTGTAACGATGACAGCGGTCTGTTTGAGATTGAGCCCATGAAGGAGATGGTGATTGGACGCAACGTCAGCCTGTCCTCCATGGTCAAAAGCTGCCTGCCAGACTCCTTCATCTGGTTCGCCCAGGTCAGAGGGCAGGGGTCAAGGGTCATACAACAACACTTAGCCTAAAGTTTTACAACCATCATAGGTGGTTACAATGGGCTGTATGGGAATCTGTGTAGTGTTATGTTAATGTGTTTAAGTTTGGGATTCCCTCAGAAACAAGATAATTTCTTATTAAATAGCGTGTCAAATGTATCTCTTCTCAGGATTCCAATGGAGGCATCTGGAAACTGGATCTTTCATTTTCCAACATTGTGAGTTTTACTTTCCATCAGCACAGTGTTTGAGTGTGTATGTGGGACTGTGTGTATTGGGTCTTGTATTAAATTACTCCATTATACTGTGTGTGCAGACCCAGGACCCAGAGTGTCTGTTCTCCTTCCATGCTGGAGTGATCCAGGGAATGGATGTGTCCAGCACCAGCCATCTGATGGCCACCACCACTTTAGACCGTGAGAGTGGCCTATCGCTGTAGAAACGCATAATTTTTGTGTCGATTTGTTCCAAACACACACTCTTTCTTCCTCTTTCTCAGGCTCAGTCAGGATTTTTGACTTCCTTGCAAAGAAAGAACTAACAACCAGCCGCTACAAACAAGGTGGAACAACACTGACCTGGGCGCCACGCCTGGTATGTATGTGAGACTTGACTACAGTGCATTCTGAAAATATTCAGACCCCTTAAATTTTTCCACATTTTGTTACGTTACAGCCTTATTCTAAAATGGATTAAATCTTTATTTTCCCTCATCAATCTACACACAATACCCAAAAATGACAAAGCGAAAACAGGTTTTTTGAAGTTTTTGCACTTTTATTAAAAATAAAAAAATAAAAAAACAGATACCTTATTTACATACAGTTGAAGTCGGAATTTCAACCACTCCACAAATTTCTTGTTAACAAACTATAGTTTTGGCAAGTCGGTTAGGACATCTACTTTGTGCATGACACAAGTAATTTTTCCAACAATTGTTTACAGACAGATTATTTAACTTATAATTCACTGTATCACAATTCCAGTGGGTCAGAAGTTTACATACAAAGTTGACTGTGCCTTTAAACAGATTGGAAAATTCCAGAAAATATGTCATGGCTTTAGAAGCTTCTGATAGGCTAATTGACATAATTTGAGTCAATTGGAGGTGTACCTGTGGATGTATTTCAAGGCCTACCTTCAAACTCAGGGCCTCTTTGCTTGACATCATGGGAAAATCAAAATAAATCAGCCAAGACCTGAAGGTACCACGTTCATCTGTACAAACAATACTACGCAAGTATAAATACCATGGGATCACACAGCCATCATTCCGCTCAGGAAGGATACGCGTTCTGTCTCTTAGAGATGAACGTACTTTGGTGTAAAAAGTGCAAATCAATCCCAGAACAACAGCAAAGGACCTTGTGAAGATGCTGGAGGAAACGGGTACAAAAGTATCAATATCCACAGTAAAACGAGTCCTATATCGACATAACCTGAAAGGCTGCTCAGCAAGGAAGAAGCCACTGCTCCAAAACCATCATAAAAAAGCCAGACTACGCTTTGCAACTGCACATGGGGACAAATATCATACTTTTTGGAGATATGTCCTCTTGTCTGATGAAACAAAAATGAAACTGTTTGGCCATAATGACCATCGTTATGTTTGGAGGAAAAAGGGGGAGGCTTGCAAGCCGAAGAACACCGTCCCAACCGTGAAGCACGGGGTGGCAGCATCATGTTGAGAGGCCATCACAAAGCTCTGACCTCAATCCTATATAAAATTTGTGTGCAGAACTGAAAAAGCGTGTGCGAGCAAGGAGGCCTACAAACCTGACTCAGTTACAGCTCTGTCAGGAGGAATGGGCCAAAATTCATCCAACTTATTGTGGGAAGCTTGTGGAAGCCAAAGGTTCTTCAACAAAGTACTGAGTAAAGGGTCTGAATACTTATGTAAATGTGATTTTTCACATTTCATTTAAAAAAAAAATTTTTATGCATTTGCAAAAATCTCTAAACCTGTTTTTGCTTTGTCATTATAGGGTATTGTGTGTAGATTGATGAGGGTAAAAAACTATTTAATCCATTTTAGAATAAGGCTGTGAATAAGGTCAAGGGGTCAGAATACTTTCCGAATGCACTGTATATGGTAACATAATCATTCATGCAGTGTCTTGTCTTCTTTAACTAGGTCTCAACGTGCTTTGCTTATCTGTGTACTGTACTGTGTGTTGAGATTGTTCTGTGTGACCCTTGCCTGTGTGTGTGTAGGTGAACCCTAGCGGAGGGCTGGTGGTGGTGGGCTTTGAGGACGGGGTAGTCCGTCTGCTGGAGCTCTACAACCCCCAGAGTTTACGAGTGGTTGCCGGGCGCAGTCGCTATGGAGATGCCGAGCTCCGTCTCAAACAGGCCTTCAAACCCCACAATGCAGCTGTGACGGCCATTGCATATGAACGGAACGGCGAGATCCTAGCTACTGGGGTAGGGAGGGCCGCAGAATGTTGGCCAATGGGCAATGTGAAATCAATCATTAGCTCCTTTCTATAGACACTCCCCTTGGAGACCTAAAACAAACGGAATCGGTATAATAACAAATATCAATAATCCTCCCCCCTCCACCATCCCTCCTTCTCTCTCTAGAGTATGGACTGCACTGTGTTCTTCTTCACTGTGGGGGACAGGTATGACCCCATCGGGTTTGTCACGGTACCAGGACCTGTACAGGGGCTGGAGTGGTCCCCCCAGTCACATGTAAGTCTGATCCCAGATCAGTGACAAATGTTTGCAAGACAATGGCACGTGAGGTTAGTAAGTTAGAACCCTTCTGTGTGTGTGTTCAGGACAAAAACACCCTGCTGGTCCTGTGTAGGAGTGGTCATGTAGTGGAGGTCCAGTCTCCAGACCCGGAGGCCCAGAACCACGGCACCACCTACCACATCTCTGGCCTTCCCACAAGAAACTTCACCTTCAGCAGCATCAAGTCACACATCAAGGTCTGGCCCTCACTGTCTGGGAACAACTGTACTGTAAACACATTTTCATTGTATTTATTTATACAGGATAGTCCACTCAGTAACACTTGCCACTGTTTTCCAAGGAGTCATGGGTTACATAGAATCAATAAAACATACATCACATAAAAGCTGTCTTGGTAAAAAACACAGTTTACGCAGAAGCATACACATCATACTTAGTAGGAAACGTACATAAGCACGCTCACATTATATCTGTCTGTTATCTGCTTTGTTAACAGCTCTTTTGGTTCAACTCTGGCATGGGTGTGTAATTGTGAGTGTGTGTATTTCAGCGGGAGGAGGAGATTGCGCGCAGGCAGGCTCTGAAGGAGAAGAAGCAGAAGGAGAGAGAAGCACAGCTGAAGAAAGCCAAGGAGGAGGGCCTTGAGCCCACCGAGGAGGAGCTGCAGGAGGTAGAGGAGGAGGAAGAGCTGCCCCCTCTTTACACCCCTGACCCCCCCAGCCCCCTCTGCTGTGGCTTCTACTCTCAACCTGGGGCCTTCTGGCTCTCCATGGTACATACACACACATTAACAGGGCCATCTCTTGCTCTCTCTACATTGCACATTTACATTTTAGGCACTTAGCAGATGCTCTTATCCAGAGTGACTTACAGCTAGGTGGGACAACCACATATCTCAGTCATAGTAAATACATTTTTCCTCAATAAAGTAGCAATCAGCAAAGTCAGTGCTAGAACGGAGGGAAAAAGTAAAGTGCGAGTGTTCGTTCACAAAAGGTAATTATTTATTTATTTTTGTGGGGGGGCGGGTGTGAGGAGGGGTTCTGTGGGATTATTTAAGATACTCTTGGAAGAGGTAGGGTTTCAGATGTTTTCGGAAGATGGGCAGGGACTCTGCTGTCATAGCTTCAGGGTGAAGCTGATTCCACCATTGGCGTGCCAGAACAGAGAAGAGCTTTGAGTGGGAGCTGCCCTCCCGTAGGGGTGGGAGGGCCAAGAGACCAGTGGTGGTAGAATGGAGTACTCGGGTTGGGGTGTAGCGTTTGAGCATAGCCTGAAGGTAGGGAGGGGCATGTCCTCTTGCTGCTCTGTAGGCAAGTACCATGGTCTTGTAGTGGATGAGGCTTCGACTGGAAGCCAGTGGAGTGTGCGGAGGAGCGGGGTGAAAACCAGGCTCTCTCTCCATATCTCTCTCAGGGAGGCTATGACTCGGGGTTCCTGTACCACTGTAAGTTTTCCGAGCAGCAGGGTGAGGACCTGTTACAGCTCAGGGATGAGCCGTTCACCTTCCTGCCTGTCCAGAATACAGACGAGGACCCCATCTGCACCATCACCTTCAGGTAAGGGACTACACAACTGATGGCTGTAAACATTTTCTGTATCAGTGTGTCTGTATTGTGTTCTGTAATGTTGTAACTGCAGAGGTTTCTAGATGTTCTGTTAATGTGTGTATATGTTGACAGGTTGTTGTGGTCTCTCTGTCCCAGCTCCAGCAGGCAGCTGTTGCTGTGTGGCATGCAGTCAGGCAGTGTCCGGGCCTACCCTCTGCAGCCATCTGACTTCCACCTCACCTCCATGCAGGCCTTCTGGGCCCTCAGCGTCCATGACAACCAGTATGGCCAGCTGCGTCAGCTGCGCTGTAGCTTTGACGACCAATTTGTCCTGACGACAGGGGAGGACGGCAACATCTTCTCCTTCAGCCTGCTGCCCCAGGAGGACCTGCTTAAAGCCCTGCAGCGCAGCAAGGCCAAAGTCCCCTCACCACGGGTCAGTGGGGGGCAGGGAAGGGAGGGTAGAATAGAGGGATGGATGAATGGAGGAAGAGAGTGGGACAATAACCTCATGAATAACACATAAGTGAGTGCCAGTTCTGTGGTTGACTGTGTTGTTGGTGAAACAGGTCGGTGTTGAAATGGAGGGTGTGGCCCAGGATATCGAAGACCCGTCGGCGTACAGGTGAGGAAGAAACCTAGAGACAAACTCATACAAAGGCACATCTGGCTAAAGACAAACCAGCCACCCTCTCCCCCCCCCCCTCTGTCACACATCCCTCTCTCTTTCTCCCCTCTATTTCTCTCCCTCCCCCACTTCCCTCTCTGTAGCATTGAGACGGCTAAGCAGAAGTTGGAAATGGACCGTATGCGTCGGGAGGCTGAGATGAGGAAGGTGGAGAGACGTAAGATGCTGGCCGAGCTGCAGAACCAGTTCAAACAGCTACTGGAGAAGAACCAGGGTCTGCCCGAACACGTCCGCTTGCACCGCACGGTACACACTCACAAACCCATACACCCCTACACCCAAATCCACCCCTTCGTCCCAAAGTGTTTAGTATCATAACCAACCAAAAAGCATTTGAATGTTTCTGTGATAAACCTAATAAATTGTAGCATGTTTCTGGCCACAGCCCAAGAGAATCTAGTGTGTATGTGTAGGAGTTGGAGCTGGACTGGCGGTTTCGTGAGGAGACTGAGAGGATGACGGCCCAGAGGGTGAGAGAGGCCAGGAAAGAGCTGGCCTGGGAGGAGGAACGCCACCGCATCGGACTCCAGAAACTACAGGAGAGGTACTTAATCAGCAACAACTCAATCTGCACTTTCACCTGGTAGTGCACTTAGGGAATGGGTTGACATTTCAGATTTGCCCACTGGTTCTTCCAGGTTCTGGGATTCTCTTGAGTCGGACACAGTTACTGTGGTAGCGTTCCAGAGTGACCACAGGATCTCCACCTATCGTCTGCTGGCACTGTCCCAGAGGTTCCACGAGCTGAAACAGAGGGGAAGGGTGGGGGGCCCGGGGGCAGTGGGGCAGGAACGTTGGAGGAACAAAGCCGAGGCCGGCAAAGACAACTCCAACATCACAGGTAGGAGAGCGGGGAGAGAGAATGTGTGTGTGTTCTACCTACTGTCGTGTCTTTGACTATGCCAGATTGATTGCTATGACATGCTATTCTATAAAATAATTTCTCCGTAATTAATATTACCTGATTGAACTAATCATGTAAATATTAATTAACTAGAGAGGGACACCACGAAAGAATATTTATAGAGCTGTTATCTTTCGAATAAACTCCTAAAGATTTAGTAATATTTTACTAAATAGCCGTCACATTAATCGTCATTTTATTCAGTCTCATCTGAAAGTTGTAAGTCCTTGATTATCTGCAAGAATCCTGGCTAACAAGTTGAATCAGCAATACAAAATTGGGTTTAATTATTTATTTACTAAATACCTAACTAATCACACATATACAATTAAATCATAACTTGATCACAAATTACGTCATACAGAAAAACGTCCCTAGCGGGCGGAATAGATATGGCAGCTTGTTACACAAAGAAAAGGGGCTGAGTCTTAGTGAAAGAGCGGGAGATTCGAACATAGGCGAGCTGTGCTGTCGTAAATATAGTATCTGATGCATTCTAAATTACCGCCCATTTGAAAAAGAAAATGCAATACATATTTACTCTGAGCTGCGCTTCAGTAGGTTGGTGGTAGATGGACCGTGTCGCCAACCCGAGTCCTCTGTCCTTTGGAGAATGTCTCTGGTAGTCACGGGATACGTGTAGTAACGTTGTGTGTGGAAGACGGGATACTCGGACTGTCCTTCCTAACCTGCGTTTGTAGCAGCTGTTGCCAACTCAACGGCTAGGAGATATCACTTCTGTAGTGAACACGAGTTCAAAGTTCATACCATTCACAATCAAAATCCATGCTGATGTTGGCCTAGTTCTGTAGTTATTGTCTGAACCATTCTGACACAGGACCGTCATCCTGGTGTATCCGGAACAGGAAGTTACATTCTTGTCACTGGCTTTATATAGTGGAGGTAGAGGGGTGTGTCTGAAAAGTTTATAACCCATGCCTCTTCACAGGGGTGGGCCACTGGTTGAGCTGAGGAAAACTTATGAAAGCACAGATCTCTCATTTGGAAGCTAAATTTACATTTAATCTCTTCACAAATAATCTCATATTCAAACATTTCAATTAAACCACAATTCCATGTGAATCCGATACCTCTGACATTTATACTTTCCACAGTAGAGTTTGTCATTCTATCATTGATGAGAATGTGTCAGAGGGCAACCGAACTGACATAATATACCTTAAGTACCACCGCATATGTTCAGTTGGTTGGATTACCAGAATATAGTTCATTTCCCCCAACTTCTGATGTTACCCAGAATCTCTATGTTAACCCATGGGTTTCCTTATGTCACATCAGTTATAGTGGGGAGAGAGAAAAAGGGGGAAAGAGGTATTTATGACTGTCGTAAACCTACCCCCAACCCAACGTCATGACACTACCATATCATAATGTGTGTGTCCCTGGCCAGCGGACCAGGAGGACCTGGGTGAGGAGGCTGTTATGGCGCCCCATGTGGTGCGTCCAGGGGGCAGCAAGCTGGCTGGCCGCCAGGCAGAGAAACTCCGCAAGGCTACGGAGAAGGCAGAGCGGGCCCGGGCTAAGATAGAGAAGAGGAGGAAAGAGTGGGCTGAACTGTGAGTCTGTTATCATATGGCCTCTGTTGAAGTTTCTCGTTTCAGAATTTCTGTCCTCACTCTTCCCTACATGACTGTATCTCCATGTTACTCTGCTTAGGTATGCAGCAAAGCCCAATGAGAACTGTGAGGATCCGGAAGATGTGCGAGCCATCCGATTGGCTACGGAGAACATGGGTGACTTCAAGCTGAAGACGGCCAAAGACTTTACAGTCCCAGAACACCTGAGAATGAACGCAGAGAAGAAGAGAGCTCAGCTGGTCCACTTAGAGGAGAAGGTACTAGGTTACGTCTTACACTTTCTCCCAATCTTTACCATTCAAAACCAAATGTACTATATGTAATACACTAATAGACCTGGCGACCTCTGTACCTGACCCCCGCCCAAACTAATATATTAGATAAGACCAAATAACAGAATGTGGTTGGGAGGTTGCATGGTGTTAACACGATGATGTTAGTAGATCATCCTATGTATGTTTGTCCCTCTGTGTCTGTCAGATCCATGAGAGGAAGACGCAGATGAACAGTCGCATAATGGCCCTAAGGGATACTAAGGTGAGCCTTGTGTCCAGTCTGCGCTCCCAGGCCCAGCAGCTACAGGCTGTCCAGGAGCGCCTGGTGCCTCATTTCTGCAGCCCGGTCCCCACCCTGCCCTCCCTGCTGCCCGAGGAGACCCCTGAGAGGAAGCTACGCTACACCCGCACCACCCTGCAGCGCTACGGGGCCCTGAGGGCTCAGAGGTATGTCTGGCCTGGGACTGGGACCGGAGCAGAGCTTACTGTAGGTTCATAATAACTCATCAATTACAGATCATTGATTAAAAACAGTTATCACGTTCCTAAGTCTAAAAGTCAGTCTGATCCAACAGATTTTTTTGTCCCCAAAAAACTAAAAATTTTGAAATGAGTGATTTTTAAAATGAAATATTATAGAAACATGAACATACAGTAACTAACTACTATCACATTAAACATTGCCGCCACCCTAATAATTCAGCAATAATTATTATTATGCCAATCCTACCCACAGGGCCTGTACCCGTGACCAGGAACTAGAGGGGGGCCAGACTCTGCTGGAACAGCTGGAAGCAGAGATAGAAGAGGAGGAGACCCCCTGCCATACACCTGCAGATAGGAGAGAGAGGGAGGTGGAGGAATCTGGGGTGACCGAGCTGGAGGAGGAGATGAGGGAGGTGGAGGAGATCAGGCTGCTGTATGAAGAGGAATCCCTGCTGGAACAGGTCAGCCTTTCCAATAGTTTACTTTCCAGGTGGGATGCAAAGGCCCTCAATGCAACATCCAGGCTCTCTGTCATCAAATTGTCAACTGAAACCAAGCCAAACTCCTTCTTCCCCTCTCCCTTATTTCTCTCCCTCCATCCCTCCATCCTTTCCCTTCTCTCCCTCTCCTCTCAGATGTCGTCATCAATGTGGCAGTTTGATGCGGAGCTGTGCCTGCTGCGTCACGAGAAGCTGTGGCTAGACATCCAGATGAAGCTGGCTGACCTGCGCCATGTCACCCTGTTCCAGGAGCTGCTGCTGCTCAAAGAGTTTGAGAAGAGGGAGAACTCCTTGCAGGAGAGACTCAATGCCTGCGTGGAAGAAGAGGAATACCTCAGGGTACCTAGGTGGGAAGGAAGGGGTGTGTGTGTGTGTGTCTCTGTATTCCATATTACCATCATCCCATCTCTCTCCTCAGTCTAAGTTGGAGGAGTGTAAGCAGGCACTGGAGCTGAAGCGGAGGGACATCTCCAAGCTCCAGGAGAGAGAGAGGGCTATAGCTGCCACCTTCCAGGCCTCTCTAGGGGAGAACAACAAGTTTGCTGACTTCCTCACCAGGGTCTTCAAGAAGAAGATCAAACGTGTCAAGAAGAAAGAGAAGGCCGGAGATGACGGTTAGTCCTGGACCCCTCTGAAAGTGTGATTGTGTGCGTGAGTGTTTAGTGTAGGGTTGATCAGCCCAGCTCATCCTGTTGTTGTTTTCTACCAGAGGAGCAGGAGGACAGGGATGAAGATTCTGATGAAGAGTCTGACTGGGATGATGATGAGGATGACAGTGGCTCGGAGAGCGGTGGTCCTCTGGATGACAGCGTCTGCCCCCCAAGTCAGTCGCTACCTTTCACCTTACAGTATTCTCAGTTATACACCACATTGTACTCCATGATTTAGCCACAGATATGCACTCTGTCTGTCTTTGTCTACCTGTCTTTGTGTGTTCCCTCAGACTGTAACTCAGAGCTGTTTGAGAACACGGTGCAGCTCCGTGAGCGTCGTTTGGACCTCGAGGAGCTGCTGGTGGAGGAGAGGAAGACTGCAGACAACCTGAGGAAGGAGGGTGACTCCCTCGTCAAGAAGGTACACATTTTCTGACCCCTTTCCGATCTCCTACTTCCATTTCTTCTCTCTTTCTCCTCTTTTTATCTCCATACATTCCGTTTCCCAGTTAACCACTCCATCTTGTCATTATCCACTGTTCCCCCTTTGTCTTCTTCGCTCCTGTTTTTTTTATCTCATCCTCCACTCCCAAAGCTTTTCTTGTTAACCACTCATCATGCTAGTTCTCAACACCTCCTTATCAGTGTATTTCTGTCTTCTTTTCTGTCTTTCTTGACATTAATTTAATCTTCATCCAGTCTGTATTGTGTGATGTAGGAAAAAATGGTTCATGGCAGTCTGAAGGCAGCAGAGGGAGACCTGGAGCTGTTCAACAGAGAGAAACAACAGAAGCTCAATGAGCTGGATGTGGTGGTTCTCCTCAGACTGCACCAGGTGAGGAGAGGAGAGAAGTCTCTCTCTTTCTGGGTCTTTCTCAATTGTCTTGCCTCAATTCCTGGCATCCTTTCCCCCTGTCCTTTCCTCGCCTCCTCAAAACGTCAAAGAGAAGGGAGGAGAGGATTTGAGGGAACACGTTTGTAAGAAACGTGACTGTCCTTGTTCACTCGTATGTCATCATGCCTTTAGTTATTAGTGATCAATATAAGTAACAAAACTAAGTCAACAACCCATATTCAAAAAACCAAAACAAATGATTTCTCCCTCTGTATACCAGATAGAGTTTGTGAGCAATGGGGTGGTACCGTGCAGCCTGGCCCCAGCACTGGTGCTGAACACAGTGGCATTGGGAGGACTACAGGAGAGGATTAAAGAACTGCAGGTGGAGAAAAGTGAACAGAGAGACCTCTACAGACAGGCCAGGCAGCAGCACGTCCAGCTCATTCACGACCGCAAGGACATGGAGGCCAAGATACAGAGTAGGCTGAGGGGGACTGGGGGCACAAAATTGTGGAGAAAATGTGAAAAACAGATCCATCCAAATACCAGGCATGGCACTTCAGTTCAAAATAAGATACTGCAGATCACGATTGCGTCCAGTGCATCGTAGACATGCACTGTTTACAGTAAACTTGTGTGTAGGTCTGGAGGCGCGCTGTGAGCAGCTGATGCTGATGAAGTTTGGGAAGCTAGTGGACCTGGAAGCCTTACAGACTCTGTCTGGCAACAGAAACCTGGAGGAGATGAGACAGGAGAGCAGAGTCCGAGAGGCCGCTTACACACAGGAGCTCAGACAGTGGGAGGTATGGCAGTCTGTAAGGTGTTTGTTTATGATACACACAAAGGTGTTTTGTTTATGATGTGTGTGTGTGTCAGGTGAAAGTGACAGAGGCCCGTCATGCGGTGACAGAGGTGACAAGGCATCACACCGAGCGTCTCCTCCGTATGAACAGCCTGCTGATCCAGAAGAAAGAAATGGAGGACAAACTCAACACCAGGCAGAGCAAGATGGTACTGTGTGTTTCAAAAAGTGTGGTTTTTCATCATTTGTGAAAGTGCTTTTATGGCTCCCGAGTGGCGCAGTGGTCTAAGGCACTGCATCGCAGTTGCTAGCTGTGCCACTAGAGATTCTGGTTCGAGACCAGGCTCTGTAGTTGTATAAGATGAATGAGTGAGGATGATACTGTTTGTAGAATTGTGTAATGTGATTTTGGACTGTTTAATGAAGGAAACTCCAATTCCCTTCTGAGTTTAACTAAATCAGAGGACCGCCCATGAGCCCAGTTAGGGTCAGGCATCCTGGCCGCGCCCGGGAGACTCATGGGGCGGCCCAGCGTCATCCGGGTTAGGGGAGGGTTTGGCCGGTAGGGATGTCCTTGTCCCATCACGCACGAGCGACTCCTGTGGTGGGCCGGGCGCAGTGCATGCTGACACAGTCGCCAGGTGTTCGGTGTTTCCTCCGACACATTGGTGTGGCTGGCTTCCGGGTTAAGCGGGCATTGTGTCATGAAGCAGTGCGGCTTGGTTGGGTCGTGTTTCGGAGGACGCATGTGTCGTGTCTTTGGCATCATTAGACTGAAGACTTATAGTTTTTATCAAAGATTCTCTGTAATTAGTATTATGCGATTTAAACTGATTCTCAGTGATACCCATCCCGGATCCGGGAGCATCCTCATCAAAAAAGCTGACTAGCATAGCCTAGCCTAACGGGACAGGGATATCATATAATATAATTTTCATGAAATCACAAGTCCAATACAGCAAATGAAAGATAAACATCTTGTGAATCCAGCCATCATTTCCGATTTTTAAAATGTTTTACAGCAAACACAATATGTATTTCTATTAGCTAACCACAATAGCCAAACTCAACCGCATATTTTCACCATGTTTCTACCGCATAGGTAGCTATCACAAAACCGACCAAATAGAGATATAATTAGTCACTAACCAAGAAACAACTTCATCAGATGACAGTCTTATAACATGTTATACAATACACTTATGTTTTGTTTGAAAAATTTGCATATTTGAGGTATAAATCATAGTTTTACATTGCAGCTACCATCACAAATAGCACCGAAGCAGCCAGAATAATTACAGAGAGCAACGTGAAATACCTAAATACTCATCATAAAACATTTATGAAAAATACATGGTGTACAGCAAATGAAAGATAAACATCTTGTGAATCCAGCCAATATTTCCGATTTGTTAAGTGTTTTACAGCGAAAACACAATATTTCTATTAGCTCACTACAGTAGCCAAACACACAACGCAATTTACTCCCCGCAAAAATAGCTTGCACAAAACCGACAAAATAGAGATAAAATTAATCACTAACCTTGAACAATTTCATCAGATGACAGTCTTATAACATCAGGTTATACAATACACTTATGTTTTGTTCGAAAATGTGCATATTTAGAGCTACAAATCCTGATTATACATTGTGAATACGTAGCATCGATTCACCAGAATCTCCAGAGATATTTTGGACACTCACCTAATCTGACCAAAGAACTCATCATAAACTTTACTAAAAAATACTTGTTGTATGGCAAATGAAAGATACACTGGTTCTTAATGCAACCGCCGTGTTAGATTTTTTAAACAGCTTGCGTTATTGCGAGACAGCGCTCGCCAAAACGGCAGAGAATAGGAATCAACATTTTCCACAGAAATACGAAATAACATCATAAATTGTTCTTACTTTTGCTGAGCTTCCATCAGAATCTTGTACAAGGAGTCCGTGGTCCAGAATAAATCGTTGTTTGGTTTTAGAATGTCTTTTTCTTCTGTCGAATTCGCGCCACAATGCTAGCCAAGTTTGATAACGTTCCCATCTTCTCTCTACGCAAAGAACGGAAAACAAAGTCCCAATAAACGTTGAATAATCTGATAAAACTCGGTTGAAAAAACATACTTTACGATGTTATTATCACATGTATCAAATAAAATCAGAGCCGGAGATATTCGCCGTGTAAACCGAACGCTTATCAGAAGACAATATCGAGGTGCTTCGCGCGCCTAGGTAGAGAAAGGAAATTCCTGACCTGCCACTCCAAAAGCTCTTGTTCGACCTCAGATCAAGCTAGACACCCCATTCCACCTTCCACTGCCTGTTGACATCTAGTGGAAGGCGTATGAAGTGCATGTATATCGATAAATATAAGCCAGTTGAATAGGCAGGCCCTGAAACAGACTCATTTTCAGAATTTTCACTTCCTGTCTGGAAGTTTGCTGCCAAATGAGTTCTGTTTTACTCAAAGATATAATTCAAACAGTTTTAGAAACTTGAGAGTTTTCTATCCAATAGTAATAATAATATGCATATTGTATGATCTAGAATAGAGTACGAGGCCGTTTAAATTGAGCACGATTTTTTACAAAGTGGAAATAGTAACCCCCTATTGACAAGAAGTTAATCATGTAATTGTAATTAACTAGGAAGTCGGGGCACCAAGGAAAATATTCAGATTACAAAGTTATAATTTCCTAATAACTTTTCAGATATTTTATATCTGATCAATTAGTCTTCGAATTAATTAATTATTTACTTTACCTCACGTTAGTCTCATTCCAAACGTCGCACGAACCCAGTCTTCAATATGAGTCAACCATACATCAATTGTCTTAAATTATTTATTTACAAACTAAGTAATTCACAGAAATGCATAAACAAACAAACAAAGTAAATATGGTTACAAGAAATGATAGGAGAATGTGCCCTAGTGGGCTAAACCGGCATGGCGGCTTGTTAGACAAAAGGGGGAGTGGGGGTCGACTGAGAAGACAACCCACAGTTGATAATTATAACAATTGAAATGCTAATCCTTTGCACATGAACGCTCACTCATTCGGGAACAATTGCAATCAATATATATACACTGCTCAAAAAAATAAAGGGAACACTAAAATAACACATCCTAGATCTAAATTAATGAAATATTCTTATTAAATACTTTTTTCTTTACATAGTTGAATGTGCTGACAACAAAATCACACAAAAATGATCAATGGAAATCAAATTTATCAACCCATGGAGGTCTGGATTTGGAGTCACACTCAAAATTAAAGTGGAAAACCACACTACAGGCTGATCCAACTTTGATGTAATGTCCTTAAAACAAGTCAAAATGAGGCTCAGTAGTGTGTGTGGCCTCCACGTGCCTGTATGACCTCCCTACAACGCCTGGGCATGCTCCTGATGAGGTGGCGGATGGTCTCCTGAGGCATCTCCTCCCAGACCTGGACTAAAGCATCCGCCAACTCCTGGACAGTCTGTGGTGCAACTTGGCGTTGGTGGATGGAGCGAGACATGATGTCCCAGATGTGCTCAATTGGATTCAGGTCTGGGGAACAGGCGGGCCAGTCCATAGCATCAATGCCTTCCTCTTGCAGGAACTGCTGACACACTCCAGCCACATGAGGTCTAGCATTGTCTTGCATTAGGAGGAACCCAGGGCCAACCGCACCAGCATATGGTCTCACAAGGGGTATGAGGATCTCATCTCGGTACCTAATGGCAGTCAGGCTACCTCTGGCGAGCACATGGAGGGCTGTGCGGCCCCCCAAAGAAATGCCACCCCACACCATGACTGACCCACCGCCAAACCGGTCATGCTGGAGGATGTTGCAGGCAGCAGAACGTTCTCCACGGCGTCTCCAGACTCTGTCACGTCTGTCACATGTGCTCAGTGTGAACCTGCTTTCATCTGTGAAGAGCACAGGGCGCCAGTGGCGAATTTGCCAATCTTGGTGTTCTCTGGCAAATGCCAAACGTCCTGCACGGTGTTGGGCTGTAAGCACAACCCCCACCTGTGGACGTCGGGCCCTCATGGAGTCTGTTTCTGACTGTTTGAGCAGACACATGCACATTTGTGGCCTGCTGGAGGTCATTTTGCAGGGCTCTGGCAGTGCTCCTCCTGCTCCTCCTTGCACAAAGGCGGAGGTAGCGGTCCTGCTGCTGGGTTGTTGCCCTCCTACGGCCTCCTCCACGTCTCCTGATGTACTGGCCTGTCTCCTGGTAGCGCCTCCATGCTCTGGACACTACGTTGACAGACACAGCAAACCTTCTTGCCACAGCTCGCATTGATGTGCCATCCTGGATGAGCTGCACTACCTGAGCCACTTGTGTGGGTTGTAGACTCCGTCTCATGCTACCACTAGAGTGAAAGCACCGCCAGCATTCAAAAGTGACCAAAACATCAGCCAGGAAGCATAGGAACTGAGAAGTGGTCTGTGGTCACCACCTGCAGAACCACTCCTTTATTGGGGGTGTCTTGCTAATTGCCTATAATTTCCACCTGTTGTCTATTCCATTTGCACGTGAATGTGAAAGCATGTGAAATTTATTGTCAATCAGTGTTGCTTCCTAAGTGGACAGTTTGATTTCACAGAAGTGTGATTGACTTGGAGTTACATTGTGTTGTTTAAGTGTTCCCTTTATTTTTTTGAGCAGTGTATTTACGCTCAGTGTGTCGTCTTGATCGCTGTTGAAAAGTTTGTTTCTTTTGTAGAATTGTCCGTCTCTGTCTGTTAGAGGGGATAGTTCAGAGTGACATTTATTCATGTTGTAGAATGGATGTTTCGGCGGTTGTCATTCTTCGAGTTCAATCATACCGAATTCCTAGCTGCAGACTAGTATTTAATATCAAAGACTTGTTCTTATTCTGTCGCTATCGATAGTCTAAGAGTTTAACCACGTGGTATGGTTAAAAGATTCAGCAATGGTCTGCAACCTTTGCTCTCTCGTAATGGAGAAAAACATGGTCTACTGAGAATTTCTCAAAGTTGGGGTTTTATTCAGGAGTTGCAGAAAAGGGCTTGTCCCAGGATGCCTGACCCTAACTGGGCTCATGGGCGGTCCTCTGATTTAGTTAAACTCAGAAGGGAATTGGAGTTTCCTTCATTAAACAGTCCAAAGTCACATTACACAATTTTACAAACAGTATCATCCTCACCCATTCATCTTATACAACAATTAGATGTAAACCTCATATCTGAGGCTATTATATAAACAGCGTTATGGTAATGTGGCCGCACCGTCTCCCATGAGCTTCCCCAAGTTGTAACAAACAGACCAGTTCGTAGCTGGATTCTTCACCGATCTTTTATACCTTCTCCGGAACGTAAATGTTGTTCGGACCTCAAGTTCTGTGAGGTGGACGAAATTCCTTTGTTCTCTATGAAAACTCACTCTGTCTCTATACTGTGTGGCCATGAGGCAGAGTCTTCCCTAGGAATTTACGACCTCTCTGACCACAGCAGCCTAGTTGGGAGGGGGATGGGGCTTGCTGTACCCAAAGAGGGCAACGTCGTGACACATGGCTCTCGACCTTCGCCTCTCCCGAGTCTGTACGGGAGTTGTAGCGATGAGACAAGACTGTAACTACCAATTGGATACCATGAAATTGGGGAGAAAAAGGGGGTACAAAAAGTGCTTTCATGATAGTGTGTATGCATGATATGACATGTTTAAATGGAGTAAATAACAGCGTGCATCTGAGTGTGTGTGCGTGACCTTCTGTGCATAGATGGCGCATATAGCTAAGATTCCCCTAAAGTAAATTTAATTCAATTGACAAAATAGGCTCCTACACCAGAAAGCATGATTTGGACACAGAGCATCATAAGCTTCTTTAAAAAAAATAACCTGTGGATTGTTTTAAATCGCATAGCCTATAGTCGGAAAAGACACAATACATTATTTACCAACGTCATTTTTATTGATCTGTTTGTTAGTGTCAGCATAGTAGGCTACCCTGTAATTTTTAAAACGTGTAGTAGTATTGCATGAAATGTGTTTATAAAAGGCCACATTTTTCCCCTTGCAAAGAAAGGAGAAGAAACGTATCTGATATAGCCTAGGCCTATACTCTACGCCAGGGTTCCCCAACTGGCGATTTTATTGTTGGACATAAAGGACTGTAAAAACAACAGCAAATCAGTCCAAGTGTTTTTGATTTTGGAAATCTGTTCCAAAGTATTCTCACGCATAATAGATAGATATACTGTATGTGATTGTATACAGATCTAAGCAAGGTTTGAAATTATTATGTTTTAGTCAAATAGTATATCTATTTGGGCTTCTTGCGGTCAATTTGCAGTCTACAACTTAGTTGTAATTATGTTCCGGCCCCCTGACCATCCGTCTGCTCAATAATTTTTTTATTTTCTTTTAAATCGGCCTGGAGCTGAATTTAGTTGATGATCCCTGCTCTACGCCACTACGCACTCAGCCATGCATTGAACTGTATTTTTTTTAGAACAGTGATTGCGTTATATTATTAGCCAAAATTATGACTAGTCATCACAATCTAGTCATCACATTCGGAATCGTGGGCTATATTACATAAATCTGCGAATGTGATGATACATGGAATGCTATATTATAAAAGGTGCATTTTGTATGGTAAAAATTTGCTTCCCAAACTTGAAAGTCACATGCCGTGTGTCAGGGTACCCAGTTCCAGGGCCGTCGGCATGCTGAGGAGGACGAGAGGCGGAGGCTGTACCAGCTGGTCCAGAGTCAAGCTCAGGAGGCAAACGCCCTCCGCCAGGAGATCAACATCCTGTCCAGAAAGGGGGGTCACATCCTGCCCCCCAGCCAAGCCACGCTGCCCCACCTGCCCGATGCCCCATCCCGCTCCACCCGTACCAACCCAGAGAGGCTCAGACACTTCAAACTGGGAGGGGGGCATCCATCCATCCACCAGCAGCCAAGGGGTGGAATAGAGCCTAAACACTCACATTGATAATACACACACATATTATATAAAGATAACACATTCATACATTAACATTAATACCTCTCATACTGTATTTTTGCTAACCTGTCCCATACTGCTCCCCCCTCTTCCTCACACACACATACTTATACCTAGCTGTAAACAAGACTTTTCAGAGAATAAACTTGTTAGATTTGATTGACTTAATGGTCTTCTTTTGTGGTATATAGCTCCTTATGCCATTCTGCTCTGGGAGTGTTGGGAAGGGCAGAAGACACATTTCCGTTCCCGCCAATGGACAAAAAGTTATCTATTCTATTATGTTGAAGATTTCAACCAACTTGCACATAGAACTGAGGATTTGTCTCTACTCAGACCATGACAATTAGTTTCCCAATGCAATTTGAACCTTATCGAAGTACCGGTGTGGTGATACTGCTGATTTTTCGGCACAGCAAGTTAGGATAACTAACGTGGCAGGTTAGGAGAACTAAAGCAGCAGGTTAGGTAAATTAACGTAGCAGGTTAGGCGAATGAGGATAATGTTAGGAAAAGGTTAGGCTTCGCTATAATGCTAGTTGTCATCGACTTGTCCCCGACACGACCACTAAATGGAGCTGTAGGCCTACTTCATCTAGCCACAACAGTAGAAACTGGCAACAAATCATCAGTAAGATAACACCAGTGGGCCATTCCTACCATGTGGTGCCTTTTCTGTCCCGAAGAAATAGCACTTAGTGTAAAGTGTGCATTCCAAAAGGCTTTAATTATACGGTCAGGTGTCCATTACTTTAAAAATACAAACATATGGATCTTGAAAGGGAATTCTATGCATTTTGAACACTTCAGTGGATGTAGGCATTTTTGCCATGTCGCCGGGTGTTATTCATCAACTTCCACGATAAAATATGAGCCATTAAATATAGTTAAATTCAATGTTTTTTTTCATGTTCATTATATTTATTTTATTTAAGATTTTCTGTGTGTCCCTGATATCACTTTCCTACCTGTTTGTTGTAATTCTCCATTTAAGAAAACAACCTCTTCCTACAACGACACCACATTCAGGATGTCATTTCTTTGGTGCAAAGCTAAATAAATATAAACACTCAGTTCTATTTTTCATGTTAGTCTGTATGTCCCACTTAAATGTCCACCCTGTTCTGCTAAATTCTAGAGAAAATGAACAACATTTCAAAATGTTAAAATATGTTTGAGAGAGAAGTTAAAATCATGTTAGTGTTCACCATCATGCTAGCTCAATCTTGCTCACTCACAGAGCTATAGCTAATTTAGGCTCCAAATGTCCACCGTGTTAGGTTCCACCTTTTTAGGATTATGCAATTTACAGGTTGTAAAATGCACCGAAAACAAATGAAGTGCCTGAGCTTGACCAATATATTTTTCTGAAAGTCAAATATCCTTTTTCTGATTTAGAATAGTAAAACCATTTAAAAAATATATACTTTTCCAAAAAAATTGTTATAAAGTCCAAAAGCCACCACATTGTAGGAATGATCCAGGTGGGACATAACATGTATGTGCTTGCATTAGTCCAGTGGTTCTCAACCTTTTTCAGTTACTGTACCAGCAACAGAATGTTGCACTGCCCATAGTACTCCAGAAGTACCCCCTCGTGCATTTTACCAGTAGTTCTATGCTCTCATGAGTCTTCAAGTACCCCCGTGGCTAGGCCAAGTACCCCTAGGGATCCTTGTACCCAGGTCACTATTCATTAAAAATATGAATTGGAATATAATATTGGAATGGAATATACCTAAACACATTAAATACCATTGGAATATAACATTTAATAACAATAATTCAGTGTAACATTGGGGTGGCAACTCTCTTATGTTCTGCTATTGCACGATTCTAATTTGTACATTGGTCACAAATAAAGCTATCGCCAGTCAAATTGAAGCACAGGGGCTAGTTACCCCCTAGTAGAGGGGGCGAGTTGCTCTCAACACACTCATCCAACATATTATTACTTTACAAAAAAGTTATCTACATTTTTCTCTCTAAACAAGTGGATTATTTATATTAATGCTTTCCTACTTGTATATTTAAAAAACAATTATAGATCTAACTTAATTGGAATATATCTACAAAATTTCAATTTTTTAAAATCAATTTACCACAAATAGTTTTGTTGAAATATCTCCAAAAGTTGTGATGACACAGAGGAAATGTTTTGCTGAGCAAGAGCAGTGGCAGCCAGGGAAAGTGAATTACAGGGGGGGGGGGCAGATACCCCCTAGTACCCTACCCCTGGTTGGGAACCACTGCATTAGTCGATTAGTGGGGTGTGTGTGTTAAGCTCCAGAAGGCGAAGCCAAGGACAGCGCAATAAGAAGATTCGCTAAAACTGCTTCTCCAATAGAAATCCCCGATCACACTTGTAGGCGATGTCATGGCGACGTTGGCTAACTAAGCTCATGCGCAGAAATATGTCATCGGGTCTAAGCAAAGATTTTTTTTTAACTATCTGTGGTCTGAGGATCGTCTCGCGCCAAACTGCGCATGTGCAACCCGTCATATACGGCACAAATTAAAACTTGTCACTTTCACGAGGTTCAAGTAATAACATGTTCAACTAGTTAAGAAATTCTCTCGAATCTAGGTTGTGCCTTTAGATTTCGAGAACATTAACAACTAGGAAGACATTTCTGCCTCTCATTGACTTCTCAAACCCCGGCTTGGTCTGTTTCGCAAATGTTCCCAGAAGTATTGCAATGTTGCGCCTCTGGGTTTAGAAACTCTGTGGCAAGGCGTTCGTGAAGGGGAGGGAAATAGTTACCTAACCAATGACGTCAGAGGCGGCAAAACACACACTCGTCATTTAAACCCAAGCGGGAAAGCAGAATGAACATTGGGCTGTCGTGAAATCTCCATTGAAGGTCCACGTCCCGTTTGTATTTTATTGGTGAAAATTAGGACAACATGGTGAGGACGAAGGCAGACAGTGTCCCCGGAACTTACAGAAAAGGTAATGTTCTGCAATCAAAACCCGATGAATATATAATTAGCTTGCTGGTTGAGTGCGGAACTGGAATCGCTAACGTTAGCTACTTAATTACCGTAGCCAACTGTAGTTTTGCGAACATAATTGCCACTCCTACATTTTCTATTTTTGATTAACTTGATCGATTTCATTGATTAGCTAACATGATTGACCGGGTTAGATGCCTGTCTCCCGCCATTTCAATAGAATCGTGAACACCGCGCATGCCAACCCAGCCGGATGTTGCATTATCTTTATTAGAAATGGACAGTGACGGGTAAGGGGGGATACCTAGTCATTTTTTGCGTCATCAATGCAAGCATCATGACTCTCAAAGCCGCTGTTTACTTCTGAAGATCACTTTAGCACCGCACTAAAAACCCGATTCAAATTTGACACAAACCTTCAAACAGCTATGTAATGACACATATAAACTCTTTATAGTGTTTCATTTACATTTCAGAGGCGATAAGGTGATAAGTTGGACAGATCGAGTGAAAAAAAGTTTTCCCACAAGACATCTGTCCTAATCACTATCGCGCATTAGTTTCGCTTCCCCACCCGCCATTTTTAAGAAGACCCGACGGAGCTCATTGCCTTGTTGAATTATGCTGAAACAGGCAGCGTGGAGCTCATGTCATTGATTTTGTTGGAAAGGGGAGAAATTGTGCTTTACAATGGTATTGACATTACAGTTGATCTGGAAGTATTACGTTTTTGGGGCGCTAAAATAAGGTCAATTGTACGGACCAAGGCGATGTACAAAAGTGAGTTTACGTTAACGTATTTATACATTTTCAGCTGTGGCTGCATCTGCACCCAGGAAGTCATTGGGTGCCTCGAGTTCTGCTAATGCATTAAGCAGCTCTCAAGCAGGCACACCTGGTGAGTCATGATTTCATTGACCTTAAAAGTAACATTGACTACCTAATAACCATATATTTCTATGTAATCCTAGTTAGATGAGACATTTCTGGTAGATGACAAACAACTTGCCTCCAGAGGAGTTTCTTGCTCATATTTTCATCACTGGTGAGGACTCTAAATGTTGTTTTGCAGCAAAGAGTAAATTTGCTGGTGGTAATCCTGTGTGTCCTCGGCCCACCCCAACTTGGCAGAAGGGAATTGGAGATTTCTTTGGTGGGCCCAGCAGGAAGCCTGACAAAGAGAACCACCTCCCCCAGTCAGATGATGAAGAGGCCGGAGTCAGTGGAGTGTCCAAGTCATCCAGGAAGTACGTTCATTCTATTAAGCATTGTTTTAGGACTAGTCTAAAAGCGGCCCCAAAATGCCTACCGCTTTAGTGCTTGCAGAAGTTCCTCTTAAATCTGTTCCAAAAACGTTGCCAATAGAAAGTATGTGTTCTGATTGTTAAATGCAATGTTTTGGGAACAGATTCTGAACTTTTTTTATACACCTGTGCCTTGTGGAGGTATTTTGCCAAAGCAGAATCAATGGGTTACAAGTACAGTCCTGCTGTTTCTGGAAATGTATTGAACCACGTTTGAATGTACATCTAGCTGTTTGTCTGCAAGTTATCCAATGTTGAGCCAGGTTTCAAATTTTCAGGATGCATCTATGATTTTCAGTGCGCTAAGCCAGTTCAAATTTAATTATGGGCGAAACAGCATTGATTCCATATTTGCTGGCCTATCTAATGTCAATCACTCGCCTTTCAGTTCAAGACCACTGCCTGCTGAGGATGCTGAGGGTGAATGAGCTTAGCCAATGGTGCCCCACTTGAAAAGCCATTGCCTCTAATACTTGAATGGGTTGGGTATATCTTTGTATATAATTATTGATTAATTCATGTTTTTGTACAGATGTTTAATAAACTTTTTTATTAAGCTTGATTCCATAACGTTGTCACAACCTGGGTGATATTTGATAGTCAACTCTTGTTTGAGGCCCACATCAAGTGTGACCTTGGTCTTAATTTATAATTCTACTGAACATTGACGGGTTATGACCTATGCTATCACAACCTGCAGCTGAGCGACTTATCCACGCCTTTATCTCATCCTGTTTGGACTATTGTAATGCCCTGTTGGCGCAACTAGCCTACCTGGTTAAATAAAGGTGAAATAAAAAATAAAATAAAAATTTGCCAAAATCCCAGTTCACACCTACCAAGGTATCCACAACTCTGGACCCAAGTACCTGTCTGACCGCATCCTACCCCACACATGCCCTTTGCTCCTCCAGCTCCCTTCAACAGACTAAACTATGGGTGACAAGGCTTTCAGTTGTGTGGCTCCTCTGCTGTGGAGCGCACTGCCAGGCCTGCAGAGACTATGGCCTCGTATAAGGCACAACTACAGGCTGCTGTTCAGAAAAGTATAAGGATGTGTTAATTCTGTTCTGTCAATTGGCTCTGACACCTGTATATAACCTTGATGTCTACATACTATGTTCTGTGTTGGATTGTTTTAATTTTCTTTGGTGCCTTGGGTGAGAAAAGCACTTACATTAAATTATTATTCTATTCCTGCTTCCAAAATCTAGTCTTCTATTGGGTCTCAAACAAAGTTGTAGTTGTGATATTTTGTGCGTCCGGGTTTCACTTATCAACTCAATTATAGATTGGCGTGATGGTAAGTCTCAACCTTATCAGTAGATTCCCTGCATGCCTAGCAATTTCTGAATTTAAAAAATATATATATTTTTGCTAATATCTTGTAATAGCTACTACCAGTAGATGGCACTAGATCGTTAAGGTCAAACTAGGCGATTCTGCCATAAACTAAAAGTGTATGGTAATGAGGAAAGACTGAGCACTACTTGATGTTGATTAGTGTTCCATGATTAGGCTCCCTGTTTAATTTTTTGTCCCATGTCACACGAAGTTGTCGTTCGCCATATTGAATCCACCTGCATTTCTGAATTGACAAGCATATCCTCGCGTCACCCCTACAGTTGACCAATCACGGACGAATAGGCGTATATTTCGGCTTCCTATAAATGTCATGTGCCCAAACAGCCACAAAAACGAACTACAAAAAGAACCGGCACAAAATGTAATATGCACAGACTGTTTCGGATGGGAAACATGCGGCCGCCTTTAGTTTACGTGCTTGACCAGTGCTACATGTTTGATACCATGAGGTTTTCAACCAATATTCGCAGGAAAGGTTTTGGTGGAACCAACTCATTCACCAAAAGTGGTGTGGGTGTGTTTGTAAATTGAATCTGGAGTGCGCTCTCGGCGTTCATAAATGCAGGGCGTTGCGCTCTCGGAGGTACACGACGCTGGTTGAGGAGTAGCGTTGATATGAGCGTTCTGACCCCAGAACGGTGGTCAAACAACCAAGGTATCTTGCTAGCAACTTCCAGACACATGAAAACACTTCTGACCATTTTGCTTGCGCTAGCAGAGCTGGTTAGGCTGTTTTCATGTTATCCAGAGCGTTGGTTACTGTAACTGCAGCTGGCAACAAATTAATTGCGCTTTTTTGCCTAAGTTTACTGACACCGGCCATATTCAACAGGTGTTGAGCGTATGTATTGTAATGACCTGACGAGATCATAAATTAACAATTGTCCAGACAGAGGCTTGAGTTGACGGTTTATTAAACCAACTTTACACAGGCTACTGTTTGGGCCGTAGCACACGCCAAATAAATGACAGATAACCCACAAGCCAATCGTGACCTTCTCTTGTGAAGCCCAGACGTAAGAGAGAGAACAAAGGCGAAACCTGGTCTTAACTTCCAATGCTCCATCCCCCTGCCCAACCCCCCTCCACGCCACTCCGCCAACCGCCAGGATGCCCGGCATCAGAACATTCCAGGCATTCCCGTGATTGGCAGATAGCAGGTTGATTGACATGTCGGACCCCGCGAACACTTGGTACTGGTCAGTACAACACAACCACCTACTAGCCTAACACATAACACACAGCTGTCTGTGCGGGTCGCTACACAGCCCCCCCACCACAAAGTCCCTCGTCCCCGAGGGAACAAACAAAGTCTCTGAAGAGACCCGGAGGTCTCCTTTGCTTGCGTGGCCGTGATGGCCGCAGAGTGCCCCTCTGGGAACCAGGGGATGAAGGCAGGGATATGGGGGACAAGGAAGCGGGAACGGGTAATACAGTCCGTGGCTCTGGGGAACCACGCGGTGACACAGGGGGGGGGGGCGGGGGGAGTGGGCTGTCTGGAGCCTTGTCTGCGGCACCTGGGGGTGGGTGCCTGGAGAATGTCATTGCCAGAGAGGGGAATTGTGGGGGTTCCTGGGGTTTGGGGAGAAGAGGCCCCTCTGTATGGGGCTAACCTGTCCCGATGCAGTGCCACCTTTCTCCCCCTGGGAGGAAGCTGCACCCGGTAAACAACCTCCCCTACCCTCTCCAGGACACTGCAGGGTCCCACCCAGTGACTGTCCAACTTGGGGCATCTGCCTTTTTTCCTTAGCGGGCTGTAGACCCAGACCAGCTCCCCAGCCACAAAGTGCCTTCCCCGGGTGTGCACGTCATAGTTCCTCTTCTGCCTCACACCTGCATTCACCAGCTGCTCTCTGGCGAAGGTGTGGGCTGTCTCCAGGCGGTCCTGGAGTCTCCGGGCATACTCCGGCCCCGGGGGAACATGAGGGCTATCCAGGGGCCGACCAAACGCCATCTCCGCAGGGGTGCGGATCTCTCTCCCCAGCATGAGGAGGGCAGGCGTGCAGGAGGTGGAGTCTTGGACAGCGGAGCGGCATGCCATGAGGACCATAGGCAGGTGCTTGTCCCAGTCACGCTGGTGTTTGGAAGAGACGATGGCCAGCTGCTGTCCAAGCGTTTTGTTGAAGCGCTCCACAAGGCCATCCCTTTGAGGATGGAGAGGAGTAGTGCGGGTCTTGTGCATACCCAGCCTCTCACACATGGTGGCGAACACACGGGACTCAAAGTTTCTGCCCTGGTCGCTGTGGATGGACTCTGCAGCTCCAAACCTGCTGAACATCCCCGCTGTCAGGGCGTCGACGATGGTCTCTGCCTCCTGGTCAGGCAGAGCATAGGCCTCGGGCCATTTTGTGAAATAGTCCATGGCCGTGAGCACCCAGCGGTTTCCACTGTCTGTGGTGGGGAACGGCCCAACTACATCCACTCCCACCCTCTCCATGGGAGCCCCCACTGGGAACTGTTGGAGCTGAGCATGAGAGCGGCCTGGGGGGCCCTTTCTCGCTGTGCAGTTGTCACAGCGGCGACAAAAGTCCTCCACATCCCTCTTGTGCTGCCCCCAGTAGAAGCCCTGACGGAGACGGCGCAGTGTTTTTGTGACCCCAAAGTGTCCAGTCCCCCCCCCCATGAGTACTCTGGAGCACAGCCTCCCGCAATGCTTTTGGGACCACCACCTGCCACCTCTCCTCTCCCGTAGCTGACTCCTTCCATGCCCGCTGTAGCAAGCCATCAGCCAGCCGCAGTCTCTCAAACTTTGACCACAACCCTTTGGTCGCGAGTGAGAGCGCTGTCACCTCTTCCCATGGTGGCCTCACCTGCGCCTCTACCCACTGTAGCACTGGCTGTAGGTCTGAGTCCTGTCCCTGCTGCTGCCGCCATTCAGCCACGTCGACAGTCTGCAGCTCACAGCAGACAGGCCCGCTCGCCCGACACACTGTGGCACAGACCCCCTCTGCACACAGCTCTCTCTCCCGTCCCTCTCTCCGTTCACAGTGGCGGCAGCCGTCTGCAGTACAGGGCCGACGGGACATGGCGTCGGCGTTGGAGTGGCGTGCCCCTGTCCTGTGCACCACGGTGAAGTCATACGGCTGAAGCTCCTCCAACCAGCATGCCACCTGCCCCTCTGGCTCTCTGAAAGACATGAGCCACTGGAGAGCAGAGTGGTCAGTCCTTACAGTAAAGGGCAGACCACCCAGGTAGTACTTGAAGTGTTTGATGGAAGCCACAACAGCCAAGAGCTCCCGCCGGGTGACACAGTAGCGGCGCTCATGTTTGTCAAATGTTTTGCTGAAGTACGCCACCACTCTCTCCCCCTCTGGCCCCACCTGGGCCAGCACCCCACCCATGCCCACATTGCTCGCGTCTGTGTCCAGGATAAAGGGCAAGGTGAGGTCAGGGGGGGGCGAGCACGGGGGCCTCGATCAGTGCACATTTGAGGGTGTTGAAGGCCTCCTCACACTCCACTGTCCAAGTGAAAGCCTTGTCCTTCGGCAGCAGGCGGTTCAGTGGAGCAGCAACGCTTGAGAAGCCCCGTACAAACCTCCTGTAGTACGAGGCCAGGCCCAGGAAGCTCTTCAGCTGACGCTGGTCGGTGGGGGTGGGCCAGTCTCTGACAGCCCCTACCTTGTCCTCCATGGTGCTGATCCCCTCCTTCCCCACTCGGTGGCCCAAGAAGGACACCTCTCTCCTCATGAAGTGGCACTTCTCGGGGTGGAGCTTCAGACCTGCGGCAGCCACCCTCTCCAGCACACGCCGTAGCGCCCCCAGGGCTGACTGGAAGGAGCTGCCATGGGCCAGGATGTCATTGAGGTATACCAGACACTGCTGTCGGGATGCCATCCAGCACCCTGTCCATCAAACGCTCAAAAGTAGCTGGAGCGTTGCACAGGCCAAAGCACAGGACCTTGAACTGCCAGTGTCCTCTGTTAGTGGAGAACGCAGTTTTGGCTCTGGCCTCTGGGGAGAGGGGCACCTGCCAGTAGCCACTGCGGAGGTCTAGTGAGGAGAACCAGGAGGACCCCCTAACCAGGTCCAGCAACTCATCGATACGTGGTATGGGGTATGAGTCCTTCCTGGTTACCTCATTCAGCCGCCTGTAGTCCGCACAGAACCTCAGCTTGCCCCCCTTCTTCGGAACCATGACGACTGGCGCCGCCCAGGGGCTGTCTGAGGGCTCAATGAAGTCTGCCCGCTGCATCTCCAACACAGCCTTGTCTGCCGCCTCCTGGCGTGCCAGCGGGATACGGCGGGGATGCATCTTGATGGGTCGAGCATCACCTGTGTCGATCTCATGCTGCACCAGATGAGTCTGACCCACCTCTTCCTCACTCAGCGCAAAGCTGTCTCTGAATTCAAACAGCAACTGCCACAACCGTTCCTGCTGCTCGGGGTCAAGACCAACACAGTTCCTCCCCCATATCTCCCTCACTGCAGACAGTGTCCTCTCCTCTTCCATCTGGGGTAGCTGGGCGCGGCCCGGGCTCACAGAGGGCTCTGTCATGGAGGTAGCTGGGGGAATGTAACACACCGCCGTAGGTGACAGGGGGGCTGGGGAAAAGTCACACACAGCTGTGGGGGAGGGGGGGCAGCCATGAGTCTCTGCTGCTTTAACTGTTGGAGTAAAGGGTTTGTTGGGTTGAGTGAATGTGACATTAGGGGGGGGCCATGGTGACTTCCGGCCCTCCCTGGAAGCTCAGTGTGCCCCTATTTAGGTCTAACTGGCAGCCTGTGCTCCTAAGAAAGTCCAACCCCAGGATACAAGGGTCCTGCACACCCGCCACCCACACAGGATGACGCACAGTCCTGCCCCCTACTGTCAGAGTCATTATTCCCTTCCCTTTCATGGGTGCCAGCTCACCTGTGGAGCTGCACAGTTGTAGGCTCACACTGAGTCCAACCTGGCACAATATCTGGCCTCACCAGGGTTACTGTGGACCCAGTGTCCACCAGGGCGGAGCAGGGCACCCCCTCCACAGTGACAGGGACATGACAAAAGTCCCCAACACAGGTCCGGCCCACCACAACAACAGGCTCCATCCGCTTGCTCTCGTCTGCTTCTGGGGGAAGTGGAGCCTTGCTTCCCCGTCTGTGCCGGTGGGCTCCTCCTGAAGAAGATGGTGGTTGGGATAGAAAGCCAGGGGTCCGCACTACCCGGTCTATGCGGACCCCGAGCCGTTTCCCTGAGCTCTGGGGGACATGGGGCAATTTCGGCGCAGATGGCCTGGCTGGCCACAACCCCAGCAGACCCTGGGACCAGGGTGTGTGTTTCGTGCCGCCTGTAGCGACACAGCACGAATGAGTTCTGTCATTTCAGCCACCCATGCAGGGTTTTCCGGCTCCGGGCTGCTCTGCCCCCCAGCTCGCACAGAGGGTGTGTCTCCCTGCACCCCCACTGAAGCCCCAGCCCACACCAGCTCCCTCTCCAAAGCCATCTCCAAGGCTATCTGCAATGACTCAGGATGAGCCAGCTGGGTCTGTATGCGCAGCTCCGTAGGAGAGAGCGCCTGTATGAACTGGTCCCGTGCTAGCTCGCTCTGCACGGAGGGGGGCATGTGAGCATATGCCCGCCGAGAGAGGCTCTCAATGTCATTAGCTAGCACCCGTAGAGGCTCTCCAGGCTGCCTGCGTCTATTACTCAGTTCGGGGGCGCAGTAGCCCGGGCTGTACACACTGTCCATAGCGCCTCCTCAGTGCTCCCACTAAAGCACCATAATCATGTCTGTCCTCGGGGCTAATCAATATCAAACAGGCCAGAGCTTCATCCGTGAGGCATAAAGCCAACTGCAGTGCCCTTTCTTCATCCGACCACCCCCTAAAATGAGCTAACAGTTCAAACTGAGCATGAAAAGCTTCCCAATCCGCCTTACCGGAATACTTCGGGGTCTTAATAGATACGGACGCAGCCGGGAACTGGGCGCCGCCATGTTTGTTTACATTCTGAGCCCCAGATTCCTCGTCCCGCCGCGTCGACGTCACCACTTCGGTCCGCCCACCAGAATCCGCGCGAAACACAGTCGACGAGGCGCTCATGCCCGCTTCAGCCGCCATCACTCTAACGTCCTCCCTCAAGCGGCCTCTGCGCTCCGACGCCCTGGCGATTTCCTCAGCCAGAACCTCCGAAGTCCATGCACACGCACCTCCTTGGCCATAATCGTCCCCTACCTCCACCTTCACTTTCGGATTCCCTCGAAGCATTTTCAACCCCCGTTCTCACCTACGGTAGCTAGCCACATAAGTCAGCTAGCTAGCTGGCTAACTTTTATCAACGTTTTTACTTCTGACACCAATGTAATGACCTGACTAGATCATAAATGAACAATTGTCCAGACAGAGGCTTGAGTTTGCGAATTGACGGTTTATTAAACCAACTTTACACAGGCTACTGTTTGGGCCGTAGCACACGCCAAATAAATGACAGATAACCCACAAGCCAATCGTGACCTTCTCTTGTGAAACCCAGACGTAAGAGAGAGAACAAAGGCGAAACCTGGTCTTAACTTCCAATGCTCCATCCCCCTGCCCAACCCCCCTCCACGCCACTCCGCCAACCGCCAGGATGCCCGGCATCAGAACATTCCAGGCATTCCGGTGATTGGCAGATAGCAGGTTGATTGACATGTCGGACCCCGCGAACACTGGGTACTGGTCAGTACAACACAACCACCTACTAGCCTAACACATAACACACAGCTGTCTGTGCGGGTCGCTACAGTATATTCATAATTTACTCTACGACAGACGAGTGCTCTGAAATCGGAGTAGATCGCCAGAGTGAATGTATGAACGCACCCAAAAGCAAGTTGGCCTGCTGTTACCATGACAGCTAACGTGTTGAGCTTCCATGTGATAAATGGACTCATCCATTTATTAGTTGCCCAGTACGCTTATCGAAATATCAGCAGAAAGTCTTGTTTCTACACCCGGAAGTGCATTTCTCCCAGGAGGTGTTGGACAAAGATATCTCGAAAAGACAGTCAAGTGACTGCTCTGACAATGGAAATACATGTCATCGAAGCTGGAAGGAGGCGAGATCAATTGGGACCGTTCTAGCCATTGTGAGGGCAGGTACGCGTGTGAAAAGGCCATAGTGTTACGTTCATAGTGTAACAAAACATTTTCGCACAGATTGCACCGGACTGTTAACACGCTCCTCCAAACGCCTGCGTTGCAGCGTACTCCTCGCCAACTCCATTCTCCGGTATCCCTCCTCGCACTGTTCTATTGACTCCCAGGCGGGCTCTGGCACTCTCCCTGGGTCGACCGACCACCTCTCTACCTCCTCCCATGTTGTCACTGGTTAGCACCTTGGCTCCGCCTACCACCCCGTGCAAAAAACATTCGGGCTGTCTTTTGGGCTTACTCTGTGGCTGCGAACCCCGGCATCGTCGCTGTTCTCCCTTCTTTCCTTGCGTCTCCCGCCAAGGAAGGCGATCCTGTGCTGCCAGGATTTCTTCCCAAGTCCAGGATCCCTTCCCATCCAGGATCTCCTCCCAAGTCCAGGATACACTCTCCTCCTGGGCACACTGCTTGGTCCTGTTGTGGTGGGATATTCTGTCACGGTCGTGTGTAGAGACGGACCAAGGCACAGCGGATGTAGAGTTCCACAAATTTATTATAAAGTGAAACTTAGCAAACAAAACAATAAACTACAACCCGTGACTAACGAGATGCTACGTGCACAAACTCAAAATTCAATATCCCACAAACACAGGTGGGAACAAACACTACTTAAATATGATCCCCCAATTAGAGACAACGATTACCAGCTGCCTCTAATTGGAATCATACAAAATCACCGACATAGAAAATTAAACCTAGAACCCCACATAGAAATAATAAACTAGAACACCCCCCAGTCACGCCCTGACCTACTCCACCATAGAAAATAAATGCTCTCTATGGTCAGGAAGTGACAGTCGTGGCCAAAAGTTTTGAGGACACAAATATAAATTTTCACAAAGTTTGCTGCTTCAGTGTCTTTAGATATTTTTGTCAGTTGTTACTATGGCATACTGAAGTATAATCACAACCATTTCATAAGTGTCAAAAGCTTTTATTGACAATTACATGAAGTTGATGCAATGAGTCAATATTTGCAGTGTTGAGCCTTCTTTTTCAAGACCTGCACCCTGGCATGCTGTCAATTAACTTCTGGGCCACATCCTGACTGATGGCAGCACATTCTTGCATAATCAATGCTTGGGGTTTGTCAGAATTTGTGGGTTTTTGTTTGTCCACCCGCCTCTTGAGGATTGACCACAAGTTCTCAATGGGATTAAGGTCTGGGGAGTTTCCTGGCCATGGACCCAAAATATCTATGTTTTGTTCCCCGAGTCACTTAGTTATCACTTTTGCCTTATGGCAAGGTGCTCCATCATGCTGATAAAGGCATTGTTTGTCACCAAACTGTTCCTGGATGGTTGGGAGAAGTTGCTCTCGGAGGATGTGTACCATTCTTTATTCATGGCTGTGTTCTAAGGCAAAATTGTGAGTGAGCACACTCCCTTGGCTGAGAAGCAACCCCACACATGAATGGTCTCGGGATGCTTTACTGTTGGCATGACACAGGACTGATGGTAGCGCTCACATTGTCTTCTCCGGACAAGCTTTTTTCCGGATGCCTCAAACAATCGGAAAGGGGATTCATCAGAGAAAATGACTTTACCCCAGTCTTCAGCAGTCCCAATCCCTTTGCTGCGCTTCTTGACACCAGGCCATCCTCCAAAAGTCTTCGCCTCACTGTGCATGCAGATGCACTCACACCTGCCTGCTGCCATTCCTGAGCAAGCTCTGTACTGGTGGTGCCCCGATCCTGCAGCTGAATCAACTGTAGGAGACGGTCCTGGTGCTTGCTGGACTGTCTTGGGCACCCTGAAGCTCTCCTTGAATGAAGTTCTTGATGATCCGATAAATGGTTGATTTAGGTGCAATCTTACTGGCAGCAATATCCTTGCCTGTGAAGCCCTTTTTGTGCAAAGCAATGATGACGGCACGTGTTTCCTTGCAGGTAACCATGGTTCCAAGCACCACCCGCCTTTTGAAGCTTCCAGTCTGTTATTCGAACTCAATCAGCATGACCGAGTGATCTCCAGCCTTGTCCTTGTCAACACTCACACCTGTGTTAACGAGAGAATCACTGACATGATGTCAGCTGGTCCTTTTGTGGCAGGGCTGAAATGCAGTGGAAATGTTTTTTGGGGATTCAGTTCATTTGCATGGCAAAGAGGGACTTTGCAATTCATCTGATCACTCTTCATAACATTCTGGAGTATATGCAAATTGCCATCATACAAACTGAGGCAGCAGACTTTGAAAATTATTATTTGTGTCATTCTCAAAACTTTTGGCCACGACTGTATATCCATCCTGCCCTGCCTTTCTAAAGTCTTTGAAAGCCAAGTGAACAAACAGATCACCGACCATTTCGAATCCCACCGTACCTTCTCCGCTATGCAACCCGGTTTCCAAGCTGGTCACGGGTGCACCTCAGCCACGCTCATGGTCCTAAACGATATCATAACCGCCATCGATAAAAGACAGTACTGTGCAGCCGTCTTCATCGACCTGGCCAAGGCTTTCGACTCTGTCAATCACCATATTCTTATCGGCAAACTCAACAGCCTTTGTTTTTCAAATGACTGCCTCGCCTGGTTCACTAACTACTTCTCAGATAGAGTTCTGTGTGTCAAATACCCTACCCTGTGCTCTGACCTCTTTCTCCCCTCTCTCTCCAGATGAAATCTCGCGTCTTGTGACGGCCGGCCGCCCAACAACCTGCCCGCTTGACCCTATCCCCTCCTCTCTTCTCCAGACCATTTCTGGAGACCTTCTCCCTTACCTCACCTCGCTCATCAACTCATCCCTGACCGCTGGCTACGTCCCCTCCGTCTTCAAGAGAGCGAGAGTTGCACCCCTTCTGAAAAAACCTACACTCGATCCCTCCGATGTCAACAACTACAGACCAGTATCCCTTCTTTCTTTTCTCTCCAAAACTCTTGAACGTGCCGTCCTTGGCCAGCTCTCCCGCTATCTCTCTCAGAATGACCTTCTTGATCCAAATCAGTCAGGTTTCAAGACTAGTCATTCAACTGAGACTGCTCTTCTCTGTATCACGGAGGCGCTCCGCACTGCTAAAGCTAACTCTCTCTCCTCTGCTCTCATCCTTCTAGACCTATCGGCTGCCTTCGATACTGTGAACCATCAGATCCTCCTCTCCACCCTCTCCGAGTTGGGCATCTCCGGCGCGGCCCACGCTTGGATTGCGTCCTACCTGACAGGTCGCTCCTACCAGGTGGCGTGGCGAGAATCTGTCTCCTCACCACGTGCTCTCACCACTGGTGTCCCCCAGGGCTCTGTTCTAGGCCCTCTCCTATTCTCGCTATACACCAAGTCACTTGGCTCTGTCATAACCTCACATGGTCTCTCCTATCATTGCTATGCAGACGACACACAACTAATCTTCTCCTTTCCCCCTTCTGATGACCAGGTGGCGAATCGCATCTCTGCATGTCTGGCAGACATATCAGTGTGGATGACGGATCACCACCTCAAGCTGAACCTCGGCAAGACGGAGCTGCTCTTCCTCCCGGGGAAGGACTGCCCGTTCCATGATCTCGCCATCACGGTTGACAACTCCATTGTGTCCTCCTCCCAGAGCGCTAAGAACCTTGGCGTGATCCTGGACAACACCCTGTCGTTCTCAACTAACATCAAGGCGGTGGCCCGTTCCTGTAGGTTCATGCTCTACAACATCCGCAGAGTACGACCCTGCCTCACACAGGAAGCGGCGCAGGTCCTAATCCAGGCACTTGTCATCTCCCGTCTGGATTACTGCAACTCGCTGTTGGCTGGGCTCCCTGCCTGTGCCATTAAACCCCTACAACTCATCCAGAACGCCGCAGCCCGTCTGGTGTTCAACCTTCCCAAGTTCTCTCACGTCACCCCGCTCCTCCGCTCTCTCCACTGGCTTCCAGTTGAAGCTCGCATCCGCTACAAGACCATGGTGCTTGCCTACGGAGCTGTGAGGGGAACGGCACCTCAGTACCTCCAGGCTCTGATCAGGCCCTACACCCAAACAAGGGCACTGCGTTCATCCACCTCTGGCCTGCTCGCCTCCCTACCACTGAGGAAGTACAGTTCCCGCTCAGCCCAGTCAAAACTGTTCGCTGCTCTGGCCCCCCAATGGTGGAACAAACTCCCTCACGACGCCAGGACAGCGGAATCAATCACCACCTTCCGGAGACACCTGAAACCCCACCTCTTTAAGGAATACCTAGGATAGGATAAAGTAATCCTTCTAACCCCCCCCTTAAAAGATTTAGATGCACTATTGTAAAGTGGCTGTTCCACTGGATGTCATAAGGTGAATGCACCAATTTGTAAGTCGCTCTGGATAAGAGCGTCTGCTAAATGACTTAAATGTAAATGTAAATAGGAGGGCCTGTTGTCTGGACCTTTGGCAGTCTCTATGTGGGTGCCACAGGGTTCAATTCTTGGGCCGACTCTTTTCCCTGTATATATCAATGATGTCGCTCTTGCTGCGGGTGATTCTTTGATCCACCTCTATGCAGACGACACCATTCTGTATACATCTGGCCCTTCTTTGGACACTGTGTTAACAAACCTCCAAGCGAGCTTCAATGCCATACAACTCTCCTTCCGTGGCCTCCAAATGCTCTTAAATGCTAGTAAAACGAAATGCATGCTCTTCAACCGATCGCTGCCCGACTAGCATCACTACTCTGGACGGTTCTGTCTTAGAATATGTGGACAACTATAAATACCTAGGCGTCTGGCTAGACTAAACTCTCCTTCCAGACTCATATTAAGCATCTCCAATCCAAAATTAAATCTAGAATCTGCTTCCTATTTCGCAACAAAGCCTCCTTCACTCATGCTGCCAAACATACCCTCGTAAAACTGACTAGCCTACCGATCCTTGACTTCGGTGACGTCATTTACAAAATAGCCTCCAACACTCTACTCAGAAAATTGGATGCAGTCTATCACAGTGCCATCCTTTTTGTCACCAAAGCCCCATATACTACCCACCCATATACTACCCACCAAACCCACTGGCTCCAGGTCATCTATAAGTCTTTGCTAGGTAAAGCTCCGCCTTATCTCAGCTCACTGGTCACCATAGCAACACCCACCCGTAGCACGCGCTGCAGCAGGTACAGTGAGGGAAAAAAGTATTTGATCCCCTGCTGATTTTGTACGTTTGCCCACTGACAAAGGAATGATCAGTCTATAATTTTAATGGTAGGTTTATTTGAACAGTGAGAGACAGAATAACAACAAAGAAATCCAGAAAAACACATGTCAAAAATGTTATAAATTGATTTGCATTTTAATGAGGGAAATAAGTATTTGACCCCCTCTTAATCAGAAAGATTTCTGGCTCCCAGGTGTCTTTTATACAGGTAACGAGCTGAGATTAGGAGCACACTCTTAAAGGGAGTGCTCCTAATCTCAGTTCGTTACATGTATAAAAGACACCTGTCCACAGAAGCAATCAATCAATCAGATTCCAAACTCTCCACCATGGCCAAGACCAAAGAGCTCTCCAAGGATGTCAGGGACAAGATTGTAGACCTACACAAGGCTGGAAAGGGCCACAAGACCATCGCCAAGCAGCTTGGTGAGAAGGTGACAACAGTTGGTGTGATTATTCGCAAATGGAAGAAACACAAAAGAACTGTCAATCTCCCTCGGCCTGGGGCTCCATGCAAGATCTCAGCTTGTGGAGTTGCAATGATCATGAGAACGGTGAGGAATCAGCCCAGAACTACATGGGAGGATCTTGTCAATGATCTCAAGGCAGCTGGGACCATAGTCACCAAGAAAACAATTGGTAACACACTACGCCGTGAAGGACTGAAATCCTGCAGCGCCCGCAAGGTCCCCCTGCTAAAGAAAGCACATATACATGCCCGTCTGAAGTTTGCCAATGAACATCTGAATGATTCAGAGGACAACTGGGTGAAAGTGTTGTGGTCAGATGAGACCAAAATGGTGCTCTTTGGCATCATCTCAACTCGCCGTGTTTGGAGGAGGAGGAATACTGCCTATGACCCCAAGAACACCAACTTCACCGTCAAACATGGAGGTGGAAACATTATGCTTTGGGAGTGTTTTTCTGCTAAGAGGACAGGACAACTTCACCGCATCAAAGGGACGATGGACGGGGCCATGTACCGTCAAATCTTGGGTGAGAACCTCCTTCCCTCAGCCAGGGCATTGAAAATGGGTCCTGGATGGGTATTCCAGCATGACAATGACCCAAAACACACGGCCAAGGCAACAATGGAGTGGCTCAAGAAGAAGCACATTAAGTCCTGGAGTGGCCTAGCTAGTCTCCAGACCTTAATCCCATAGAAAATCTGTGGAGGGAGCTGAAGGTTTGAGTTGCCAAACATCAGCCTCGAAACCTTAATGACTTGGAGAAGATCTGCAAAGAGGAGTGGGACAAAATCCCTCCTGAGATGTGTGCAAACCTGGTGGCCAACTACAAGAAACTTCTGACCTCTGTGATTGCCAACAAGGGTTTTGCCACCAAGTACTAAGTCATGTTTTGCAGAGGGGTCAAATACTTATTTCCCGCATTAAAATGCAAATCAATTGATAAAAATGTTTACATGCTTTTTTCTGGATTTTTTTGTTGTTATTCTGTCTCTCACTGTTCAAATAAACCTACCATTAAAATTATAGACTGATCATGTCTTTGTCAGTGGGCAAACGTACAAAATCAGCAGGGGATCAAATACTTTTTTCCCTCACTGTATATTTCACTGGTCATTCCAAAAGCCAACACCTCGTTTGGCCGCCTTTCCTTCCAGTTCTCTGCTGCCAATGACTGGAACGAATTGCAAAAATCACTGAAGTTGGAGACTTATATCTCCCTCACTAACTTTAAGTATCAGCTGTCAGAGCAGGTTACCGATAGCTGCAGCTGTACACAGCCCATCTGTAAATAGCCCATCTAACCAACTACCTACCTCATCCCTTATTTGTTTTTCTGCTCTTTTGCACACCAGTATTTCTACTTGCACATCCTCATCTGCACATCTATCCCCCCAGTGTTAATTGCTCAATTGTAATTACTTCGCCACTATGGCCTATTTATTGCCTTACCTCTACTTAATTTGCACACACTGTATACAGATTTTTCTATTGTGTTATTGACTGTATGTTTATTTATCCCATGTGTAACTCTGTGTTGTTGTTTGTGTCGCACTGCTTTGCTTTATCTTAGCCAGGTTGCAGTTGTAAATGAGAACTTGTCCTCAACTGGCCTACCTGGTTAAATAAAGGTAAAATAGAAAAGAAAACTGGAGCACTGGGCCAGCCACTCTTAAATAACACATGGGCCAGCACAGGTGGAAACACCTAACCTCTAATGACATGACCAACCAGCACAGGTGTAATACAGACTGACTAACAAGGTGACACGAATCGGTGCACCCTATGTGCTAATGTCCAACCTCAAAATATAAAATGGAAAAACCAAAGCCTGTAACACCTTCCCCCTTAAGACAACAAATATACCCTATATTTATGTTAGACAAGTTTGCTCACCAGCAACAGAAAACAACTTTCATTGCACAACATAATCAACATAAATGCATCACCTTCTCCAATGTAAACATGGTGTCTTTCTCCCAAGTGGCACGGTGGGCTAAGTCACTGCAGCGCAGTGCTACCTCTGCCGCTAGAAATTCTGGTTAGAGTCCAGGCTCTGCCGTGACCGGGAGACCCATGGGGCGGCGCACAGTTGGGGCGGCGCACAGTTGGGGCGGCGCACAGTTGGCCCGTCGTCAGGGTTAGGGGAGGGTTTGGCCGGCAGGGATGTTCTTGTCCTATTGCGCATTAGCAACTCCTGTGGGCGGGGCGGGCGCAATGCACACTGACACGGTGGCCAGGTGTACAGTGTTTCTTCCGACACATTGGTGCGGCTGGCTTCCGGGTTAAGCGTGCGTTGTGTCAAGAAGCAGTGCGGCTTGGCTGGGTTGTGTTTGGGAGGACGCACGGCTCTCGACCTTCGCCTTTCCCAAGTCCATACGGGAGTTGCAGCGATGGGACAAGACTATAACTACCAATTGGATACCATGAAATTAGGGAGAAAAAGGGATAAAAAACAAATGGTGTCTACAGGCTGTCAATTAAATATGTAAAAATGTAAACAATTTTTTATATATATAACGTTTTTGAAAAACTCACGTACGCTTCTATAACTCTCGTCCACTTGGAACGAGCCCAACCAAAACAATACTCATCCCAAAAACTGCAAAACGTGCAGTCAAAATAAAATAAATTGTGAGCCAGGGCTACACTGTGGCTAAATACAAAACGTATTGATTACCCATCCCTGAGTGACAATCTTCCAGTTGTCCTTACCACGGACATGTCTGATTTCAAGAGGAAACTTCTGCAATATCTGTAGTAACTTTTCCTCTCGTGATTCTCCTCAGTGAAATTTGTTTGATTGGGGCAACGTTAATGTCATGCTCTAGTGCATTTGTCTGAGAGCACATCTGAGAATAACCCCTGATATTCCAAATGCAGTGCAACAATGTAGCCTTTTTCCTTGCACGCTGTCAATCAGGGCTCTCCAACCCAGTTCCTGAAGAGCTAGGTTTTTGCTCCAACCCTAATCTAGCACACCTGAGTCTAATAACTGGCTGGTTGATTATCTAAATCAGATTACTTACAACCAGCGGTGAGGTGAAAGTAAGGCAGTATGGTCCCTTACTGCATCCCTGCAAAATAAATATTGTGGGTATGCTGTACCGGTAAAACATGAGCCTATCACAATAATGAAAACAAAATGCCAAGAAAACTGTAGGCTATTACATCATTATTTATAATTTACTATGTGTCAGAGACATGAAAAATGAGCGAATGGACTTGAACACGGGTGGTAAGCCTGTAGCCTACACTCCAAAATGCGATTGTGCGATGAGAACACTGACATTTTGCCAAGGCAGAGATGATTGTCTGAGGCGCGCGGACAGCAGTGGCGGCATTAATTCTGGCATAATGTCAATCGCCAAATACGTTTTGGTCTTTTCTGTAACAGATCTCTTTCCATTCACCACTGTTTGGAGGCTGGAAATATGTTGCGAGTGGATGAACTTGCACTGTAAAAAATTCCATGTAATTTTACAGTAAATATTATACAGTACTGTAATCATAATACAACAATTTACTGGATTTTTTGTTCAATCATCCACACAATTGCTGTGAAATAACAGTACGTTGCTGTATTCTATTTACAGTAAAAATGTGTAATTTGATATCTACTGTATTTTTACTGCAACTTAGTTAGCAGTAAGTTACTTTAGATTCACAGGATAAATAATACAGTAAACTCTTGTAATTTATTACAATGCAACTCAGTTGCCAGAATCATAAAACACGGGACGAGATGTTAAAACTGTCCATTGTGCCAATAGATGGTATGCACTCACATGAGATTTGCCGTGATGTTGACAGAGTGGCATGGGAGGTTTATTTCTTAGACTGGGTTATTAAGATGTCAATTTTGGGACACATCCTCAGTAGTGTGCCTTCGAATCAGTGGGTGTTTCGGCCTTTAATTACTAAACACCCTCATCGAAGGTGGCCAGCTAAAGGGTGATCAAGCCTTAGCTTATGTCCCATGCCCAATTAAGATTTCCCACGGGACTATGCAAGGCAGGGGCGTCCTCTTCCCTGAGCCAGCCCTACAGCTGACCGCATACCTCATATGCCCTCCTCAAGTTGGAGGGATCTGAATTGGGTTCTCAGGTGGGGGTGGGGGGTCATGAAATTATAGCCCAGCAAGGGTCCTTCCGTTTGATCCAGATCCACTGGCTGCCTCTTTCAGCTGCTTGAGAAACTGCTCTGACGGTCTGCCGCAGAGCCTGTCCATGGATTCCAAGTTCTTTCAGCAACCTGATGGTGGAAGAAGCCACGAATCCTCTGCATCCCACTTCAACTGGCCAGACTTTTGCATTCCAGCCACGCTGAGTTGCGTCTGCTGCCAACTCTGTGTAACGCAGTTTCTTACGCTCGTAGGCCTCTTCAACAGAGTTTTCCCACAGGACTGTGAGCTCTATGATGTACACAGCCTTTCGTGAAGGGGACCAGAGTACCATGTCTGGCCTAAGGTTGGTAGAAGCAATCTCAGGTGGAAAAATGAGTTGCTGGCCAATATCGACAAGCATCTTCCAGTCCCGGGCCATGCCTAGGTGTCCAGTTTCTGGCTTTGTAGGAGGATGCTTGGGCCTTTTCTGTCCCTCCCGGATGAATGTTGTTGTTTTGACGGGATTGCTTGTTTTTGGAGGTAATGAATTGGTTGCACTCCTCTTGGTCTCAAGTGCTGCAGCCAGGCTCTTGAGGACCTGATTGTGCCTCCAGGTGTAGCGGCCTTGTGAGAGGCTGGTCTTGCAACCTGTCATTATATGCCTGAGAGTCGCTGGAGCTGGGCAGAGGGGGCAGGTCGGGTCCTCGCCATACCATTGATGTAGGTTTTTTGGTGATGGAAGCACATCATAAACAGCTCTTATGATGAAGCTGATGTTGCTTGCCTCCATTTGCCAAAGCTCACTCCAGTTGATCTTTCTCCTCTCCAGGCCTTCCCACCGCGTCCATTGCCCTTGTTTAGCAAGAGAGACAGCCTTTGCACTTCTTGCAGTCTCCTCCTGTCTGCGCACCTCCTCGACCACCAGCTTCCTGCGTTCAGATGTTGTTGCCTTATGGAACGTTGGTTTGCTTGCTGCCAGGCCAAAGCCTCCTCTTCCATGCTGGATATTCCCCACAATGTCTTGGTGTCTCAGGGCTGATGTTGCTTGCTGCACAGCCTTGGATGATGTAAATTACTATAATTTCACAGGATTAATACAAAAATCTTGTACATTTTTTTTTTTTTTTTACCATATTTTACCATAGTGCGCAGTTTGACTAGGCTACTGATATTGCCTGGGGTTGTTCGGCATGCAAAATGACTGTCAACACAGTTCCATTTGAAGAAGAGGGGGAAAAAAGTGAACTGGCGATTCGTATTGTTTGAATTGATTTTCTGACCGACGAATGCTACATTTGGACTGGTTTGGGGTCCCGCAGACCAATGAACTTGTATCTTAAACATTTCAACCGGGGTTACATACCTAATAACCAGTGTAGAAACATACCAACAGTTCTTCAACAACACCGCCTAGCCAACCTATAAGGGATAGGGTGAAATGTTACAACTTGGTCTATCATCAAATCGAGGAATAGGAACGGTAGTGGTAAAAAAAAATTGGTGCCGGAACTGTTCCTGACAGCTCCTTGAACTGTTCCATCGGTTCACAGTCTATCGTCTTTTTCAAAAGGGTTAACACATAGATTAATAGTGCCACGTTTTTTCTCCACAACTTCTCCAGACTTTCTGCTCATCACCTTCCCAGAAGCCACCTTGGAGCCCATGTGTGGACTGATGCCCATCAAGCCTCTAAAACAATAAAACAGAGAAAAGGAGGGAGAACAATTGAATAGATGTAAGCAATAGGTGTGTGCATTCATCAGAGGCCCCGTCAGAAACTGCCTCTAAGTAGAGGTCGAGTTGGTGTAAGAGGCTTGGGTAGGTGTAATTAATATCTGGAATTATTGTCTGTCTGGCCTATCAGAGAGCAAGGTGGAGCTACAACCACAACTCCTAAAACCAATGAAATGCCTAAAACCATATATCAACACCATCCATGCAGGGTACACTGCTGCACAAATCCTGAACACTTCTGAATCACAGTACTAAACCCCACTATCTGCAAGTTAGTGAATAGGAGGCCCAGTATGCTGCCTACAGCTATATACAGTGCATTCGGAAAGTATTCAGACCCTTCCCTTTTTGCACATTTTGTTACGTTACAGTCTTATTTTAAAATGGATTAAATGTTCCTCATGGATTAAAAATGTTCCTCATCAATCTACACACAATACCCTATATTGATGAAGTGAAAACAGGTTTTTAGACATTTTTGCACATTTATTACAAATAAAAAAACAGAAATACCATATTTACATAAGTATTCAGACCCTTTGCTATGAGACTTGAAATTGAGCTCCGGTGCATCCTGTTTCCATTGATCATCCTTGAGATGTTTCTACAACTTGATAGGTCCACCTGTAGTAAATTCAATTGATTGGTCATGATTTGGAAAGGCACACACCTGTCTATATAAGGTCACACAGTTGACAGTGCATGTCAGAGCAAAAACCAAGCCATGAAGTCGAAGAAATTGTACTTAGACAGACGAGACAGGATTGTGTCGAGGAACAGATCTGGGGAAGGGTCCAATAAACCTGTTTTTGCTTTGTCATTATTGGGTATTGTGTGTTGATTGATGAGGGGGGAAAACTATTTAATCCATTTTAGAATAAGTCTGTAACGTAACAAAATGTGGAAAAAGTCAAGGGGTCTAAATACTTTCGGAATGCACTGTATAAGGCATTTACACAGGCAGTCCAATTCTTATCTTTTGCCCAATAATTGGCAGAAGTGCTGATCTGATTTGGCTGTGTAAACCAAACATAAATGAGTTGGCTTGAGCCTTAGATTACCTTTGAACAAACTCAAGCGTGCATATGAGGCCTCCTCCAGCTACTGTAGATTGAAGTTATAGTAGCTTGCGAAGAGCGTAGCCATCCCATTCACAAAGTTGGTATGTGACCCCATGACCACCTGTCCTTCAATGGACAGCATCCAGGCTGTAGGTTTCATCAACATCTCTCCTGAAATATATAATCTTTACAATATAAACATTTTTCCACTAACCACCCCTCTCATATTTAGCTCGTCAATGGGTGCTGTTGGAGAGACGCAGCACTGTGGTGCTCCACCAACGTTCCATCAAATTCATTTAACATAAATGATGGAGCGTACGGTAGAAAGATAAGTAGCCTGTGGTGTTTTTCTGTAGCCCATAGACTGGAGACCAAATGTATTACAATGTCATGAGACAGACACTTTTTCAATAATTTGCTTATGAATGGAGAGAGAGAGTATGGGAGAAAGTCAACTACCGTACACTGAACAAAAATATAAACGCATCATGTAAAGTGTTGGTCTCATGTTTCATTAGCTGAAATAAAAGATCCCAGAAATGTTCCATATGCACAAAAGCTTATTTCTCAAAAATGTTGTCACAAATTTGTTTACATCTCTGTTAGTGAGCATTTCTCCTTTTCCAAGATAGTCCATCCACCCAACAGGTGTGGTATATCAAGATGCTGATTAAACAGCATGACCATTACACAGGTGCACTTTTGTGCTGGGGACAATAAAGGCCACTCTAAAATGTGCAGTTTTGTTTCACAACACAATTCCACAGATGTGTCAAGTTTTGAGAGAGTGTGCAATTGGCATGCTGACTGCAGGAATTTAATGTTAATTTCTTTACCATAAGCCGCCTCCAATGTCGTTTTAGAGAATTTGGCAGTACGACCAACCAGCCTCACAACCGCAGACCACGTGTATGGCGTTGGTTGTGCGAGCGGTTTGCTGATGTAAACGTTGTGAACAGGGTGTCCCGTGGTGGCGGTGGGGTTATGGTATGGGCAGGCAGGCAGGCATAAGCTACGGACAACGAACACAATTGCTTTTTATTGATGGCATTTTTAATGCACAGAGATACCATAACGAGATCCTGAAGCCCATTGTCGTGCCATTCATCCGCCGCCATCAACTCATGTTTCAGCATGATAATGCCGCAAGGATCTGTACACAATTCCTGGAAGCTGAAAATATCGTCCGATTTAAAAAAATATATATATATTTGTAATAATGACAATTACAACAATACTGAATGAACACTTATTTTAACTTAATATAATACATCAATAAAATCAATTTAGCCTCAAATAAATAATGAAACATGTTCAATTTGGTTTAAATAATGTAAAAACAAAGTGTTGGAGAAGAAAGTAAAAGTGCAATATGTGCCATGTAAGAAAGCTAACGTTTAAGTTCCTTGCTCAGAACATGAGAACATATGAAAGCTGGTGGTTCCTTTTAACATGAGTCTTCAATATTCCCAAGAAATAAGTTTTAGGTTGTAGTTATTATAGGAATTATAGGACTATTTCTCTCTATACAATTTGTATTTCATATACCTTTGACTATTGGATGTTCTTATAGGCACTTTAGTATTGCCAGTGTAACAGTATAGCTTCCGTCCCTCTCCTCGCTCCTACCTGGGCTCGAACGAGGAACACATCGACAACAGCCACCCTCGAAGCAGCGTTACCCATGCAGACAAGGGGAACAACTACTCCAAGTCTCAGAGCGAGTGACGTTTGAAACGCTATTAGCGCACACCCCGCTAACTAGCTAGCCATTTCACATCGGTTACACCAGCCTAATCTCGGGAGTTGATAGGCTTGAAGTCATAAACAGCAGAGCTGCTGGCAAAACGCACGAAAGTGCTGTTTGAATGAATGCTTACGAGCCTGCTGGTGCCTACCATCGCTCAGTCAGACTGCTCTATCAAATCATAGACTTAATTATAACATAAATACGAGCCTTAGGTCATTAATATGGTAGAATCCGGAAACTATCATCTCGAAAACAAAACATTTATTCTTTCAGTGAAATACGGAACCGTTCCGTATTTTATCTAACGGGTGGCATCCATAAGTCTAAATATTCCTGTTACATTGCACAACCTTCAATGTTATGTCATAATTACATAAAATTCTGGCAAATTAGTTCGCAACAAGCCAGGCGGCCCAAACTGTTGCATATACCCTGACTCTGCGTGCAATGAACGCAAGAGAAGTGACACAATTTCACCTGGTTAATATTGCCTGCTAACCTGGATTTCTTTTAGCTAAATATGCAGGTTTAAAAATATATACTTCTGTGTATTGATTTTAAGAAAGGCATTGATGTTTATGGTTAGGTACAGTCGTGCAACGATTGTGCTTTTTTTGCAAATGCGCTTTTGTTAAATCATCCCCCGTTTGGCGAAGATGGCTGTCTTTGTTAGGAAGAAATAGTCTTCACACAGTTCGCAACAAGCCAGGCGGCCCAAACTGCTGCATATACCCTGACTCTGTTGCAAGAGAAGTGACACAAAGAAATTCATGTTAGCAGGCAATATTAACTAAATATGCAGGTTTAAAAATATATTCTTGTGTATTGATTTCAAGGAAGGCATTGATGTTTATGGTTAGGTACCTTTTTCACGATTGCGCACCGCATCGATTATATGCAACGCAGGACACGCTAGATAAACTAGTAATATCATCAACCATGTGTAGTTAACTAGTGATTGATTGATTGATTGTTTTTTAAAAGATACGTTTAATGCTAGCTAGCAACTTACCTTGGCTTCTTACTGCATTCGCGTAACAGGCAGGCTCCTCGTGGAGTGCAATGAGAAGCAGGTGGTTAGAGCATTGGACTAGTTAACCGTAAGTTTGCAAGATTGAATCCCCGAGCTGACAAGGTAAAAATATGTCGTTCTGCCCCTGAACAAGACAGTTAACCCACCGTTCCTAGGCCATCATTGAAAATAAGAATGTGTTCTTAACTGACTTGCCTAGTTAAATAAAGGTGTAAAAAAAAAAAAAAAAAACGGCCAAATCGGTGTCCAGAAATACCGATTTCCGATTGTTATGAAAACTTGAAATCGGCCCTAAGTAATCGGCCATTCCGATTAATCGGTCAACCTCTACTCTGGATGGACATGTATGACAGCGTTTTCCAGTTTCCGCCAATATCCAGCAATTTCACACAGCTATTGAAGAGGAGTGGGACAACATTCCACAGGCCACAATCAACAGCCTGATCAACTCTATGCGAAGGAGATGTGTTGCGCTGCATGAGGCAAATGGTAGTCACATCAGATCCACGCCTCTACCTTTTTTTATGGTATCTGTGACCAACAGATGCATATCTGTATTCCCAGTCATGTGAAATCCATAGATTAAGGCAATAATGAAGTTATTTCAATTCACTGATTTCCTTATATGAACTGTAACTCAGTAAAAGCTTGGAAATTGTTGGATGTTGTGTTTAGATTTTTGTTCAGTATAAAAAGGCAAGCGGGCAGACAATAGCTTTGGAGCGGCTGAGGCATAATCAAAGAGAGGTGGACAGCAAATGGTGCTGAATTTAATTGATTTAAACAGTTGTCTTCATTTTTATTTGACTTCACTCACAACAAGAGGGCTATATTGGAGCCTATTTCTTCCTATTAAAGAAAATAAAAGGTAGGCCTACCTCTTTGACAGACCCAATTATGCTATCCATAGATTTGTCGGTATAACCAAATCGACCAAAACTGTCTTTATGCACTCCTTAAATACCTCTATGCCTGGGAAGGGCTTGGTGTGTTTGGTTAAAACCAGGGCTCAAATTGAGTGAAGGTATGCCATACCTTTTGTTAAAGTAAATGGCAAAAATGATACCTATTTTAAGCTTTATATTTTGAAATAAATAAAAAGTATCCCGATAAGCATTGTTATAACGCTTAACTGCGTGATGCATTATTCTAGAAACCAGCTTTAAAATTCCCACAAAATCCGTGACTCATGAAAAATGTACTTTGCTATCCCTATTAATTGAGCTTTTTACTTTCTGAAAAGTGAAAATGTTGAATCACAGGCAGTTTATAGGGAAACACGTATGTTGTTAGGTTAAACAATGGACGAGTAGCCAGCAGTTGAAGCTTAAATTGTTCTGCCTCGGTGGAACAATGCATATTTCTCCCTGTCAATTCTTGCCTGAATTTTTTCATTATCCACCTTTCTTTTGAGACTTTTTCATAGTATATTTTCTCTTGATTGCAAGCAATCAATGCACAAAGAAATGTAAAACTATTTTAAAAGACATTGGTGATTTTATCAGTGTAATCAGTTCGAAAATATTAGGATGTGTTATTGACACGATTATATAGCCTACTAAGCAGACTGTGTTTGAAGCCACACTTTACACGAGGGTAGCTCTCCAGGAACAGGGTCGGAGAGCCCTGGTACATGATGAGATTATTATGGATAAGAGCAGAAATGTTTTGTATTTGTCAAGCATCGATCATCATGTCACCAGAATAAAACCCTCGGCATTTATTGGAAAGGAGCATCAAGCTCATACCGTGCACTTTCACCACCCTGTAAAGTTCATCCAAATGTGCTTTACTCTGTAGCCTAACAAACTGCATGGTCTCCCTTGTCGTAGTGGGAGGACCACACAACATGTCATCGCGTGACTCCCAAATTTACTTCGATATGATTGTTATTATAGGCTATCAATAATTGCGCATAAAGGCGTTTCTACCGCCAATTCTAGCATGATTAATTTGACAACGCAAAAAGATCCCACCATGTCGAAACCACAAATTATCTGTTCGCATTCATACAATTGTACCAAACCGCCATACAAAAATTCCGCACTTGGTTTTATTTTCGTAGACAGATTTTGGGCGGAGTAAAATCTCTCGCTTCGCCTCTTCCTTCCTTTCTGGTTTGGATCAACACTTCCGGAACACTTTCATATCAGTGGAGGCGAACTGAACAGGGCTCTGGGAGGCGTAGCTTGACATAACCTTAGCCAAATTGACATCGCGACCTTGTTTCTGGCGTAATTGTCACTACACAAACGGAAAATAAATGACTAAATGCACCCAGGATCACATTGAAAGTAAGTTTATATTTCCACAAACCTCGCAAGCTAACATTGACTAATAGCTAAAGCTAGTCCATTAACGTTAGCTAACCGCTGCATTTCTGAACGACGCCGGCTAGGCTAGGTTTAACAGCTAGCTAGCTAGCTAACTAACTAACAACTTAATGGCCTGAACTAAAGACAGTGTCTGGACAATTAGCTACCTTTAGCCAGCTAGCTAACGAACTACCTAGACAACATTTTGACCACACAGGGAATGCATCTTGGTTGTCTGTTTTGTTTGTGTGGTGCCGACAGTGCATGGAATTGGGAGTGGTTGGTGTTTGTTGCCAGTCAAGTGCGAGTTTCCGTCATTAGTTAATTAACTAGCAAGCTATATCGTTTATGGGCTAATAAGTTAGCTAAGATTAGTGATTCGTTTTATGTTCTAATAAGTAAAACGGAGAGTCGCTAGTTTATCATAAGTAACGTTAACTAATGTAAACTAGCTACAGTAAGTTAGCTAGTTAGGTCCAGTATCTGTCTCGTTACTCAAAACCTTGTCAGAACCAAACTAGCCAGGTGTCTGAGTTGAGCATTTTAGCTAAACAATATTCGTCTTTCCAGTTAACTAATTTAACCCTTCCTGAAGTAGTATGCAACCTACGTTAGGTAACTGGCTATGCTATCTAGATTATATTGACGGTATGGTCCTTGATCCTGTCCAGAAGTTAGGGGTCCAAGTAGTTGAGGCTCGTCATAAAATGTACAATAACTTTTCAATGTCTTGTCCAGGTGGCCTAGCCACATCCTCCTTCAAGATGGGACGCTTATAATAGAGGCTATCTCGTGAAATAACTTTAAGTAAGAATTTGGTTTTGAAAAATTATTATAGTTTAATCTACTCTGCTGGTTCGTAGAGGTGTTGGTCCAGTTTGGGTTGGAATTTAAGACAATGTTAACAGGAAAGTATCAGGCTATAACAAGTTGACGATCTATGGAACCCAGGACTCCTTGCAAAACAGTGGCTGAATTGTTACTGAGTGGGCTATCCTGGCTAAATAAATAATATGAAATGAGCCTAAAAGTCAGTCCCATTGCCTGCAGTACCTGCGGTGTGTTACAGGGACCACCTGCCAGCAGTCTTAACCAATTCAACATGTAGAATTGTGGACGGCTGTCATCAATAGTTTAACACCCTTCAGCGTGCCAATCCAAAAACTAAACTAAAGCTTGGGCAGTATGTTCCAATGAGTCTAAAATATGAAGACAATCTAGTCAGCCCTACCCGATCAGATCAAACCTCCAGCAGCATAGTTAGCTAGCTTGCACTGGAGATTGATCCAATGGTCCATTCAAAGCATGGAACTTTTATTTTTTTTAACAATCTTTACTTGCTGATTCTTGACTTGGAAGGCACAGGTGTGGAGTAACATTTTTTTGCGGAATATTCTCTGAGTATCAGAAACAGACATTTTATAAGACACCAGTTGCCTTCCACATCGAGAATGTAGAAAGTATCGGCAAGTAGGCTAAAGGTTGGTTGAAAATAAATGTACCATGCTTTCAATGTACCATCGGATCTACCTTAAGTACATGGCACGCTAGTTAACTATCCTGCCGGAGGTTCGATTCTGATCGGCTAGTCAGAGACCATCGGTGGCAGTCCTGCATCTTTCTGTAGCTTTGAAGAGATAATTTAACATTGGCTGTTTTTTTTCCTATTAGTCTAGGCCTGTGGCCAGGTTGTTATATCCAGACAAAATTACTACTGCTTTATTTAAATTTACTCTTGGACTTCCCAACCTTTCTGCCTGTGTTTCTAGGGTGTTAAACTTGGTGAGCAGGTGTTCATTTTTTTGTTTTTCTTCACTGCATGTTCTTGACTCCATGGTAACACAGGACTGTCCATGTTACATCACTGTGTAGCAGGGGTTTATCATAGCTGAATTTTTTGGGAAACACTCTTTGTAAGCCATAATGCTCTTTAGGCCTAACCTATATTCCAGAGCATACAGTAAGGTTTAAAATGACACCAAACCTTGCACTATACCATCAGATACTGTCTGAAAGGAGCCCTGTGAAGGCTCATATTGAACAGGACATTTCCATCTGTTAGAAAGGTATGAACAACCTGTTTTGTATTTTTTTTTATTAATTTGTCATAGTTTGAGCTGTCCATTGTGTAACATGTTTGGCAACATAAGAACTTCACTCCATGGCGGTGTGACATTGTTTCATTTGATTAAATACCGCGAATGGAAAGAATACACAGGTCTTTATAAAAATAAAGTTGGTAGCTATTCAAGCAGAGTGAGAATACATTTGAAACACACACACATCAAACAACTACCAGTGTTCTAAGCAGTGTAGTGGCTACTGTGTCATTCCACACATTATAGTGTACCACATTATGATTCATAATACCCATAAAACCTAGCGGTCAAACAGGGAAATGGTTCTAATCGTTTTTCCACCATTCATGTTTCCCATAGGGGATTTTGGAAACAATTAAAATAAGGGCTGTGTTTTGTGTAGGCTTACCCTGTCGTAACGTTTTGATAACTGTGTAAATCTCTCTAGGACAAGGTGACTTTTATCAATATATTTGCCTATATTTACCTGCAAAAAATGAAATGCTAATTAGCTGCTAATGTGGCTATCATAAAGAACTACAAATACCATGATGATCTGGTGACTTTTTATTTTAGTAATTTATTAATTACTACATTTAGCTAAGTCTCTTTTAATTGGACAATTGACAATACCTGTTTGCAAAGGTGTCGGCTAGAGTTGACGTGCAGGGATTTGTAGTCTTGCATGTCCAAGAGGGATAAACATGGTTATCAAAATGTCACGCCAGGGTAAGCCTACATGAAACACCTCCCTTTAAGTGTTTGTAAAATCCCATATGTGAACAATAAATGTTGGGAAAATGACTGGAACCATTTCCCTGTTTGACCTCTAGGTTTTATGCGTATTATAACACCTACACTGTGGGGCTCTATAGTAGGCTTAGCCATGAAGTGGGTGAGGTGCACAGAGCTGGACTTCGATTAACAGGAGCTATGCAGAACCGCTTCAAAAATGAAGAGAGGTGAAGGGAGGAGGGAGCCTTCCACTAGTTCTGAAGTGGGAATATGTGAGGGTGGTGTGACTGAGTCACTGCAGGCGTGAGACACACACAAACATTCTCTATTGAAACACCAGCCTTTATTGTCACAATGGCATGTAAAAGACCTGCTCCTGTACTTTTTTGATTTGTCCTGCCTTAAGAAAAAAAAACTTTTCATTGGGCAGTAACTGGATTGAAGTGTAAAACCCCCTCCATCCACAGCCTTGTCACTCCAAAGAACTGGTAAGGCATCAGTGAACCTGAAATTGCAATGAAATCCTACAATGTCTTGAATTAGTGCACATGGAACATGACCACAATGAAAACAATCCTTAAAGAAATAGGCCTGTCAAACATATCGTAGGTCTAAATGATTTTTTCCCCCTGATAATTTTCTCCAGTATTGGACTGTGTTCATGGCACTGCCTTTTTGCTAAAGTTCTCCACATTACCGGCATTTCTTGTAGTGTAAATGGCCTGAATGGTCTTAAGTGTAGTAAATTGGAAGTAGAGGAGATATAATAGTGTTTTGTTCATCTCGTGTTTGTAACGGTTTATATCTGCCTCCCCTCACTTGACTGGTGAACCCCATCTCAAAGTTTTACAGGTTTCAATTATTCATGAAGCCCCTCTGCCGAGTGCCTTTGTGTCTGATATTACGTGCATTCTCTGTGACCCCAGGTCTGATTGGATGCTGCACGTCAAGGGTTATTTGCACTGATTTGATCGATGTGCCGGACTAACTCGTTTCCATCAATACTCTTCATGGACAATGGAGGGAAAATGCTTTGCTGGGCAGTCACTGTCAGATGCAGTCCGAGCACGCAGATCGGTTTAGCTTGAGAAAAGGGTCTCCAAACCAGCCTTGTAACAAACTATGGCCCTAGTGAAACAGTCAAAGTTTTGAGGGTCTTGCATCTAGGGTGCAGGAAGCACAGAACTATCTTTGTCTTTTGATAGCCATCTCACAGTGACTGCTTTTTTTCCCTCTATCACTTCTCCTCTGCGAATAGAAACTCTTTGATCCAAGCGCAGGAAATCTCTCATAGGAAGCTGGCCTAATTTGTGAGATCCCATGTCACTCAGCTGAATAACAAAACCATATTGTGGAGTACATTGACATATCCCTAGCACCAAGGCCCTCTCCTGCCATTGTCAGAGGGCGATGGAGCAGACAATTGTAGGAAATGAAGGGGGATCTGAAGACATTGATTTTCTTTAATGAATTATTAACCAAATGCTTAGTGTTTTCTGCAGGTTGGTGAGACCTGTCCTATGTTTCTTTTCGGTCTAGTAGTGGCAAATATATCATATACCATCATGATTACTGAGGCTAGGTCAATTCCCCAAAATGTGTGATGTAGTCTAATTTGTTAATGTATGGGAAATAATTGATTCACCTAGTATGTAGGCCTATCCACTATAATGGTTGTAGTTAATAGCCTAAACTCTCACTGTGTAGGTAGTACAGTATATAGGTAGCCTACATATGCCTATTAGTTACAAATATGGTATATTTTCTAAAAGGTCACATTTGAATAATGTTTGACTATATTCATGGGAGTAATATCCCTCACATTAGTGTCAAAGTCCCATAAGTTTGCCTCCACAGACAAAAAAAACAGGGTCTGTGTCACTTTGACAAGGTCACTAGTGCATATGTTTAGAACACAGTTCCTGGTTTGTAGTTGTAGCTTGTTGTCAAGGTGCACGATCTACAGTTGAATGCTAAGGCTAATGTTTACAGCATTAAAGAAATCCTATTCATTATGAGCCAAAGTGCAGTTTTAAACTGCGCTTATCTCTGGAGAAACAAGACTTACATGGAAAATGAATAGGAACAGGAAACACAAAATGATTCGAAACAAATGTGAGATTTTCAGCTTAAACATTTTAAACTCTTCAAATCAAATTTTATTTGTCACATAAACATATTGAGCAGATGTTATTGCGGGTGTAGCGACACGCTTGTATTCCTAGCTCCAACAGTGCAGTAGGTTCTAAAAACAATACACATTAATTAAGAAATATATAAATATTGGATTGAGCAAAGTCGGATTTGCATTGACTAAAGTACAGTAGAATAGAATACAGTATATACATATGAGATGAGTAAAGCAGTATGTAAACATTATTAAAGTGACTAGTGTTCCCTTATTAAAGTGGCCAGTGATTCTAAGTCTGTATATAGGGCAGCAGCCTCTAAGGTGCAGGGTTGCGTAACCGGGTGGAAGCCGGCTAGTGATGGCTATTTAACAGTCTGATGGCGTTGAGATAGAAGCTGTTTTTCAGTCTCTCGGTCCCAGCTTTGATGCACCTGTACTGGCCTCGCCTTCTGGATGATAGCGGGGTAAACAGGCCATGGCTTGAGGGTGGTTGTGCTTGATGTGACATTGGGTGCTGTAGGTGTCCTGGAGGGCAGGTAGTTTTCCCCCGGTGATGTGTTGGGCAGACCGCACCACCCTCTGGAGAGCCCTGCGGTTGCGGGCGGTGCAGTTGTCATACCAGGCGGTGATACAGCCTGACAGGATGCTCTCAATTGTGCTTCTGTAAAAGTTAAGGTTTTACTTATTTTTCACCACACTGTCTGTGTGGGTGGACTATTTCAGATCGTCAATGATGTGTACGCCTAGGAACTTGAAGCTTTCCACCCTCTTCACTGCGGTCCCGTCGATGTGGATAGGGGCGTGCTCCCTCTGCTGTTTCCTTAAGTCCACGATCAGCTCCTTTTGTTTTGTTGAGTGAGAGGTTATTTTCCTGACACCACACTCTTGAGAGCTCTCACCTCCTCCCGGTAGGCTGTCATTGTTAGTAGTCAGGCCTACTACTGTTGCGTCGTCTGCAAACTTGATCAATGAGTTTAAGGCATGCGTGGCCACGCAGTCATGGGTGAATAGGGAGTACAGGAGGGGGCTGAGCACGCACCCTTGTGGGGCCCCTGTGTTGTGGATCAGCGAAGTGGAGGTGTTGTTTCCTACCTTCACCACCTGGGGAAGACCCATCAGGAAGTCCAGGACCCAGTTGCATACAGCGGGGTTCAGACCCAGGGCCTCAAGCTTAATGATGAGCTTGGAGGGTACTAGGGTGTTGAATGCTGAGCTCTAGTCAATGAACAGCATTCTTGCATAGGTATTCCTATGGGGCGGCAAGCAAATTGAAGTGGGTCTAGGGTGTAAGGTAGAGCTGATATGATCCTTGACTAGCCTCTCAAAGCACTTCATGATGACCGAAGTGAGTGTTACGGGGCAATAGTCATTATTAGCAATGGTGGACATCTTGAAGCAAGTGGGGACAGCAGACTGGGATAGGGAGTGATTGAATATGTCCGTAAACACTCCAGCCAGCTAGTCTGTGCACGCTCTGAGGACGCAGCTAGGGATGTCGTCTGGGCCGGCAGCCTTGCGAGGGTTGACACGCTTTAACCTGTTTGGGATAGGGGGAAGCATTTTCACGTTTGAATGAAAAGCGTGCCCAGCGTAAACTGCCTGCTACTCTGTCCCAGTTGCTAATATATACATATTATTAGTAGATTTGGATAGAAAACACTCTGACGTTTCTAAAACTGTTTGAATGATGTCTGAGTATAACAGAACTCATATGGCAGGCGAAAACCTGAAAAAACCTGCCTATCGAATATACAGTGTCTATGGGGTTATATTGCACTTCCTGAGGCTTCCACTAGATGTAAACAGTCTTTAGAACCTTGTTTGATGCTTCTACTGTGAAGTGGGGGTGAATGAGAGGGGATTGAGTAAGGTCTCTCCCAGAGTGCCATGAGCTGACCATGCGCGTTCACGTGAGAGTTAGCTGGAGTTCCATTGCATTTCTGAAGAAAAAGGAATTCTCTGGTTGGAACATTATTGAAGATTTATGATTAAAAACATCCTAAAGATTGATTCTATACTTTGTTTGACATGTTTCTACGAACTGTAATATTACTTTTTTTGTCTGAACTAAGCGATCGCGCATTGAGCATTTGGATTACTGGGCTAAACCCGCGAACAAGGAGGTATTTGGACATAAATTATGGACGTTATCGAACAAAACAAACATTTATTGTGGAACTGCGATTTCCCGGGAGTGCATTCTGATGATCATCAAAGGTAAGTGAATATTTATAATGCTATTTCTGACTTCTTTTGACTACACAACATGGCGGGTACCAGTATGGCTTGTTTTGGTCTCTGAGCGCCTTACTCAGATTATTGCATGGTTTGCTTTTTCCGTAAAGCTTTTTTGAAATCTGACAAAGCGGTTGCATTAAGGAGAAGTATATCTTTAAATCTGTGCATAATACTTGTATCTTTTAGCAATGTTTATTATGAGTATTTCTGTAAATTGATGTGGCTCTGTGCAAACTCACAGGATGTTTTGGAGGCAAAGCCAAATGTAAACTGAGGTTTTTGGATATAAATATGAACTTGATCGAACAAAAGATACATGTATTGTGTAACATGTCTTCCCGGGAGTGTCATCTGATGAAGAATATCAAAGGTTAGTGATTTAATTTGATCTCTATTTCTGCTTTTTGTGACTTCTCTCTTTGGTTGGAATATGGCTGTATGCTTTCTGTGACTAGTTGCTGACCTAACATAATGATATGTTCAGCTTTCGCCGAAAAGCCTTTTTAAAATCGGACACTATGGTTGGATTAACGAGAAGTTTATCTTTAAAATGGTGTCTAATACTTGTATGTTTGAGAAATTTGAATTATGAGATTTCTGTTGATTGAATTTGGCGCCCTGCAATTTCATTGGCTGTTGGCGAGCGGAACCCCGTTCCCAGACAGGTTCATGTCTGTCGTGTCTTTGAATGTCTTACTCACGTCGGCCACGGAGAAGGAGAGCCCACAGCGGTGGCACTGTGTTATCCTCAATGCGGGTGAAATTAGTGTTTAGCTTGTCCGGAAGCAAGACGTCGGTGTCCCCTTTGTAGTCCGGGATTGTCTGTAGACCCTGCCACATACGTCTTGTGTCTGAGCTGTTGAATTGCGACTGACGTTTTGCCTGTGATTGCCTTACAGAGGGAATAACTTCACTGTTTGTATTCGGCCATATTCCCAGTCACCTTGCCATGGTTAAATGCGGTGGTTCGCGCTTTCAGTTTTTTGCGAATGCTGCCATCTATCCGCTGTTTCTCGTTTGGTTTGTGTAGTATCCTTAAAGGCTTCTTAGAATTACGACTCATGAGACTTACGTACGGTTTAGTATTTAATTGTAACTTAGATTTACATTATCTTATGCACCTGGCTTAAACTACCTGAAGCTTTCTTAATCATGGTAATATAGGCAGACATAGGAAATAGCTACGGATAGCGGAAAGCAAACCCGTCTTGAGTCAATACTGCCATCTATTGGTAAACATAAATATACCAGGTTACTACAGTTTGAATAGGTTTTAAGTCACCGTGGGTACAACATCTCCTATACACTTCCTGATGAACTCCGTCACTATATCCGTGTATTCGTCAATGTTATTCTGAGGCTACCCGGAACATATCACAGTCCGCGTGATCAAAACAATCTTGACGCATGGATTCTGATTGGTCAGACCAGCGTTGAATAGACCTTAGCACAGGTACTTCCTGTTTGAATTTCAGCCTATAGGAAGGGAGTAGCAAAATAGAATCGTGATCAGATTTGTAGAAGGGACGGCAGGGGAGGGCCTTGTAGGCATTTCGAAAAGTTGAGTAGCAGTGGTCCAATATTTATCCAGGGCGAGTACTACAGTCAATGTGTTGTTTGAACTTCGGTAGCGTTTTCCTCAAAATTGCTTTGTTAAATCTGATGTAATTGGCAACAACCACTGTTAATCGTGTTGCTGTTGCACAGTACCGCACCTCCCTTTCACTTCTGGCCAGTGTGTTACTGACATGCCAATTTCACTGCTGCCAAATCAGTTTAGGTTTAATCATTTTAATTTAAGGGAGCTATTCATAAGGCCTGCTCTGCTTTGTTTGTGGTTCCCTGTGTTGCCATAAACCAACAGAGTCCCAAGCCACAGCCCTTGCATTGAATAGGGAGGTTAAGGGGACTGGCTACTAATGCTGCCACATCTCTCTCATTCCTCTTCATGGCCATGGCAAATTATCGCCAATCTGCACTGCCTCTGTACTTATGAGGTGGAATAAGATCAATTAAGCAAATACTGGCTTGGAGGAGGTTCCCCTAATAGCCACTACCAGCAATCTCCTGGGGGGGGTTTATAAAGTAGCCTCTGCATGTAATCTGAGATTTATGAGACTGATTTTGAATTTGGTAATATTTTGTCTTGCGAGTTTATATCATTCTTATCGAGATGGCTGTCAAACATGTTGTGAAGACAATTGATACTGGGAGTCATGAAATATTTATGAAGCCACCTCTTGAAATTTGCTAAATAAAGTATTACATTTTTGTGTGTGCAGAAAACAACAGGATAATAATATTGCAAACATGTAGCCCTAGGATGGGGCTAAGTGTTAGGCTACTTTACATAGGCCTATGTGAAAAACTTGTGAATAGTTCAGGATGGCACACATCTGAACTGTCCAGCAAGCTTGTCAAACTGTGGATTACCATGGGGCTCTGGGAAAAAGTATTCTGAAAGTATAAATTAAGGACTCCCCGATAGATATACTCTGGTAAACAATATAGTTGAAGTGGTCAATGGTTTTTTGTGGATTTATTTTATCCTGCTGTGGGGTTGTCATGGGTTATCAATACCTAGTCACTGCATGGTTCATCTCAGCAGGACAATTAAATTAGACTATTTCTGACATTTCCTTTCTCCTCCTTTCCAGGATACCTGTGAAAGCTCTTGCTTCCCACCCAAATGTCACAGTGACAGGGGCGGGCGGAGGCAGAGCCCGTTGCCCCGGCCCCTTTGCCCAACTGCAGAGCAGCACCTGTCAGGGAGCACACCCTCCCATTCCAGTCCTCTGGGTGGCACCTTGAGCCATGGAGCACCCACGGGAGAAAGAGGGTGAGAGACCTGCACGCAGCAGCAAGGCAGGTCAGGGGCGCAGCGGGCACTCGCGCCCCTCGGGATCAGGCTCCTCTGGAGTGCTCATGGTGGGGCCCAACTTCCGTGTGGGCAAGAAGATCGGCTGTGGTAACTTTGGAGAGCTGAAGTTGGGTAAGAACAGCCTAACCCTTTAAATAATACATTTGGGTTGTTTGGAAATGACGATACATTATATACTGGATGTATGAACATTTGTTTAAAGCTGAAAATATTGGGCCTTGACTATGTTCTACTCCTCTTGGAAATGTAAAACCTTGTTCACTGATATATTCCTAGTTCCCTCTTTTCACCCTCACTATCAAATTGTACATGGGGCTTAACTGTGTACACTTTGTTAAACACACTGTTAATCTTATCATATCTCGACTTGATTCAAGTTGGATGCAATGACCGCATCATAATGAGTTCAGGCCCCAGCTAATCTGCCATGGCTGTAGACACCTGAGTTGATACCCAGATTACATTGGCAGCAAATATGTATTTCATTTTCATTGTGGATAATAACTTGGAGAGCTGAATGTCTATCTAAGATATCTGGGTTGTCTAATGACTAACTTCTCCAGGTAGGACAGTGAGGAGCATTAAGCCATATGAAATGACTGAGCTATAGCCAGAAAGCTCAGGCTTTACTGTTTGTACTGAAATGGCTCTGTCCTGAAACTGTTTGAGAGACTAAGATTCTCCTTCCCTCTGCTCTGCTGCCGCCCACATGGAAAATAGTCCGGGAGGGGGTGGGCGAGAGAATGGCTTTTCTTTGGTATGCTCCATGCATGCACTGCTGAAGTTCTGAGGCCTATTGTTTGCCTATGGCATTGTCACTCAGCATGAGTGTGGCTGGGTTCCATAGGCTCATCGACTCACTTTTGAGGGATTTAATAAAGTCCTTAACTCTACTGACATTAAAAAAGCCTACAGGGTGCAAGACATCTTAACATTTTATGTAAATACTTAATGACTTAGGAGGGAGTTGTTATTCAGTCCCGTGTTGTCTTTTGACTAGATTGAATCAAATTTTACTTCATTATAGAACTGGGCGATATGGACAAAAATTCACATTTCCTTAATTTATGTTATGATAAATAGAATGATAAGTTTAACATTAATGTGCACCAGTTGTCTTTTTTTTATGAACCTTTAAACTACGAATACTAGTTTGATGGTTGTAGCCATCAATTGTCCCATTAACAATCACCCATATTAGCAAACTCATTTCAAACTTTGCATTTCACTAGTGTAGGCTACTTATCATAATGAACAATATTAGCTAATTTCCTGCAATAAGTGTATGGTCTGTGTCGATACATTTTTGGTTTATCGTCCTAACTCTACTTTGTTAATCAAGGGACCTCAACAAATTGTTCAATGTTGAAATTCCAACAATCTCAATGTTCAAGCAGAGGATTGTATTTGTTATGAATAGAACATGTCACAAGATGTCTTCATTGAGCCAGTGCTAACCATAAAATAAGCCTCCAAGATGTGTACACTAAACCTTTGACATTTTTAGTCAGGAATCTCAAAATATTAGTGGTCCATTTCAAAATGCAAAATTTCACTTTATGTAGTATTCTAAGTAAAGTACTTGAATCCTACAATTATCAATGTTCTCCCACTGTCCTACGTATTACCCCACACTTATACAAATATAATTTCACTGCTCTGTGCAGGATCATTGCATCCAAACACAAGCCTTGTTGTTCTCACTTTCCTACCTAGTGTCACACTGTTGGTGTCAGCACTTTCATTCTCAGCTTGCCCAGCAAACGTGCTGAATTTCACATGCCTGCAAGGGGATTTATGCCGCACTTCTCTCAGATGACACCTTTTGTATTGCAATATCACTTACAGCAGGGGTCGGCAAAAGGCAGCCCAGTGGATTTTTTTTGTGGCCCCAAGTAAAATAGAGTTAAATTCCTGGTGACTTGTCTTTTGATCCCCCCCCAAAAAATAATCCCTCCTATTAATTTATCTAAAAATGAGTTTCATTCAGGAAATCTGTTCACCAAGTATTCCCATGAATAAAAGAGACATACAGTGCCTTAAAGTATGCACCCCTTGACTTTTTCTACATTAGTTGTGTTACAGCCTGAATTTAAAATGTATTAAATTTAGATTTTTTTGTCACTGGCCTACACACAATACCCCATAATGTTAGTGGAATTGTTTTTATTATTAATTAACAAAGAAAAGCTGAAATGTCTTGTCAATAAGTTTTCAACCTCTTTATTATGGCAAGCCTAAATAAGTTCAAGATTAAACATTTGCATAACAATTCACATAAGTTGCATGGACTATGTATGCTATAATAGTGTTGAACGTGGTTTTTGAATGACTCATCTCTGTACCCCACACATACAGATAATTGTAAGGTCCCTCAGTCGAGCAGTACATTTCAACCATAAAGACCAGGGAAGCAGACATTGAATATCCCTTTGAGCATGGTGAAGTTATTAATTACACTTTGGATGGTGCGTCAATACACCCAGTCACTACAAAGATACAGGTGTCCTTCCCAACTCAGTTGCAAGAGAGGAGGGAAACTGCTCGGGATTTTCTCATGAAGCCTGTGGTGACTTTTAAACAGAGATTAATGGCTGTGATGGGAGAGCTGAGGATGGTTAACAACATTGTAGTTACTCCACAATACTAACCTAATTGACAGATTTGAAAGGAAGCCTGTACAGAATAACAATATTCTAAAACATGCATCCTGTTTGCAGTAAGGTATTGAAGTAAAACTGCAAAAAATGTGGCAAAGAAATTAACTAAGTTCTGAATGCAAAGTATTATGTTTGGGGCAAATACAACACATTACTGAATACCACACTCCATATTTTCAAGCATAGTGGTGGCTGCATCATGTTATGGGTATGCTTGTGATCATTAAGGACTGGGGAGGTTTTCAGGATAAAAATAAATGGAAAGGAGCTAAGCACAGGCAAAATCCTAAAGGAAAACCTGGTTGTCTGCTTTTCCTGATTGACCGAGTTAGTTTTGACTTAAAGCTACTTGAAAATCTGTGGCAAGATCTGAAAATAGTTGTCTAGCAATGATCAACAACCAATTTGACATAGCTTGAATCATTTTGAAAATAATAATAGGGAAATGTCACAGTCCAGGTGTCCAAAGCTCTTAGACTAACCCAGAAAGACTTACAGCTGTAATTGCGGCAAAAGGTGATTCTACAATTATTGACTCGGTGTGAATACTTATATAAATTTGATTTCTGCATTTCAATTTCAGTAAATGTGCAAACTTTTCTAAATACATGTTTTCACTTTCATTGTGGTGTATTGTGATGTAAAAAAATATTGAATCCATTTTGGATTCAGGCTGTAACAACAATGTGGAATAAGTCAGGGGGTATGAGTACTTAAGGCACTGTATGTGATCGTGTCTCAATGTAATCAAGGTATACAATTATGATTTTGATATACAATCTATTTTTGGGCTTAGTTGTGGTCCAATTTGCAGTGTGCAAATTGTTATAATTATTTTCCTACCTCCCGACCATCCTCTCCGCCAAAATTCGGCCCGCGGCTGAGTCTTGTTGCCTTCCCCTGACTTAGGAGAGAATGTATGCCTCGCTCACTCTATTACCATCAGAGACGGATCATTCGAGGAAAAAATGACTTTGGTTTTGTTCATTCATTTGAAGTTGATAGTTTTATGCAGGACATGCACCCAGTGTTAGGCTACACGTGATAGGGTTCACAAACTGCAATACATGGTATTGCACAATAGGCATATGCAGATGCCTAATGGTGCATTAGTGGCCCCTGGTTATTGTCCTCATCTCAACTGTCCAATTCGAATGTTGTACGCCTCTGACTTTCCAGATGTTTTGTTCAGTCATCATTGTTATTTGTGAAGCATGTGTCTTCGAGACCTATGGGAGTTTAAATTGTTCCTTAAGACTCCTAAAATATTCCTTGGCTGCACTGGATGTGCAATCTCATCTGTTTGAAATAAGTTGTTTACCCAACCTTCTAATAACCTTTTTTTTGTTATCCAGGTAAAAATCTCTACACCAATGAGTATGTTGCAATAAAATTGGTAAGTATGGAGCCTTTATTAGGGTTGGGCGGTATCCTGATTTTCATATTGTCTTTCTCACATGACAGGATTTACGGTATTACTGGCTTAGTACACAAGGGGGCTCCAAAAACGCAAGATAAAGCCTATTGGGCATCTCTTACCTGAATGCTAACAAAATAAGCACAAGTAATAGCCAATTTCCACAGGCTGCTAGCTAAATATGCTAACGAGCGCAAACTAAAATAAGTGTATTGCAATGACAGGCAATCCAGCTCATAAAGTTATACATGTGTAGGTAGTGGCTACTGAATGTCTTTTTTGTTGTTGAATTTTGACATTTGCAAGGCGATTTGAACGAGAGACATTGTGCAAATGAACAAAGTTTTGATGCATGCTTGTCTGAAGGAAGAACAGTACTGCCTCTGGAGCAGCATGTCTACATGCTGTGTCTGAAGTCGCCAGAGTAATGGGCCTGCCTCCTCTGCTCGGAGAAGAGGGGGAGGAGCAGACGGGCCAAGAACGAACTGAAGAAAAAAACACAAGGAAATCAAGATAACAGTGGCAGCTGTACAAATAACTTATCCAAAGGGCTTTGACTTTTCAAACATGGCAGAAAGCTAACACAATATGATGCCCCGTCACCTTATTAATTCAGTCACTTACTAAGATAACACGACCCCTGAGTTGAACTTGCTAACGCAGAGTTCTGCGTTTTTTTCGCGCAGGAAAAATATATAAAACGCATAACAAATACCTTGCTGCATTTTGTAAGCATAGATCTAAAATACTACTTGTTGTAATTTCTGCTCGGCATCCAACTAATTTTGTGCTTCAGTTGCGCTTCTAAATTCTGAGAATTCACAAAATGTGCATTCTATCAGCAAGACGGGGCTCTGACTGGTGTGTAGCTACATTTCTCCAGTACTTTTCTCGTAAAATGCAAGATGAGCTGATTTAATTAAACAAAACAATAGGAAATATAGCTGGCTACGTTCTTTCTATGATAGGCCTAAACATTAGAAATATGATGGTCATGCGTCGTTTTTGCAAAAAATACCTTGCATTTTCATTAATCTCATTTACTTGTGGCTGCCATTCAAATAGCGTTGCACTTCTGTAGTCATCTGATGAAAAATGAAGCTGTTTTCTGCTGAATGAGTTGCACTAATGTATCTTCTGTGAAGGAAAACTATAGTTGCATGACCCTGATCACTCTATTGAAAAAATAATAATAATTTGACTTTCAATATAAAACACGACCCCTGTAAATACACTGCTGGACCTGCTCCCGTTTTCTCCCATTGTGCTATTTACAATCAAACGTGACTGGCTCAGCTGTTCTGGGGAGCTACTTAATTTTGATTTTATTTAACCGTTATTTAGCTAGGCAAGTCAGTTAAGAACAAAATCTTATTTTAATATTTTTTTATTTATTTAACATTTATTTGCTTTCTTGGCCAGGTTGCAGTTGTAAATGAGAACTTGTTCTCAACTGGCCTACCTGGTGAAATAAAATGAATGTAAACATTGTAAAATAAAAATGACGGTCTACCCCAGCCAAACCCTCCCCTAACCGGGACAACGCTGGGCCAATTGTGCGCTGCCCTATACTTAAACTTCATAATGTAAAATAATGTGACCGGTGAAATGAAGAACGCAATCTGCTTCATCTCCTAATGCATTGCACAAGTTGACTGCAGGTATTTACTTAGAGATATACAAATATTAAGATGTACTGAAAAACTAAAAAATTGTTTCAACCGTATTGAAAAACCATCCCATTGCTATTTTCAAATACCCCGGTATACCACCCAAGCGTTATTTCTGATTATTTCCCTTATGAGATTATCCTCTTTCTAAAGTGAATTGACCCAATGAGCAGCTATCAAAATCATGATATATTTTATTAAAAAAATATTTATTTTAATAGTCAACTACATGCTAATTAATGAGTTTCTGAATCTTAATTTGAAAGTAATTTGTTTGAATGATAATTAATTTAAATAATTTTCCTATTTGTTGTAGGTGTAATTCATGTTGTGTATTGAATGAAAAGCCCACCTTCAACTGAAGTGTTTCCTTTTTGTATTATTCTTTCAGGAACCAATCAAATCAAGGGCACCACAGCTGCATTTGGAGTACCGGTTTTACAAAACATTAGGCAGCACAGGTAAAACCTCCACTCTTCTATCCACCCTTTTATCTCCATCCTCTCTTCCTCTTTTCCGTCTCATTGATCACTCCTACTGACTTGAGGTCACTTCAGATTGGTGAGGTTCTGTATGAAGACTGTGTCCATTCTTAAAGGGTAGGGAGCGTAAACGTAACATATGGATTTGCATTAATATACGCATCAGAAGTCCCAATGCAAAGTTACACCTCACATTTCTATTTTTTTAGTTATTACATGCAATCGACGAAAATGCCAAAGTCATGCCAGAATTGATTTTGCAAGGTGTAACGCAATTGAGAGTACTGGTCAAGCCAGCCTATTCCCAAAATTGTAAACGCCAACAGAAATAACTTTAAATGTGTAACTTCAAATAAAACCAAATAATTTGCAGTCATGACTACTCGTTTCAATTTCATTTTCAGCCAACTTGCAAGTAAATACTTTACGAATATTGTTACAAATCAGCTTGCAAGGTTGCTAGCCAGCTAACATTAGCCCTACCAGCCTTCTAGCGTTACATTAGCACTGCATGAGTCTGCCATTTGCTATCAACACCTAGCTTACAGCTACATTAAAGTAAGCCGACGCTTTGGAAATACGTAACGCCATCTAACCAGTTATCAAATAATGTTACAGGTATATGAGGTTCTTGGTCAGCCAGCAAAATTGAATTATTTTAGCTTGCTAGCCAGCTAACTTGTCTAGCTAGCCAATCACCACGGTCGACATAGCTCAGTAATTTAGTAAGCCAGAGAACAACACCAACTAGTCTAGCACAGGCAGGAACCCACAGAACACAACAACAAAAAAGTAAAGTGAGGCAAGTCTTGACGGTTGCGTTAGCTACCAAAGAAAAGCCAAGGAAAGAGGCCCTACAGAGGGAGAGGCCGCTAATTCAATATAGTGAGGGAATAGTCCAGAAGACTGCATTGGGCATAGGGGAAGAGTCCAGGCAGATGGTAATGATCATGTCAGTCCAGCTACTATAGCGCACTAGTACTAAGCCAAGGTTGAAAAACTCAGGTAGCCTACTTCACGGAGATCACGCGGCCCCCACATGTGGGGAATCTGATTGCTTGTTTAGATCACACCTCTTCGTGATTGGTGGATTGTAGCTCACCAATGCCAACACACTCTGCATGGCTAGTGGCTAACGTTAACCAGCTCGAGCTAGCTAACGCAGAGTAGATTTTCCATATGACATTGCGAAATATTGCATTGTGGTTAGTTTAGAAGATATTCCCCAATGGTGGAACAAACTCCCTCACGACGCCAGGTCAGCGGAGTCAATCACCACCTTCCGGAGACACCTGAAACCCCACCTCTTTAAGGAATACCTAGGATAGGATAAAGTAATCCTTCTAACCCCCCCCCCCCTTAAAAGAGTTAGATGCACTATTGTAAAGTGGTTGTTCCACTGGATATCATAAGGTGAATGCACCAATTTGTAAGTCGCTCTGGATAAGAGCGTCTGCTAAATGACTTAAATGTAAATGTATTCGGAAATAAGTTAAATATGTAAAACCCCCAAAACATAACTTTTTGTAGTTGTAGTAACAATCTGGTTACCTAAGTTACTAAGTATTTTACTACAATGTGTTAATTTGGTGTGTAAAAACTCATGATTCCTACCCTTTAATTGTCGCACGAAAGAAATTACCAAGCTCTTCTGTTTTGGAAATTTCACCGTGCCTCAGTGTCTGACAGGTTGAAGGCCCTCAATAGTAATCAATGGCACTGTGCGTATGTTAGGGCTGCACAATGAATCAAATTTACATCAATCTCAATATTGACATGCAATATCCATTTTGCAAGAGATTCATATTGTATTAAATAGTTTTGAAACGCCACAGTCGCATGTGTAACGTCCGATTTGATAATCTACTTTTTTTTTTCATCTTGCAACTGCTTCCCACATACAGCAAGCCTTGCCCCTCACTCAAGCAGAAAAGTTCCTCCTCCTTGCTGTTAGATCTACTTTAAAGTAGAAGTTCATTTATTTATGTTTTACAACCAAATCAAACGTTTTGATGTAAATTGAATGTTATCAAAGGGTCCAGACACCTTTTTGTGTTAATACACATGTTTTTGAGAAATTTACCCCAAACAGCAAATCACTTCCTCATCCTTGTTGTGTAGTATGGAGGCCCCGAAAAAACATGAACAAAGGCTCCAAAAACACCCAAATACGTCCTTTTGGTAATAGTGATGCAGGTCTTTAGATGTTGTACACATTAAATTGTCATTCCAGACTTTATCCGCAACGTTATATTCCATTTTCCTGTGACTCAAGCTATACTTCTTCGTCCGTTCTACAGATAAAGGAAACACTTGAGTAAATGAGGGATACAAAGTAGAATCATATATATATTTATTTTAAATTTCTGTTAGATTTTTTTGGGGCCAATATCGTGCAGCCCTAGTGTGTGAGTGCTGTCCTCTTTCAGGTTGCTCACACAGAATACCTGAATGTCAGACATTATATTGCTCCACAATATTTAGGCTTGCAAGGACATGGTCATGTTTTGCAAGTGTAAAGTATTTTTGTGGTTCTCCGTGTTGTGGTTGGAACGGTTGCTTGGGAATGAGCTTGAGATCTTTCTCTTCCATACACGTACATTAGTCTCTCCCACACAGACACCTCAGTCAATTTGCTACACACTTGTGTCGCTCGACTCGTCTTTGAGTCTCAGGCTCAGATGCAGAAAGTAGCACTGGTCCTGTGGTGTTGATGACACACCTGCAGAACCTCTGCGGGAGGCGACACGTTGCCTTGACGTCTCCCTGAATACACTGCTGAGACTGCTGTCGCTTCCCTTTAACAGTAAGTGCTATTTTACAAACCACACCAAAAATGTTTTTAATAAAGTCTGACATATAATTATATGGCTGTAGTTATGTGTTTATTTATTATCTTTTTATAAGTCTGGTGATGGTGATCACCTTACTATTTTTCCGAATATTATTCCAGTTCTATATGGGATGACTGCTTTCTGTTTGACACCCCCCACCCTACCCCATTCGCTGAAAACAGTTAGAGGGCAGGTTGACGTTTGTCATGAATCTTGCCCTGGAGGCAGAACTGAGCGATTTCCGCTAGATGGGCCAGCTGCAAAGTCTAAACTGGCTATATTGTTCAAATTCATGCAAACAAAAATTAGTTTTTTGCTCTTTAATCTAAGATTAGGGGTTAGGCATTCCGGTTAGCCGTGTGGTTAGTTTTAAAATCAGATTTTATGACTTAGCTAGTGCTCTGCAGACCTGCCTTCAGAACAAGATTCATTACTAAAAACGATAACCTGCTACAGGAAGTGCAGTCTGGTGTGACACAGCTTCCCGTGTTACCTTTGCATGCAAGCCATTGAAAGAAGCAGTGTTTACCCATAGTGTTACTGTAAGCACTGGGGGAAAGCATATTTAGATCTCGAATATAAGGTCTTGCACAAGTGGGTTGAGGTAATTTCCTCTTGGGTAGTGTTGGCTAAGCAACTGTCATAAATCAATGAACTGATAAATCCATCAATGGGTACATCAGTCACATTTGTAATACACAGTCAGCTAAGCAGTCAGGGAGAATTGAAAATTCCTAGGCGCAATATGCCAAAACTAGTATTGTTCATCCTATCACTTTTTCTCCATCTTCTTTATAAATAGTGAGCCAACATGTTTTCAGCACTTATTTCCTTGACTGATTTTTCTCATCGCTCTCTGTTGTCCCTCTACAGCAGACATGGTGAGCAATATGTTCGGTACATTGAATTGCAATACATTGAGAATCGAAATACATATCGTATCGGCACCTTAGTATTGTGATATCATGTTGTGAGGTCCCTGGCAATTGCCAGCCCTGGTTCGCACTGGGTTTTAATAGTCGCTACTACTGCCTACAATAGCATACACTTCAAACAGTGCCTACATACAGATAACACTGCCTCTACTTTCTTTACTCAATGGTAAAGGTTTTGTATGTGAGCCTGTGAGGGTATTGTGTCGCTGTAAAAGCTAGTCTCCAACCCATTCTGCCATACAATGTGATTTTAATTATTTTTTTTGCCACATACTCCATTGATGTCCCCGCCGTATGCCACTGCATGTGAAATGAAAGTTGCATAACATGTCACTTGTGACTCATCTCCCGGCTTTGATCAGTAGCTTCGCCCGGGAGATCCTCACAGCTCCAGTGGAAGTTCACGGCAGTGTTTTCCTCTCTGCTGTGCAGCATTATAAATCACAGATTTCCCCATCAAAGCCTAAATCACAGTAAAGCCTTTGCTTTTGAAAGCAATTTTGGAGTGAATAGCACATGTTTGAGATATTGGTAGAAAGCTTGTGGCCTAAAAGTCCCACTGAGTGTTTTATAGGGCTGTGACGATACCAGTATTGCAATGTCAACAAAAAAGGAGATGCTCGTGGACTGCAGGAAACAGCAGGATAGGGAGCGCACCCCCCCCCCATCCACATTGACGGGACAGTAGTGGAGAAGGTGGAATGTTTTTTTAAGTTCCTTGGCGTACACATCAAGGACAAACTGAAATGGTCCACCCACACAGACAGCGTGGTGAAGAAGGCGCAACAGCGCCTCTTCAACCTCAGGAGGCTGAAGAAATTTGGCTTGTCACCAAAAACACTCTCAAACTTTTACAGATGCACAATCGAGAGCATCCTGTCGGGCTGTATCACCGCCTGGTATGGCAACTGCTCCGCCCACAACCGTAAGGCTCTCCAGAGGGTAGTGAGGTCTGCACAACGCATCACCGGGGGCAAACTACCTGCCCTCCAGGACATCTACACCACCCTATGTCACAGGAAGGCCAAAAAGATCATGAAGGACAACAACCGCCCGAGCCACTGCCTGTTCACCCCGCTATCATCCAGAAGGCGAGGTCAGTACAGGTGCATCAAAGCTGGGACCGAGAGACTGAAAAACAGCTATCTCAAGTAGAGGTTGACCGATTATGATTTTTCAACGCCGATAACGGTTATTGGTGGACCAAAAAAAGCTGATACCGATTAATCAACCGTTTTTTTAAATTTAAATATTTTTATTTGTTTGTAATAATGACAATTACAACAATACTGAATGAACACTTATTTTAACTTAATATAATACATCAATAAAATCAACTTAGCCTCAAATAAATAATGAAACATGTTCAATTTGGTTTAAATAATGCAAAAACAAAGTGTTGGAGAAGAAAGTAAAAGTGCAATATGTGCCATGTAAGAAAGCTAACGTTTAAGTTCCTTGCTCAGAACATGAGAACATATGAAAGTGTAACAGTTTAACTTTAGTCCGTCCCCTCGCCCCGGGCGCGAACCAGGGACCCTCTGCACACATCAACAACAGTCACCCACGAAGCATCGTTACCCATCGCTCCACAAAAGCCGCGGCCCTTGCAAAGCAAGGGGAATAACTACTCCAAGTCTCAGAGCGAGTGACGTTTGAAACGCTATTAGCGCGCACCCCGCTAACTAGCTAGCCATTTCACATCGGTTACACCAGCCTAATCTCGGGAGTTGATAGGCTTGAAGTCATAAACAGCTCAATGCTTGAAGCACAGCGACGAGCTGCTGGCAAACGCACGAAAGTGCTGTTGAATGAATGCTTACGAGCCTGCTGCTGCCTACCATCGCTCAGTCAGACTGCTCTATCAAATCATAGACTTAATTATAACATAATAAAACACAGAAATACGAGCCTTTGGTCATTAATATGGTCGAATCCGGAAACTATCATTGAGAAAACAAAGCGTTTATTCTTTCAGTGAAATACGGAACGGTTCCGTATTTTATCTAATGGGTGGCATCCCTAAGTCTAAATATTGCTGTTACATTGTAGAACCTTCAATGTTATGTCATAATTATGTACAATTCTGGCAAATTAATTACGGTCTTTGTTAGGAATAAATAGACTTCACACAGTTCGCAACGAGCCAGGCGCCCCAAACTGCTCATATACCCTGACTGCTTGCACGGAACGCAAGAGAAGTGACACAATGTCCCTAGTTAAAATAAATTAATGTTAGCAGGCAATATTAACTAAATATGCAGGTTTAAAAATATATACTTGTGTATTGATTTTAAAGAAAGGCATTGATGTTTAGGTACACATTGGTGCAACGCCAGTGCTTTTTTTCGCGAATGTGCTTGTTAAATCATCACCTGTTTGGCATAGTAGGCTGTGATTCGATGAAAAATTAATAGGCACCGCATTGGTTATATGCAACGCAGGACACGCTAGATAAACTAGTAATATCATCAACCATGTGTAGTTAACTAGTGATTATGTTAAGATTGTTTTTTTATAAGATAAGTTTAATGCTCGCTAGCAACTTACCTTGGCTTCTTGCTGCCCTCGCGTAACAGGTAGTCAGCCTACCACGCAGTCTCCTCGTGGAGTGCAATGTAAGGCAGGTGGTTAGAGCGTTGGACTAGTAACCGGAAGTTTGCAAAAACTAATCCCCGAGCTGACAAGGTAAATCTGTCATTCTGCCCCTGAACATGGCAGTTAACCCGTTCCTAGGCCGTCATTGAAAATAAGAATGTGTTCTTAACTGACTTGCCTAGTTAAATAAAGGTGTAAAAAAAATCCACAATCGGTGTCCAGAAATAACGATTACCAATTGTTATGAAAACTTGAAATCGGCCCTAATTAATCGGCCATTCCGATTAATCGGTCGACCTCTAATCTCAAGGCCATCAGACTAACATTGAGTGGCTGCTGCCAACATACTGACTCAAATCTCTAGCCACTTTAATAATTAAAAATTGGATGTAATAAATGTATCACTAATCACTTTAAACAATGCCACTTTATATAATGTTTAGATACCCTACATTACTCATCTACTCTACTCTAGACCATCTACTGCATCATGCCTATGCCGGCCATCGCTCATCCATATATTTATATGTACAGATTCTTATTCATTCCTTTACACGTGTGTGTGTGTAAGGTAGTTGTTGTGAAATTGTTAGATATTACTGCATGGTCGGAACTAGAAGCACAAGCATTTCGCTACACTCGCGTTAACATCTGCTAACCATGTATATGTGACCAATAAAATTTGATTTTAGTTTTTTTATGGCATAAGTAAAACACGAAGTAGACAACTCTTAGGTCTTTTAAAAACCTGCTGTATGTAAAATATTGTGTGCTATAGTATGGAGTGCTTTTCAGTGCCAACATAAATTGTATTTGAATTTGTGTTACGATATTACCTTTGCAATTTAATATTTTTTCATCTTTAATGCACATATTGAAAAATTTTATTCATAAATTGAACTTGTATTTCATGATTTGAATCTGAATTGAATGAATATTAAGTTCAGGTTTCAAATAAAATATTAATGTAATTTTATATTCAAATTAAATATTTATTAAGTTTCAATATGGTAGATATTGAATTCATTATTTATGAAGTTTACAAACCATTTCAAGGTAATTATATATATATACACAAACACACACACATACTGTTGAAGTTTACATATACCTTAGCCAAATACATTTAAACTCAGTTTCACAATTCCTGACATTTAATCAGAGTAAAAATTACCTGTCTTAGGTCAGTTACCATCACCACTTCGTTTAAAAAATGTGAAATGTCAGAATGATAGTAGAGAGAGTGATTTATTTCTTTCATCACATTTCCAGTGGGTCAGAAGTTTACATGCACTCAATTAGTATTTGGTAGCATTGCCTTTAAATTGTTTAACTTCTTATGGCTTGGGGGCAGTATTGAGTAGCTTGGATAAATAAGGTGCCCAGAGTAAACTGCCTGATACTCATGCCCAGAAGCTAAGATATGCATATTATTAGTAGATTTGGATAGAAAACACTGAAGTTTATAAAACTGTTTGAATGATGTCTGTGAGTATAACATAACTCATATGGCAGGCAAAAACCTGAGAAAAAAATCCAACCAGGAAGTGGGAATCTGAGGTTTGTAGTTTTTCAACTCTTTGCCTATCCAAGATACAGTGGAAATTTGGTTCGATTGCACTTCCTAAGCCTTCCACTGGTCTTTAGAACCTTGTTTCAGGCTTCTACTGTAAAGCAGGAGAGAATAAGAGCTGATTGAGTAAATGGTCTGCCAGAAGGCCATGAGCTCATTCAGGCGCGCTCCCGTGAGAGGTAGCTGCGTTCCTTTTCATTTCTAAAGACAAAGGAATTCTCCGGTTGAAACATTGACGATTTATGTCAATAACATCTTAAAGATTGATTCTATACATCGTTTGACATGTTTCTACGAACTGTAATGGAATGTTTTTACTTTTCGTCTGGCCTGCGCGTCGTGAATTTGGATTTGTGAACTGAAGGCGCGAACAAAAAGGAGGTATTTGGACATAAATTATGGACTTTATCGAACAAAACAAACATTTATTGTGGAACTGCGATTTCCCGGGAGTGCATTCTGATGATCATCAAAGGTAAGTGAATATTTATAATGCCATTTCTGACTTCTGTTGACTACACAACATCTACATCAACATCTACATGTATGGCTTGCTTTTGTGTCTGAGCACCGTACTCAGATTATTGCATGGTGTGCTTTTTCCGTAAAGCTTTTTTGAAATCTGACACAGCGGTTGCATTAAGGAGAAGTTTATCTAAAGTTCCATGTATAACACTTGTGTCTTTTATCAATGTTTATTATGAGTATTTCTGTAAATTGATGTGGCTCTGTGCAAAATCACCGGATGTTTTGGAGGCAAAAACAAGCAGAAAGAGAAAAAAAAGTGCGTGCGAGCAAGGAACACAACGCGCCAATGTAAACTAAGATTTTTTTTGATATAAATATTTACTTTATCGAACAAAACATACATGTATTGTGTAACATGAAGTCCTATGAGTGTCATCTGATGAAGATCATCAAAGGTTAGTGATTACTTTTTTCTCTTTCTGCTTTTTGTGACTCCTCTCTTTGGCTGGAAAAATGGCTGTTTTTCTGTGACTAGGTACTGACCTAACATAATCAAAAATGGTGTGCTTTCGTCGTAAAGCCTTTTTGAAATCGGACACTGTGGTAGCATTAACAACGAGTTTATCTTTAAAATGGTGTAAAATACTTGTATGTTTGAGGAATTTTAATTATGAGATATCTGTTTGAATTTGGCGCCCTGCACTTTCACTGGCTGTTGTCATGTCGATCCCGTTAACAGGATCTCAGCCGTAAGAAGTTAACTTGGGTCGAACGTTTAGGGTAGCCTTCCACAAGCTTCCCACAACAAATTGGGTGGATTTTGGCCCATTCCTCCTGACAGCTGGTGTAACTGAAAAAGGTTTGTAGGCCTCCTTGCTCGCACACACTTTTTTAAAATTCTGCCAACAAATTTTCTATAGGATTGAGGTCAGGGCTTTGTGATGGCCACTCCAATACCTTGACTATGTTATGCTTAAGCCATTTTGCCACAACTTTGGAAGTATGCTTGGGGTCATTGTCCATTTGGAAGACCCATTTGCGACCAAGCTTTAACTTCCCGACTGATGTCTTGAGATGTTGCTTCAATATATCCACGTAATTTCCCTTCCTCATGAAACCATCTATTTTGTGAAGTGCACAAGTCCCTCCTGCAGCAAAGCACCCCCACAACATGATGCTGCCACCCTCGTGCTTCACGGTTGGGATGGTGTTCTTCGGCTTGCAAGGCTCCCCCTTTTTCCTCCAAACATAACGATGGTCATTATGGCCAAACAGTTTCATTTTTGTTTCATCAGACCAGGGGACATTTCTCCAAAAACTACGATCTTTGTCCCCGTGTGCAGTTGCAAACCGTAGTCTGTCTTTTTTTATGGCAGTTTTGGAGCAGTGGCTTCTTCCTTGCTGAGCGGCCTTTCAGGTTATGTCGATATAGGACTCGTTTTTACTGTGGATATAGATTTTTGTACCCGTTTCCTTCAGCATCTTCACAAGGTCCTTTGCTGCTGTTCTGGGATTGATTTGCACTTTTCGCATCAAAGTACGTTCATCTCTAGGAGACAGAACGCGTCTCCATCCTGAGCGGTGTGACGGCTGCGTCGTCCCATGGTGTTTATACTTGCGTACTATGATTTGTACAGATGAACGTGGTACCTTCAGGCGTTTGGAAATTGCTCCCAAGGATGAACCAGACTTGGAGGTCTACGATTTTTCTTTTGAGGTCTTGGCTGATTTTCTTTTGATTTTCCCATAATGTCAAGCAAAGAGGCACTGAGTTTGAAGTTAGGCCTTGAAATACATCCACAGATACACCTCCTATTGACTCAAATGATGTCAATTAGCCTATCAGAAGCTTCTAAAGCCATGACAATCTTCTGGAATTTTCCGAGCTGTTTAAAGGCACAGTCAACTTAGTGTATGTAAACTTCTGACCCACTGGAATTGTGATAGATTCTGTCTGTAAACAATTGTTGGAAAAATGACTTGTCATGCACAAAGTAGATGTCCTAACCGACTTGCCAAAACTATAGTTTGTTAAGACATTTGTGGAGTAGTTGAAAAAACACGTTTTAATGACTCCAACCGAAGTGTATGTAAACTTCTGACTTCAACTGTATATATATATATATATATATATTCAACTATTTCTTTTAAATCAATGCATCTAAGAAGATGTGTGTGTACTCAATTAGTATTGCCTTTAAATTGTTTGAACTTCTGACCCACTGGGAATGTGATGAAAGAAATAAAAGCTGAAAGAAATAATTCTCTCTACTATTATTCTGACATTTCACATTCTTAAAATAAAGTGGCGATCCTAACTGACAGAAGCCTGATTTTTTTTGTTTTTTTTAACTAGGATTAAATGTCAGGAATTGTGAGACTGAGTTTAAATGTATTTGGCTAAGGTGTATGTAGACTTCAACTGTATGTTCTCATGTTCTGAGCAAGGAACTTAAACGTTAGCTTTTTTACAAGGCACATATTGCACTTTTACTTTATTCTCCAACACTATTGTTTGCATTATTTAAACCAAATTGAACATGTTTCATTATTTATTTGAGACTAATTTAATTTTCTTTATGTATTATATGAAGTTAAATTAAGTGTTCATTGTTCATTCAGTATTGTTGTAATTGTCATTATTACAAATATATATATAAATAAAAATCGGCCGATTTTAATCGGTATCGACTTTTTTTGGTCCTCCAGTAATTGGTATCGGCGTTGAAAAATCATAATCGATTGATCTCTAGTCTGAACCAGTATCTGTGCGATAGAGACCTCGTGAAGGGTCTTGTTACCTCCTTATTAGTATGTAGCTGTGCAGTAAGATGCGTTGATCAGTTGATTGACAGGTGTAGGACTGTAAAACGATTAACTTTCCTCTGGTGTGGATGCTCACCAAAGCTTTAGAGTTATGTAGCCTATAGTTTATCATTCTAGGTATCATAGAAGTTATTGGCTTGGTGGATAGACAGGGCTTTAACTTTGACACAACTAACGTTATCAACAGAACTAGCATACTAGTAAGTCTCGCAAACTTGAATGAAATAAATATAAAATTACACTTACCTATACTCTTATACTTGTTTTCTTCACTTTTATATTGTATTAATTTACTTGTAATTGTTATTTTTTCTCTGGCAAGTTTTCCACCTGCGCGCTGCGGTAGGGAAGTAAAGCGGACGTAGATTCTGTCACTTCCGTTGTTTTGTTATTTTTTTTATGTGGGTGAAACAAATGGAATGCTTACCTTGAATAGTTCATTTGGAATATGAACGTGCTCTCAAGCCACGAGAGGTTCCATATCTCTGACATGCGTTGAGCCATGGCGTGTTGTCGTTGGGACAGTGTATTTTCTGTGTGGGTGTGAAGTATGTTATATGTACAAACCTTTGCTTGACATACATACATACATACATACATACATACATACATACATACATACATACATACATACATACAGACAGAGCTATCATTATTGATGACTAGCTAGGTGACTGAAGCCTGTGATTTTTAGTGTGGGGGTGGATTCATGGTTTGATTGGTTGCGTGTCTCTGGGGAAGCTGACATTTGCTCCTGTATGACTGAATTTATTTTCCCCACACATTTCAAAAGATTAAGAACTCTCATGGCATTAGCAGATTTATATCCCGCCTCTGCTTAAAGTTAATGGACTCTGAGTCCTGTTGCTGTTTTCACCCTTGTAAAACTTGGTGAAAACATGGTTAAAAAACAAATTGGTTTAGGGAGAGGAAGGGGTAAGGTAAAATCGCACTTGTGTTTATTAGTGTGTAGAGGGGAACTGCCGTTAGCCTGTGCTTTGACATGTAGAAGTCAGGTGAACATGTGGCCATTTGCTATTGTGACGTTGTCCTTTCCCAAACATGACATAGAGAGAGGGTGTTCAGGACCATCAGGCTTTTCTCAGGTTATAATAGAGAGTAGAGACCCACTCTTTCTAAAACGTTTTATTTCTCACTTTCTTTCTCTGAAGGTGAATATTATTAATACTTACGCCACCATGCTGTCTCGTTTTGTTTGTGGTGCTGGGAATAAAAGCCCTGTTCAGCTCATTGTAAAAGTACATTTTGGCATTAGGCGGCAGGTAGCCTAGCGGTTAAGAGCTTTGGTCCAGTAACCGAAAGGTTGCTGCTTCGAATCCCAGAGCCGACTAGGTGTAAAATCTGTCGACGTGCCCTTGAGCAAGGCACTTAACCCTAATCGCTTCTGTAAGTCGCTCTATATAAGAGCATCTGCTAAATGACTAAAATGTGAATGTTAAAAATGCAGTACTTTTTTTCTCTTGCACTCTCACCCCAATAAAGTCACTGATGCACCCAGCACTGTATCATTCCCGGAACCCCAATGTCTAGGATACTGCTGCACTACTCCAGTCAGTCCAGAATAACGTAGTTGTGCTGTACAGATGAGTGTTCCCTCTTCTCCTGAGACCCAGCAATTCATTTTTGTCCTCAAGTGGACATCAGTTCTTGGTCCATATCCATGAGGCCATACAAGCCACTATTAAGTCCTGTTGTCCCTTAGAGAGGACCTTCTGGGCTTTTCAATGATATCACGTGTGGGGGTGTGACGTGACAATTTTATCTTCCTGGTTCTTTAAAAAATGGCTGCCTTCAAAATTAGCACATTTTGTGGAAATTTGAAAAAGAGGTTGTGCAATTAATTACAATTTTTGTGAGTTTGATATTAAAATTATTTCTAGGAAGTGAATATCTCAGGAATGGTTAAGTGAGTTGTCACCTACTGTACCCGTTGTTTGTAATGTAATTTGTTTTGGACAATTTTGCACTTAAATTGTGTGTGTGTGTGTGCATACATACAGTTGGAAGTTTACATACACTTAGGTTGGGGTCATTAACTCGTTTTTCATACATACATATTTCACATTCTTAAAATAAAGTGGTGATCCTAACTGACCTAAGACAGAATTTTTAGTAGGATTAAATGTCAGGATATGTGAAAACTGAGTTTAAATGCATTTGGCTAAGGTGTATGTAAACATCCGACTTCTACTGTACATACATACAGTTGAAGTCGGAAGTTTACATACACCTTAGCCAAAGGCATTTAAACTCAGTTTTAGCACATCCACCCCCCTTTTTCTCAAAACATAACGATGGTCATTATGGCCAAACAGTTCTATTTTTGTTTCATTAGACCAGAGGACATTTCTCCAAAAAGTATGATCTTTGTCCCCATGTACAGTTGCAAAGCGTAGTCTGGCTTTTTTATGGCGGTTTTGGAGCAGTGGCTTCTTCCTTGCTGAGCGGTCTTTCTGGTTATGTCGATATAGGACTCATTTTACTGTGGATATAGATACTTTTGTACCTGTTCCCTCCAGCATCTTAACAAGGTCCTTTGCTGTTGTTCTGGGATTGATTTGCCCTTTTCGCACCAAAGCACGTTCATCTCTAGGAGAAAGAACGCGTCTCCATCCTCAGCGGTATGACGGCTACGTGGTCCGATGGTGTTTATACTTGCGTATATTGTTTGTACAGATGAACGTGGTACCTTCAGCCGTTTGGAAATTGCTTCCAAGGATGAACCAGAATTGTGGAGGTCTACACATTTTTTTTCCTGAGGTCTTGGCTGATTTCTTTTGATTTTCCCATGATGTCAAGCAATGAGGCACTGCGTTTGAAGGTAGGCCTTGAAATATATCCACAGGTACACCTCCAATTGACTCAAATGATGTCAATTAGCCTACCAGAAGCTTCTAAAGCCATGACATCATTTTATGGAATTTTCCAAGCTGTTTGAAGGCACAGTCAACTTAGTGTATGCAAACTTCTGACCAACTGGAATTGTGATTAAGTGAAATAATCTGTAAACAATTGTTGTAAAAATTACTTGTCAGGCACAAAGTAGATGTACTAACCGACTTGCCAAAACTATGGTTTGTTAACAAGAAATTTGTGGAGTGGTTGAAAAATGAGTTTTAATGACTCCATCCGAAGTGTATGTAAACTTCCGACTTCAACTGTACATACATACATACATATATACATACATACAGTACCAGTCAAAAGTTGACACACCTACTCATTCAACGATTTTTCTTTATTTTTACTATTTTCTACATTGTAGAATAATAGTGCAGTCATCAAAACTCTGAAATAACACACATGGAATCATGTAGTAACCAATTAAGTGTTAAACAAAGCTGGGCTCAGCTTGTTCAAGAAACCTCACACCAGTGATGTTTTTGTCAGGTTGTAATCCCAACAGATTTATCCACTCTAGAATTACCAAATTGTATCCCTCCACCCCATGCAATTTATCAGCTTGCCGCAAGCTTCTCCGTTATTAATCGGTTTTAGCAAAAATTCTCCTCTACTGTCGAATTGTTTTGCGCTACTGGCTATGGAAAAGGAGGTTCTAGTTGAGTTTCATGACCCTTATTATTAGCTTCCCCAGGTTCCTCTGGGCAGCATCCCCCTCTGTTCCTCCTGAGATGGATACAGCAGATGGCCTCCAATGGCTGCAACATACAATTCAGTACAACACTGCGACATGACAAACCCCAACCTAACAGCTTGGGCCTTCTTTAGATGCCACCTGTGAAGTGCTGAGACGAGCAGTAGTTATAATTTGCACTAGTCCTGCATGTGACTAAGACAAACTACATTTAAAATATATATAAATGCAACATGTAAAGTGTTGGTTTCATGAGCCAAAACAAAACATACCAAAGATTTTTCATATGCACAAAAAGCGTTTTACCACTGTAGTGTCTGCAAACTTGATGATTGAGTTGGAGGCGTGCATGGCCACGCAGTCGTGGGTGAACAGGAGAGGGCTCAGAACGCACCCTTGTGGGGCCCCAGTGTTGAGGATCAGCGGGGTGGAGATGTTGTTTCCTACCCTCACCACCTGGAGGCGGCCCGTCAGGAAGTCCAGTACCCAGTTGCACAGGGCGGGGTCGAGACCCAGGGTCTCGAGCTTGATGATGAGTTTGGAGGGTACTATGGTGTTAAATGCTGAGCTGTAGTCGATGAACAGCATTCTCACATAGGTATTCCTCTTGTCCAGATGGGTTATGGCAGTGTTGTTGCAATTGCGTCGTCTGTGGACCTATTGGGGCGGTAAGCAAATTGGAGTGGGTCTAGGGTGTCAGGTAGGGTGGAGGTGATATGGTCCTTGACTAGTCTCTCAAAGCACTTCATGATGACGGAAATGAGTGCTACGGGGCGGTAGTCGTTTAGCTCAGTTACCTTAGCTTTCTTGGGAACAGGAACAATGGTGGCCCTCTTGAAGCATGTGGGAACAGCAGACTGGGATAAGGATTGATTGAATATGTCCGTAAACACACCAGCCAGCTGGTCTGCGCATGCTCTGAGGACGCGGCTGGCGATTCCGTCTGGGCCTGCAGCCCTGCGAGGGTTAACACGTTTAAATGTTTTACTCACGTCGGCTGCAGTGAAGGAGAGTCTGCAGGTTTTGGTAGCGGGCCGTGTCAGTAGCACTGTATTGTCCTCAAAGCGAACAAAAAAGTTGTTTAGTCTGTCTGGGAGCAAGACATCCTGGTCCACGACGGAGCTTTTTTTTTGTAATCCGTGATTGACTGTAGACCCTGCCACATACCTCTTGTGTCTGAGCCGTTGAATTGTGACTCTACTTTGTCTCTATACTGACGCTTAGCTTGTTTGTTTGCCTTGCGGAGGGAATAGCTACACTGTTTGTATTCGGTCATGTTTATGGTCACCTTGCCCTGGTTAAAAGCAGTGGTTTGCGCTTTCAGTTTTGCGCGAATGCTGCCATCAATCCACGGTTTCTGGTTGGGGAATGTTTTAATAGTTGCTGTGGGTACGGCCAATGCACTTGCTAATAAATTCGCTCACCGAATCAGTGTATTCATCAATGTTGTTTGACGCAATGCGGAACATATCCCAATCCACGTGATCGAAGCAATCTTGAAGCGTGGAATCAGATTGGTCGGACCAGCGTTGAACAGACCTGAGCACGGGAGCTTCCTGTTTTAGTCTCTGTCTATAGGCAGGGAGCAACAAAATGGAGTCGTGGTCAGCTTTTCCCGAAAGGAGGGCGGGGGAGGGCCTTATATGCGTCGCGGAAGTTAGAATAACAATGATCCAGGGTTTTACCAGCCCTGGTAGCACAATCGATATGCTGATAGAATTTAGGGAGTCTTGTTTTCAGATTAGCCTTGTTAAAATCCCCAGCTACAATGAATGCAGCCTCAGAATATGTGGTTTCCAGTTTACATAGAGTCAAATAAAGTTCGTTCAGGGCCATCTGTGTCTGCTTGGGGGGGAATAAATGCGGCTGTGATTATAAACGAAGAGAATTCCCTTGGTAGATAATGCGGTCAACATTTGATTGTGAGGAATTCTAAGTCAGGTGAACAGAATGACTCTAGTTCCTGTATGTTGTTATGATCACACCACGTCTCGTTAATCATAAGGCATACCCCCCCCCGCCCCTCTTCTTACCAGAAAGATGCTTGTTTCTGTCGGTGCGATGCGTGAAGAAACCAGCTGGCTGTACCGACTCCGATAGCGTGTCTCGGGTGAGCCATGTTTCCGTGAAGCAAAGAACGTTAGTCTCTTATGTCTCTCTGGAATGCTAACCTTGCTTGGATTTCATCAACCTTGTTGTCAAGAGACTGGACATTGGCGAGTAGTATGCTCGGGAGCGGTGCGCGATGTGCCCGTCTCCGGAGCCTGACCAGAAGACCGCTTCGTCTGCCCCTTTTACGACGTCGTTGTTTTGGTTTGCCGGCTGGGATCCGATCCATTGTCCTGGGTGGTGGGCAAAACACAGGATCCGCTTCGGGAAAGTCGTATTCTTGGTCGTAATGATGGTGAGTTGACATTGCTCTTATATCCAGTAGTTCCTCCCGACTGTATGTAATAAAACCTAAGATTACCTGGGGTACCAATGTAAGAAATAACACATTAAAAAAACAAAATACTGCATAGTCTCCTAGGAACGCGAAGCGAGGCGGCCATCTCTGTTGGCGCCGGAAGTCCCGACGTGTTTCCAGCAACGAACACAATTGCATTTTATCTATGCCAATTTTAATGCACAAAAATTCCATGATGAGATCCTGAGGTCCATTGTGAGGACCGTTTTTTGTTTTTTAAGCTATCTTTCACCATCAGATGCATATCTGTATTCCCAGTCGTGTGAAATCCATTGACTAGGGCCTAATGAATTTATTTGACTGATGTCCTCATATGAGCTGTAACTCAGTAAAATCTTTGAAATTGTTGCTTATTATATTTTTGTTCAGTGTAATTACAGGTAGAGCGTCAAATGGACATGTGAAGTCTACTGCCATGACCTCACGCATATACAAAAAAAATATGAACACTCTGCATAATCTGAACTCCAAATTATGCTGCTCATATGATTATCAACTGATAAGTGGATTCTGTTTAAATGTGACTTCTCTCTCCATCTATCGTTCTCTCTCAGCGGAGGGTCTTCCTCAGGTCTTCTACTTTGGGCCTTGTGGGAAATACAATGCCATGGTGTTGGAGCTGCTGGGTCCCAGTCTAGAAGACCTCTTTGACCTTTGTGACAGGACCTTCTCTCTTAAGACCGTTTTGATGATGGCTATTCAGCTGGTAAGTTCAGTTAGCATCCAAATTACGAAGAATCTTGTTTTCAATAATTATGTGTCTGTTCTGATTGTATTTGCCAGTGTGTCCACTTGTGCATCTGTTTGACTGTCACACACTTCTCCACTCCTCAGCTATCCCGGATGGAGTACGTCCACTCCAAGAACCTCATCTACCGAGACGTGAAGCCAGAGAACTTCCTCATCGGGCGGCAGGGGCACAAGCAGGAGCACATCATCCACATAATTGACTTTGGCCTGGCCAAAGAGTACATCGACCCCGAGACCAAAAAACACATCCCCTACAGGGAACACAAGAGCCTCACAGGGACCGCCCGCTACATGTCTATTAACACCCACTTAGGAAAAGGTAGGGCTACAGTACTGCGCCCCTCTACCACACAACTTAACTTGTCGCCTCAACTTCCCTGAGTGTTACTTACATGGATACAGTATAGGCTGCTCTCTCATATTTGATTGGTTGAACTCTACAATTTGAAAGGCTTTGCCTTTGAGATTTTTGTAACCTGTGTGCATTCGGAAAGCATTCAGACCCCTGGACTTTTCCCACATTTTGTTACATTACAGCCTTATTCTAAAATTGATTAAAAAAATCTCACCAATCTACACACAATACCCCATAATGATAAAGTAAAAACAGGTTTTTAGTAATGTGTGCAAATTTATTACAAATAAAAAAACATTTACATAAGTATCCAGACCCTTTGCTATGAGACTCGAAATTGAGCTCAGGTGCCACCTGTTTCCATTGATCATCCTTGATGTTTCTACAACTTGATTGGTCCACCTGTGGTAAATTCAATTGATTGGTCTTGATTTGGAAAGGCACACATCTGTCTATATAAGGTCCAACTGTTGACAGTGCATGTCAGAGCAACAACCAAGCCAATGAGGTCGAAGGAATTGTCAGTGGAGTGCCGAGACAGGATCGTGTTGAGGCACAGATCTGGGGAAGGGTACCAAAACATTTCTGCAGCATTGAAGATCCCCAAGAACAAAGTGGCCTCGAGCATTCTTAAATAGAAGAAGTTTGGAACCACCAAGACTCTTCCTAGACCTGGCCAAACCTGAGAAATCAGGGGAGAAGGGCCTTGGTCAGAGAGGTGACCAAGAACACAATGGTCACTCTGACAGATCTACAGAGTTCATCTGTGGAGATGGGGGAACCTTCCAGAAGGGCAACGATCTCTGCAGCACTCCACCAATCAGGCCTTTTTGGTAGATCGGAAGCCACTCCTCAGTAAAAGGCACATGACGGCCCGCTTGGACTTTGCCAAAAGTTACCTGAAGGACTCTCAGACCATTAGAAACAAGTTTCTCTGGTCTGATGAAAGCAAGATTGATCTCTGGCCTGAATGCCAAGCATCACGTCTGGAGGAAACCTGGCACCATCCCTATGGTGAATCATGGTGGTGACAGCATCATGCTGTGGGGATGCGTTTCAGCGGCAGGGACTGGGAGGCTAGTCAGGATCGAGGGAAAGATGAACCGAGCAAAGTGCAGAGATCCTTGATGAAAACCTGCTCCAGAGCGCTCAGGACTTCAGACTGGGATGAAGTTTCACCTTCCAACAGGACAATGACCCTAAGCACACAGCCGAGACAACACAGGAGTGGCTTCCTGATCAAACATCTCTGGAGAGACCTGAAAATAGCTGTGCAGCGACGTTCCCCATACAACCTGACAGAGCTTAAGAGGATCTGCAGAGAAGAATGGGAGAAACTCCCCAAATACAGGTTTGCCAAGCTAGTATGTGTCATACATAGGGTTGCAATATTCCAGGAACTTTCAATAAATTACATTGTTTTCCTGAAATCCTGGTAGGCGGTTTCCCGGTATCAGGAAGGAGTGAGCAGGAAATCTGAAATCCTCCAACCAGGATTTTTGGAAAACCAGAGAATTTATTGAAAGTTCCTGGAATTTTGCAACCTTAGTCATACCCAAGAAGACTCGAGGCTGTAATCGCTGCCAAAGGTGCTTCAACAAAGTACTCAGTAAAGGGTCTGAATATTTCAAGTAAAATAAAAATAAATATATATGTATATATATATTTGCACACAAACTGTTTTTGCTTTGTCATTATGGGGTATTGTCTGTAGATTGATGTGAGACGAAAGAAGAAAAAAAATTGCATATTAATATTGAATACATCAAAACTAAGAAATTACAGCTATGGAATCATGTAGTAACCAAAAAATTGTTCAACAAATCGAAATACAGTGGGGAGAACAAGTATTTGATACACTGCCGATTTTGCAGGTTTTCCTACTTACAAAGCATGTAGAGGTCTGTAATTTTTATCATAGGTACACTTCAACTGTGAGAGACGGAATCTAAAACAAAAATCCAGAAAATCACATTGTATGATTTTTAAGTAATTAATTTGCATTTTATTGCATGACATAAGTATTTGATCACCTACCAACCAGTAAGAATTCCGGCTCTCACAGACCTGTTAGTTTTTCTTTAAGAAGCCCTCCTGTTCTCCACTCATTACCTGTATTAACTGCACCTGTTTGAACTCGTTACCTGTATAAAAGACACCTGTCCACACACTCAATCAAACAGACTCCAACCTCTCCACAATGGCCAAGACCAGAGAGCTGTGTAAGGACATCAGGGATAAAATTGTAGACCTGCACAAGGCTGGGATGGGCTACAGGACAATAGGCAAGCAGCTTGGTGAGAAGGCAACAACTGTTGGCGCAATTATTAGAAAATAGAAGAAAATGGAAGAAGTTCAAGATGATGGTCAATCACCCTCGGTCTGGGGCTCCATGCAAGATCTCACCTTGTGGGGCATCAATGATCATGAGGAAGGTGAGGGATCAGCCCAGAACTACACGGCAGGACCTGGTCAATGACCTGAAGAGAGCTGGGACCACAGTCTCAAAGAAAACCATTAGTAACACACTACGCCGTCATGGATTAAAATCCTGCAGCGCACACAAGGTCCCCCTGCTCAAGCAGGCGCATGTCCAGGCCCGTCTGAAGTTTGCCAATGACCATCTGGATGATCCAGAGGAGGAATGGGAGAAGGTCATGTGGTCTGATGATTCAAAAATAGAGCTTTTTGGTCTAAACTCCACTCGCCGTGTTTGGAGGAAGAAGAAGGATGAGTACAACCCCAAGAACATCATCCCAACCGTGAAGCATGGAGGTGGAAACATCATTCTTTGGGGATGCTTTTCTGCAAAGGGGACAGGACGACTGCACCGTATTGAGGGGAGGATGGATGGGGCCATGTATTGCGAGATCTTAGCCAACAACCTCCTTCCCTCAGTAAGAGCATTGATGATGGGTCGTGGCTGGGTCTTCCAGCATGACAACGACCCGAAACACACAGCCAGGGCAACTAAGGAGTGGCTCCGTAAGAAGTATCTCAAGGTCCTGGAGTGGCCTAGCCAGTCTCCAGACCTGAACCCAATAGAAAATCTTTGGAGGGAGCTGAAAGTCCGTATTGCCCAGCGACAGCCCCGAAACCTGAAGGATCTGGAGAAGGTCTGTATGGAGGAGTGGGCCAAAATCCCTGCTGCAGTGTGTGCAAACCTGGTCAAGAACTACAGGAAACGTATGATCTCTGTAATTGCAAACAAAGGATTCTGTACCAAATATTAAGTTCTGCTTTTCTGATGTATCAAATACTTATGTCATGCAATAAAATGCTAATTAATTACTTAAAAATCATACAATGTGATTTTCGGGATTTTTGTTTTAGATTCCGTCTCTCACAGTTGAAGTGTACCTATGATAAAAATTACAGACCTCTACATGCTTTGTAAGTAGGAAAATCTGCAAAATCAGCAGTGTATCAAATACTTGTTCTCCCCACTGTATGTTATTTTTTAGATTCTTTAAAGTAGCCACCCTTTGCCTTGATGACAGCTCTGATATTTTGAAATGGCGTCCACTTCTAGGCCGAGTTGCTGTCATGTTAAATCTTCTCCATTCATCAATTATTTGCCTCACAGTGGACTGATAGAGCTCAAATCTTTTTGAGATTATTTTATGGCCATCCCCAGACTGATGTGCTCTCACTATCCTCGTCCTGATGTCCTCTGATATCTCCTTTCCTCTCGGGATGTTGTGCTTTGAATTCACCTGGATGAGTAACACAACTGACCAGGTTTCTTATCTCTATTTATCCCGCTCAAACTCTTTCCTAACGATCTCTCCTTTGATTGGTTCATTTGGTACCCAATTATTTACCCAACTTCCTCCGTTTAAGAATGATGGAGGCTACTGTGTTCTTGGGGACCTTCAATGCTGCAAAACATTTTTGGTAACCTTCCCCAGATCTATGCCTCGACACGATCCTGTCTCGGAGCTCTACGGGCAATTCCTTTGACCTCATGGTTTGGTTTTGCTCTGACATGCACTGTCAACTGTGGGACCTTATATAGACAGGTGTGTGCCTTTCCAAATCATGTCCAATCAATTGAATTTACCACAGGTGGACTCCAATCAAGTTGTAGAAACATCTGAAGGATGACCAATGGAAACAGGATGTACCTGAGCTCAATTTTGAGTCTCATAGCAAAGGGTCTGAATACTTATGTAAATAAGGTATTTGTTTTTTATCTTTAATACATTTGGAAACATTTCTAAAAACCTGTTTTCGTTTTGTCATTATGGGGTATTGTGTGTAGATTGAGGATTTTTTTTATTTAATAGATTTTAGAACAAAGTTGTAACGTAACAATGTGGAAAAAGTCAAGGGGTCTGAGTACTTTCCGAAGGCACTGTGTATATAAACTCAAAACACAAAAAAGAAACTTCCCTTTTTCAGGACCCTGTCTTTCGAAGATAATTCATAAAAATACAAATAACATTTTTTGGTAACCTTCCCCAGATCTATGCCTCGACCTATGCCCAGATCTTCATTGTAAAGAGTTTAAACACTGTTTTCCATGCTTGTTCAATGAACCATGAACATGCACCTGTGGAACGGTCGTTAAGACACAAAGCTTAGACAGTAGGCAATTATGGTCACAGTTATGAAAACTTAGGACACTAAAGAGGCCTTTCTACTGACTCTGATAAACACCAAAAGAAATATGCCCTGCTCATCTGCATGAACGTGCCTTAGGCATGCAATGTCCGTACTGTGAGACGCCTAAGACAGCGCTACAGGGAGACCGAATGGACAGCTGATCGTCCTCGCAGTGGTAGACCACGTGTAACACCTGCACAGGATCGGTACATCTGAACATCACACCTGCGGGACAGGTACAGGATGGTAACAACAACTGCCCGAGTTGCATAAGGAACGCACAATCCCTCCATCAGTGCTCAGACTGTACGCAATAGGCTGAGAGAGGCTGGACTGAGGGCTTGTAGGCCTGTTGTAAGGCAGGTCCTCACCAGACGTCACAGGCAACAATGTCGCCTATGGGCACAAACCCACTGTCGCTGGACCAGATAGCACTGGCAAAAAGTGCTCTTCACTGACGAGTTGCGTTTTTTTCTCACCAGGGGTGATGGTCGGATTCGCGTTTATTGTCGAGGGAATGAGCGTTACACCGAGGCCTGTACTCTGGAGCGGGATCAATTTGGAGATGGAGGGTCCGTCATGGCCTGGGGCGGTGTGTCACAGCATCATCGGACTGAGCTTGTTGTCATTGCAGGCAATCTCAACGCTATGCGTTAAAGGGAAGACATCGTCCTCCCTCATGTGGTACCCTTCCTGCAGGCTCATCCTGACATGACCCTCCAGCATGACAATGCCATACTGCTCGTTCTGTGTGTGATTTCCTACAAGACAGGAATGTCAGTGTTCTGCCATGGCCAGCGAAGAGCCCGGATCTCAATCCCTTTGAGCACGTCTGGGACCTGTTGGATCGGAGGGTGAGGGCTAGGGCCATTCCCCCCAGAAATGTCTGGGCACTTGCAGGTGCAAGTTGGAAGAGTGGGGTATCATCTCGCAGCAAGAACTGGCAAATCTGGTGCAGTCCATGAGGAGTAAATGCACTGCAGTACTTAATGCAGCTGGTGGCCACACCAGATAGTGACTTACTTTTCATTTTTGACCCCCCCCCTTTGTTCAGGAACACATTATTACATTTCTGTTAGTCACATGTCTGTGGAACTTGTTCAGTGTGTCTCAGTTGTTGAATCTTGTTATGTTCATACAAATATTTACACATGTAAAGTTTGTTGAAAATAAACGCAGTTGACTGTCAGAGGACGTTTATTTTTTTGCTGAGTTTAGATAGATATACAGTACCAGTCAAAAGTTTGGGCACACCTACTCAGACATAAAGACACAAACTATGAAATCATGTAGTAACCAAAAAAGTGTTTATTTTATATTTGAGATTCTTCAAAGTAGGCACCCTTTGCCTTGATGACAGTTTTGCACACTTGGCCTTCTCTCATCCAGCTTCATGAAGTGGAATGCATTTCAATTAACTGGTGTGCCTTGTTAAAAGTACATTTTGAGGAATTGATTTTCTTAATGCGTTTGAGCCACTTGTGCTGTGACAAGGTAGGGGTGATATGCAGAAGATAGCCCTATTTAGTAAAATAAAAAGTCCATATTATGGCATGAACAGCTCAAATAAGCCAAGAATAATGACAGTCCATCATTACTTTTAAGACATGAAGGTCAGTCATCTGGAAAATTGCAAGAACTTTGAAAGATTCTTCCTGCAGTTGCAAAAACCGTCAAGCTCCATGATGAAACTGGCTCATGAGGACCGCCACAGGAAAGGAAGATGCAGCGTTACATCTGCTGCAGAGGATAAGTTCATTACAGTTACCAGCCTCAGAAATGGCAGCCCAAATAAATGCTTCACAGAGTTCAAGTAACAGACACATCTCAACATCAACTGTTCAGAGGGGACTGCGGGAATCAGGCCTTCATGTTCGAATTGCTGCAAAGAAACCACTACTAAAGGACACCAATAAGAAGACTTGCTTGGGCCAAGGAACACAAGCAATGGACAGTAGACTGGTGGAAATCTGTCCTTTGGTCTGATGAGTCCAAATTTGAGATTTTTGGTTCCAACCGCTGTGTTTTTGTGAGACGCAGTGTAGGTGAACGGATGATTTCTGCATGTGTGGTTCCCACTGTGAAGCATGGAGGAGGAGGTGTCATGGTGTGGGGATACTTTGCTGGTGACACTGTCAATGATTTATTTATAATTCAAGGCACACTAAACCCCCATGGCTACCACAGCAATACGCCATCCATTCTGGTTTGTGCTTAGTGGGACTATAATTTGTTTTTGAACGGGACAATTGCCTATCACACCTCCAGGCTGTGGAAGGTGCTATTTGACCAAGATGGAGTGCTGCATCAGATGACCTGGCCTCCACAATCACCCTACCTCAACCCAATTGAGATGGTTTGGGATGAGTTGGTGAAGGAAAAGCAGCCAACAAGTGCTCAGCATATGTGGGAAATCCTTCAAGACTGTTGGAAAAGCATTCCAGGTGAAGATGGTTGAGAGAATGCCAAGTGTGTGCAAAGCTGTCATCAAGGCAAAGAGTGGCTACTTTGAAGATTCTAAAATATGCTAATTGAGTCCATGTGTGTTTTTTCATAGTTTTGATGTCTTCACTATTATTCTTCAATGTAGAAAATGGTACAAATAATCTTTTGACGTGTGGAGATGTGTGTGGAGCGAGACCTCCAACACAGGAGTATGGTAGATATGCTATATATTGGTCACAGCTGAAAACGGACACCCCTCCCTTTTTGTTTCAGAGCAAAGTCGACGGGATGACCTGGAAGCCCTGGGCCACATGTTCATGTATTTCCTACGAGGGAGTCTGCCGTGGCAAGGACTCAAGGTAGGGGAGCTAGGCATGATGTCAGCTGGGTCATGTTCAGTAGGCACAAAATGGGGGGGTACTATCTGAGCTCGTCCAATAAGAAATGCTTGTTTTTGTTTTTTGTTTGCGAAGCATTTTTCTATGATGTGCCCTTATAATGAACTTTACCCAGATGTTAGAGTGTGATGCGCTACTAGTTGTGATTCAAGGAGGGAGAGAGAGAAGGAATGTTCACCTGAAGGAAGCACAGGAGCGATAAAGTGGGTGATTGAAAGACTGGCTAGGAGGAGGGAAAGCGAAATGTAACATTGGGGTGAAGGGAGGGAGAAAAGATGGAAAAGGTGTGTTTGGACTCAATTTGTGCCTTCTACCTACAGGCTGACACCCTGAAAGAGCGATACCAGAAGATTGGCGACACCAAGCGCAACACTCCCATCGAGGTCCTCTGTGAAAGCTTTCCAGGTATTGTGCCAATCTTCCACCCTGACACTAGTGGATGCCTTTGAAATGGTTACATTTCCTAGAACACACACTTTGCACTGCATGTTATGGCAGTTAATAATCGCAATAGAATAATCAAGAGCGAGCTGGACTTAGAAATGGGCTTAAGTGAGCAGAAGATGCTTCTTGAAGGACAGGCGCATTGGAGAGTGAATGAAAGAGCATGTATTTGCAAGACACCACGTTTCCATCCAACCTTTTCATGCGGATTAATTTAGCTGTCGCATGAAAAATGTCACAACTGGGCTGATGGAAACAGGAACTGCAGGTTCAATTTTAGAAATGCCGACAGACAATTTGTTCGTTTGACATGGTGGTATCTTTTTGGGTCGGTAAAAATTCATTATACGAAACATTTGCAAATATTGATATAATAACCATCATATCGAAGTAGTCACGCAATATGTTGTGTGGTCCTCCCACACCATACACGACTCGGGAAAGCATGCAGTTTATTAGGCTACAGATTAAATACGTTATGAGAACTTCACAGAGTGTGAATGTGAAAGGTGATGAGCTTGATGCTCATTTTCCAATAAATAGCGAGGGTCTTGTTCTGGTCACATGATTGATGCTTGGCTGCCGTTTGACAGATACAAATAATATCGCTCTTATCCATAATCATCTCATAATGTAGGTAGCCTACCTGCACTGTATCTGCAAGCTATTGGCTAAAGAGCATGTGCCAAAACCAGAGTGGGCACATTTGCTATATAAATCAAATTTGATTTGTCACATGCGCCGAATACAACAAGTGTAGACCTTACAGTGAAATGCTTACTTACAAGCCCTTAACTAACAATGCAGTTAAGAAAATAACAACAAAAAATGAATAGATAAGAATAACAAATAATTACAGAGCAGCAGTAAATAACAATAGCGGGGCTATATACAAGGGGTAACGGTACAGAGTCAATGTGCAGGGGCACCGGTGTCAAAGTAATATGTACATGAAGGTAGTCATTAAAATGACTATGCATAGATAATAAACTGAGAGTAACAGCAATGCAAATAGTCTAGGTAGCAATTTGTTTAATTGTTCAGCAGTCTTATGGCTTGAGGGTAGAAGCTGTTTAGAAGCTTCTGGGACCTAGACTTGGCGCTCCGGTACCGCTTGCCGTGCGGTAGCAGAGAGAACAGTCTGAATCGGGTGGCTGGAGTCTTGGACTATTTTTACGGCTTGGCCCCGGTGATGTACTGGGCTGTACGCACTACCCTCTGTAGTGCCTTGCGGTCGGAGGCCGAGCAGTTGCCTTACCAGGCAGTGATGCAACCCGTTAGGATGCGCTCGATTGGTGCAGCTGTAGAACCTTTTGAGGATCTGAGGACCCATGCCAAATCTTTTCAGTCTCCTGAGGGGGAATAGGTTTTGTCGTGCCCTCTTCACGACTGTCTTGGTGTGCTTGAATCATGTTAGTTTGTTGGTGACATGAATGCCAAGGAACTTGAAGCTCTCAACCTGCTCCACTACAGCCCCGCCGATGAGAATGGGGGCGTGCTCAGTCCTCCTTTTCCTGTAGTCCACAATCATCTCCTTTGTCTTGGTCACGTTGAGGGAGAGGTTGTTGTCCTTGCACCACACGGTCAGGTCTCTGACCACCTTCCTATAGGCGGTCTCGTCGGTGATCAGGCCTACCATTGCTGTGTCATCGGCAAAGTTAATGCTGGTGTTGGAGTTGTCCCTGGCCGTGGAGTAATGTGTGACAGGGAGTACAGGAGGGGACTGAGCATGCACCCCTGAGGGGTCCCCGAGTTGAGGATCAGCGTGACGGATGTGTTGTTACCTACCCATACCACCTGGGGGCAGCTCGTCAGGAAGTCCAGGATCCAGTTGCAGAGGTAGGTGTTTAGTCCCAGGGTCCTTAGCTTAGTGATGAGCTATGAGGGCACTATGGTGTTGAACACTGAGCTGTAGTCAATGAATAGCATTCTCACATAGGTGTTCCTTTTGTCCAGGTGTGAAAGGACAGTGGGGAGTGCAATAGAGCTTGCATCGTCTGTGGATCTGTTGGGGCGGTATGCAAATTGTGGGTCTAGTGTTTCTGGGATAATGGTGTTGATGTGAGCCATGACCAGCCTTTCAAAGTATTTCATGGTTACAGGTGTGAGTGCTACAAGTTGGTAGTCATTTAGGAACGTTACCTTAGTGTTCTTGGGCACAGGGACTATGGTGGTCTGCTTGAAACATGTTGGTATTACAGACTCAGACAGGGAGAGGTTGAAAATGTCAGTGAAGACACTTGCATGTTGGGAGTACACGTCCTGGTAATCCATCTGGCCCTGCGGCCTTGTGAATGTTGACCTGTTTAAAAGTCTTACTCACATCGGCTGCAGAAAGCGTGATCATTCAGTCGTCCGGAACAGCTGATGCTCTCATGCATGTTTCAGTGTTACTTGCCTTGAAGCAAGCATAGAAGTTGTTTAGCTTGTGTCACTGGTCAGCTCTTGGCTGTGCTTCCCTTTTGTAGTCTGTAATAGTTTGCAAGCCCTGCCACATCCGATGTGCGTCGGCTCCGATGTAGTACGATTCAATCTTAGTCCTGTATTGACCCTTTGCCTGTTTGATGATTTGTCGGAGGACGTAGCGGGATTTCTTATAAGCTTCCGGGTTAGAGTCCCGCTCCTTGAAAGCGGCAGCTCTACCCTTTAGCTCAGTCCGAATGTTGCCTGTAATCCATGGCTTCTGGTTGGTATGTACGTACAGTCACTGTGGGGACGACGTCATCGATGCACTTATTGATAAAGCCAGTGACTGATGTGGTCTACTCCTCAATGCCATCGGAAGAATCCCGGAACATATTCCAGTCTGTGATAGAAAAACAGTCCTGTAGTTTATCATCTGCTTCATCTGACCACTTTTTTTATAGACCGAGTTACTGGTGCATCCTGCTTTAATTTTTACTTGTAAGCAGGAATCAGGAGGATAGAATTATGGTCAGATTTGCCAAATGGAGGGCGAGGGTTTTGTACGCGTCTCTGTATGTGGAGTAAGGTTTTAAGTAAGGAGTAAGGTTTTTTTCCCCTCTGGTTGCACATTTAACGTGCTGATAGAAATTAGGTAAAACTGATTTAAGTTTCCCTGAATTAAAGTCCCCGGCCACTAGGAGCGCCGCCTCTTGATGAGCATTTTCCTGTTTGCTTATGGCGGAATACAGCTCATTGAGTGCGGTTTTAGTGCCAGCATCGGTCTGTGGTGGTATGTAGACAGCTACGAAAAATACAGATGAAAACTCTAGGTAGATAGTGTGGTCTACAGTTTATCATGAGATACTTTACCTCAGGCGAGCAAAACCTCGAGACTTCCTTAGATAACGTGCACAAGCTGTTTACAAATAAAGCAGCAGTTTTTGTGACAAACCATCAGTAGAGGGGAAAATGCGGCCTTAGTGCACTCAATTGTCAGGTATGACTAGATGGACCTCTTGTTTTGCCTGAACCATGTTGACTGTGTTGCCCCATTGTAGAAGAGATGGCCACCTACCTGAGCTACGTGAGGCGGTTGGACTTCTTTGAGAAGCCCGACTACGAGTATTTGAGGACTCTGTTCACCGAGCTGCTTGAGCGCAAAGGATACACATTTGACTACACCTACGACTGGGATGGCAGACCGATTGTGAGTAGCTAGCGTTCACGTGCTAAATAGCATAAGTGTAGTCTCACATACAATAGTCATATAGCAGCTGTTGAAAGACTAGAAGAGTAAATGTGCTGATTAGCAGCAGCTTGCTAACTGTTCAGTCCTGTATGTTTTTGTATAATAACTTTGTGTACTGTTCCTAGCTGGAAAGTTGGGAAATCAAAAGTAGAAAATACATTTAACACAGGTGAAAGAATTAAAAATGTATATTTCCTTGAGCCTTTTTGTTTATCCGTCAGTCTCTCTCTTTCTCTCGCTTTCACTCTTTCTCTCAGCCTACTCCAGTGGGGGCTGTCAACGTGGACTCGGGTGCGTCTGCCATCACGAGAGAAAGCAACGCTAACAGAGACAGGCCCTCTCAGCAACAACCCCTACGGAACCAGGTAAACACAATAGTCTCACTCAGCAGTTCACTTCAGCTCTGCCTGTTCATCTGAAAAAGCCAATAAATTCCAGAAAATCTACTGGAATCAACAAATTCATGAATATACAAATCCTCATGAAGAATATGTGCATGGTTCTAGTCAATACTATTTCCATTCCTGTCAGTTGATTTGGACATGGAATTTCTCAATAGGAGAGCCAATTCCTAAATTGAAGGAGATTTAAATGGTGTTGGTCCCCACCTTGCCAACAACAAGGACAATGAATAAGTATTGCTTGCTTGAACACCTTATATTTGTATAAGTGACCTACTGTAGAATTAGTTTCAATGCTATGGAGTTGCATGACTTATATTTAGACAATCCCAAACCCATAATCATATCACCTTAGCTCTCAACCAGCTTTACAGTTTACACTACAGTAAATCCAACACCATTTAAATTCGTACAATTTTAAGGCGAAAGAGTAGTAGTCCATATAGTTTTTTTCAAACTGGGTGGCTTTGCTTATGCTCCACACTTCGAGCTTTCCTCTCAAATCTTTTTTCGGTTGGTTTGGTGTAATATGTATTCTGCCCTTGACTTGCGTTCCCATGCAAAACTAGACAGATAGCTAACAACTAAGTCTTCAATAAAACTCCCAAGGCGTGACTTTTCTTGAATGAATATATTGAAAACGTTTATGTTGTGAAACTGCAAAATACAGAAAATAATATACTTTAGTATTCAATTCACACGGACATACTGTAGCTGTACATTATACATTTGAAGTTGCATAAATACAAAGCACGTGCTACGGTACCATGCATCTGGCATGATGCCAAACCATATAGCTAATTGTTACTCATATGGTAATTGGCTAACTCCTTTCATTACTCTAATAATGTACAACCAGCTATGTAGAATAACAAAGCATATTACACTAGAAACAGTAACAAAACTACAGTATTGTATATTTTACAATTCGTTTGCATGATGCACGAGCAAAGTAATACAGCTAACGGCATACATGAAAGGCATTGCAATTTGTGTGAGTAAATGCAACCAACCAACATTGATATGTAAGCAACTATCAATAACAAGATTATCATCACTAGCTAAATGCTTGAATCGAACTTACAAACAAATACAGTATTTTCCAAGGCTGAAGCGTGACAAGAAATAACTACACTGAAAGACCTGCACCGTAGCGTTGTTTTTAGCTGCTTCTATGCGTGCAGAACGAATTCTCTATTTCCTTTTTGCGTAGTCTTTCTAAGTACCAGAAAGATCCACTAGGGGGCGAATAACACCGTGAAAATACATTTTAACCATTGTAATAAAATAATCTGTTACCTCCTAACAGGATGGCAGCACAATATGGCTTGATTTTCTAACCGTTCTAGTAAAAAATTATATTTCTCAGCATCTCCGATTTTGGAAAAGACCGAAGCAAAAGGAGCTTTCAGGTCGAAATTAGAACCTAACATGTAGTCTCAGCTGATCTTTTAGATGAGTTGCTGTTGGCACCAAAATACCTCGTCCATCTCCGCCTCTGCCTGGCTGTGTTGAACCGGAAAGAGGCATGGAGAGACGCAAAAGGAATTTCACAGCTGGAAGTCCTCCAGCTATTGCTCCCAACAGGCAGTGAAGCTTGCCTCAAATTTGATTGGCTGCAGCTAGAGTAGTTTTACGTGAGTGTGTGTGGCGCTGCGCCCAGGAGTCCCAGACTTATCTCTAATCATTGCTTCAGCACTGAACAACAGCCCACCTGTGTCTCCATTGTTGCTCCAGTATGTGCCAAAAAGGGATTGTAAGAGCAAGATGGAGAGACAGAGGGAAGAGGAAGAAATTGAGATGGAGGGGGGATTTAGGTAGAGGGAGAAAGAGGAAAGCGATGGAAGGTGAATAAGGCAGAGTGGACTTAAAGAAGAGAACTAGAGGTAGAAAAAAGGAGAGAAATGAGAGGGGGAGATAAAGGAAACATCCTTGGTTTTAAGTAGGTCGACGCATATCACCCCATCAGTCTCTCCAAGCACGAGTCGTTTTATTGAGCCAGGACATCAGACACGCAATACAGGACATGACAACCAGTCTGAAATGAACTCGCAGTAATTACCAGTTGAAAGCTCCCAGACTGCGTAAGACCCCTGCCAAAGCCCCCTGCAAAAACTTTATTAGTAGCTAATCCCTCAATGTCCTGTCACGTGCAACCTGTCCTGTCACGTACAACCTGTCCTGTCACGTACAACCTGTCCTGTCCAGGGGAACAGTGATGAACGAGATACATGAGGGAGATAAAGCAGTGCCTGCTGGCCCAGACTACTCAATCAATGCAGCCATGACAAAGAAACAATGCAAGTCTCTTAGGAAAGCCACCAGGGCTTTAAAATATGGTAATACTGAAAAAGATGTCAAACATACATACAGGGTTTCTTATAACTGTCTAAAAACATTTTGCTTTAAAATCACAAATCAAATTAAAGTAGACTCAGTCATATGAAGTAGATTATGGGTCAATTTCCGCAACAACGGAAATTAGTGTTGAAACGTGAGGCTCTACTTCTCCGCTGTTTTGGTCCCGTGGCTACCACGCGGTCACCGCGTGAAGCGAACCCTTGCACATGCGCAGATACTGTATGAGAGAAGTGTTGCATATCGCTCATCTCGATATCGGCGATGCTGCTCGTGGCAATGTCATTTTGCTGAGTCTACCTTTAAATTTCTAATTTTAAAGCTATTGATTTTGCCATACTTTTTTTGTTTTGACATGGTTGTTTTCAACTACTTACACTTATTCCCAGCTTCGCCACAAGTCTCACCTCTGTTTTTCTTTGTTTTCCTGCGTTGCATGGCCTGTTGGCACCTGCTGCTCTCACTCACTTGCACCGCCCACCCACATCTTGCTCTGCCCATCCGCCTCCCCAACCAACCAGACGGCAGCATCAGACCGCAGAGGGGCATGGGATGCACAGCCCCACCGGCAGACAAACTCCTCCTACCTGAGCAGCTCCCACCTGGCCGCAGACAGGCATGGGGGCTCTGTGCAGGTATTCACCAACCACTGAGATACCGACTACTACTTAGTGGCTGGCTTCCAAACCAAAAAACCTGCTTCGTTGCCTATGTCCTTGATAGCCCTCTAGCCCACAGATCCGAAGGGACGTAAAAGATGAAAGCAATATGGCAGAAACTCTTCATAGGTGGGGCCCTCGCCACATTGCTTTCACCCGCTCTTTGCTCTTAAGATAGATGTTGTACTGTGTATGCGAAGGTGTTCCACGTGCTGTTATGATGATCAACAGCAAAGGCTGTTCGACAGGGAGGGACCAGCTTTTTCATAGCAGCATGCAGACATTTAGTCTGAGAAGGAGGCAGATGGGGAGAGACCGGTTCACAAGGCCCACCAGACACATGTTCACTCACAGTCGAGCAAGATCCTTCCCCATTAAGGGAGACCGGGAGTAGAGTTAAAGGCTAATGAGCCACATGAATGACACCATACATGGATGTCTGGAAGTGGCTAAGCTGTATGGAGGGTTGTATGGAGGGAATTCAGTAACTTCACTTTAGTTTATATTTCTGTCATGAGGGCCTACGTAAGCATTCATTACAGAGCTGATGTCATAACAGCTTATGACAACTGGCATTACGCTTACTTGAAACTATTAGTTGTAGTTAAGATAGTTGGCTAGAATAGTTTTTCAGAATTCACCGATAAATTGGTCCACATGGATAAACTAAAGGCATAGAAACCGTAAATGACTTAGTAACAGGAAATACATTAATTTCCATGACAGAATTAAAAAGTCATTTTGGACTGACCAATTTGAAATACATTCAACTTAAGTTACATATCACACAATATTTTGAACATCAGAGCAACCTTGAGGGAATCTTATTTGAGTCAGAAACCAAGACTTAAAATAACTGATATTGGCACAAGATGGGGGGGAAAGTTGGCGCATAACTAATGAAATTACAGTTAATGAAAATGTATGTCAATGCAGTATAAACTAATGTATAGAATTTATCATACAAGTGAAAAAAATCACATTCTACAGCACAACGGCAGAGTCATGTCTGAAGTGTAAAACTAACAATGATTCAATAATCCATGTTTTCTGGGAATGCTATAAAGTCCAAAATGTATGGGTGGAGCTAGAAAGTTGGCTGTCAGAAGTATTACAATGTAAACTTAATTTTAATCAGTCTGTCTGCATATTAAAAGACATGGCATATGAGGGTATAGTGATACCCAATGGACTGGACGATTCTCATCACTCATCTGGAAAAAACTTTTGACAACGTGGAAATCAATTAACACAATGGAAAAATCGAATGATTGATTATTGAAATGGCATCTGCGACCAAGGAAAAACAAATCGGTACAATTTAAGGCCATGTGACAAACAATAATGCAGCACTAAGGATGGAGGTGTGAGCGTACGGGTCTGGGCAGAGGAGATGTAGTTTATTTCTGTAAGTTGTTTGCATATTTATGTTTGTATTTGGAGTGGGGGAAAAACATAATTTTTTAAATAAACTAATACAAAATTGAGTTAGCTAGCAGTAGACCTAGCCAACACAATACATGAGTAACAGTTTTATGTGACTCGTGACAGTGTTAAGTTGGTTGTCACAAGATGTTATCATGACACTTTGGGCTATAGTATGATCATGACCGTGTTTTGTTAATCTTACGACGCAATGTCAATGTTGGCATTTAGTCATCCTAGCAGAATTATCTTTATTTTTGCATGACTGATGTGACTTTTTTCCCATGTGCCTCAGGTGGTCAGCTCCACCAATGGGGAACTGAACGCCGATGACCCAATGACGGCCCACTCCAACGCACCTATCGCAGCGCAGGCCGAAGTGGAGGTGGTGGATGAGGCCAAGTACGTTTCTGCCGCTTTTTCTCCTGTCGTAGCTAGCTTGCTCTCTCCCCATTTTTGCTTGGTCATCTGTCCCTTTCGATAGCACTTCGTTTTTTAGTTGTAATAAAATGTTATTTGTCACATGCTTCTTAAACAAGTGCGGACTAACAGTGAAATGCTTACTTTCGGGCCGTTCCCAACAATGCAGAGAGAAAGAAAAGAGAAATAATAGAAAAGTGAAACACTGAATAATATGCTGAACGAAAATATAAACATGCAACAATTTCTATGATTTTACTGAGACACAATTCATATAAGGAAAACAGTAAATTGAAATAAATGTTTTCGGCCCTGATCTATGGATTTCACATGAATGGGAATACAGATATGCATCTGTTGGTCACAGATACCTTTAAAAATATATATATTTAATAAGTAGGTGCGTGGATCAGGAAAGTAGTCACTATCTGGTATGACCACCATTTGCCTCCTGCAGCACGACATATCTCTTTCGCATAGAGTTGATCAGGCTGTTGATTGTGGCCTGTGGAATGTTGTCCCACTCTTCTTCAATGACTGTGCGAAGTTGCTGGATATTGGCAGGAAACATATTGGCAGAAACATGCTCAATGGGTGACATGTTTGGTGAATATGCAGGCCATGAAAGAACAGAGACATTTTCAGCTTCCAGTAATTGTGTACAGATCCTTGCGACATGGGGCCGTGCATTATCATGCTGAAACATGAGGTGATGGAGGTGGATGAATGGGACGACAACGAGCCTCAGGATCTCGTCACGGTTTCTCTGTCCATTCAAATTGCCATCGATAAAATGCTAATTTGTTTGTTGTCCATAGCTTATGCCTGCCCATACCATAACCCCACCGCCACCATGGGTCCCTCTGTTCACAACGTTGACATCAGCAAACTGCTCACCCACACAACGCCGTACACGTGGTCTGCACTTGAGGCCGTTTGGACGTAGCAGTAGCATATGTGATGAGTAAAAAAAGTTAGTGCAATGCTGATAGTCCAGTTAGCTATTTGGTTAACTATTTAACTAACTATTTAGCTGTCTTATGGCTTGGGGGTAAAAGCTATTCAGGGTCCTGTTGGTTCCAGACTTCGGTGCATTGTTACCGCTTACCGTGCGGTAGCAGAGAGAACAGTCTATTACGGGTGGCTGAAGTCTTCAACAATTTTTAGGGCCTTCCTCTGTCACCGCCTGTTGTAGAGGTCCTGGATAGCAGGGAGCTCTGCCCCAGTGATGTACTGGGCCGTACGCACTACCCCTCTGCGCAGCGCCTTGCGGTCGGATGCCAAGTAGTTGACATACCAAGTGGGGATGCAGCCAGTCAAGATGCGCTCAATGGTGAAGCTGTAGACATTGTTGAGGATCTGAGGGCCCATGCCAAATCTTTTCAGCCTCCTGCGGGGGAAGAGGCATTATTGTGCACTCTTCACGACTGCGTTTGTGTGTTTGGACCATAATAGATCCTTAGAGATGTGGAAACTGAGGAACTTGAAGCTCTCGACTCTCTTCACTTAAGCCCTGTCGATGTGAATGGGGGCATGCTCGGCCCTCCATTTCCTGTAATCCATGATCAGCTCCTTTGTCTTGCTGACGTTGAGGAAGAGGTTGTCCTGGCACCACACTGCCAGGTCTCTGACATCCCTATAGGCTGTCTCGTGGTCATAGGTGATCAGGCCTACCACCGTCGGCAAACTTAATGATGGTAATGGAGTCGTGCGTGGCCACACAGTCGTGGGTGAACAGGGAGTACAGGAGGGAACTAACCACACAACCCTGAGGGGCCCCTGTGTTGAGGGTCAATGTGATCGATGTGGTGTTGCCTACCCTCACCACCTAGGTGCGTCCCGTCAGGCAGTCCAGGATCCAGTTGCAGATGAAGATATGTCCAGGCTTTCAAAGCATTTCGTGGCTACAGATGAGTGCTACGGGTCAATAGTCATTTAGACAGGTTACCTTGGCGTTCTTGGGCACAGGGACTATAGTGGTCTGCTTGAAACATGTAGGTATTACAGACTGGGTCAGGGAGAGGTTAAAAATGTCACTGAAGACGTTGAAGAAATGTATTGGAAGACGACTTATTAGTGGTATTTTGGGTAATTTCTTTACTATGACTCTTGCTCAGTCCATGAGACTGACTAGCTGTCCAATTCCAACCAGTTTGAAGTACCGTGAAAGTGTATTAGATGCAAGAAATCAAACTGCCTGAGCTGGGATAAAATCATGTCCAAACAAGTTGTCTCTTGTGGCAGGAACCTGTCGGGACCGGGTGGTAAACTGATAATCTTTTGGTTCAGTTAGTTTCAAACATTCTTAAAATTTCTGATTATCTGAATTATTTTAGTCTGAAAATACACTTTCTAGCTAAAACAAAAAAGAACAAAATTCCCCTCGTATACTTTCACCTTTCTGTCTTTGTTTTAGTTTCCCTTGCATGAACTGCGATGATTGTCCTTTCCCCCACTCTGCCCAGCCACACTCTTACGTGTGTGTGCATGCATGTGGTTCTACCTTGCACAAGGACTATCTTGCATCGTTGTCTCGATCTCTGTACAGTATTAATCTGTCTTTTTCCCTCACACTCTCTCTGTAGCTGCGTGAAAATGCTCAACCTGTGGTGAGTCCCACTCCCATACACATCAGCCATTCAAAGGGAGTGGACCAGACTAGCACTAAACGAATACCGCCAGACTAGCACCAGACAACATATCCAGCACTGTGTTGATTTATTGGCTTCACCCTTGACATTCCATTAAACAAATAACAATGTTGCTTTCATATTGGATTTGAGGCTTCTCACATGGAGTGACTAATATCCTTTTCACACTACTAAGAGGAGCTAAAGTATGATTATGTAGCTCAACTGGAAAGACTAAGGCCAAAGCCACACAGTGCTTCTCTCCGTCAAGAACAGATTTGTGATGGCATTCGTATGGGGTTCACAAAGAACTGCAACGTTGGTTATACAGTAACCTGCCTGCAACCTTGTTCGATCTAATTGTAGAACATTACGGAAACATTTTGTGCCAGCTGGGTAGCATACAGTCTGGGTTTATTCCCTCCCCATCACAAGCTCGCTCTGTTCTCACGTCACACTCTCGCACTCCATTTTTATAACTGTTAAATGTTCACATTAATTACATATTTGAAGTTGAGTAAGTTTGGAGTGATTGCAGCATAATATTGAGAGATATAGATTGTCAAGTAACTTTCCTCTTCTGTCTCTTAATCCTTTCTCTTCAGGTGTTGTTGCTTCTTCAAGCGAAAACGGAAGAAGAACACTCCACGGCAGAAATGATCTCCTGCTACCCTGTCCGGTGTCGCTGAGCGAGTTTGGTTTTAAGGAAACTAATGAAGGGACATTTCTGGGAGGGAGTTGTGAGAGAGACTTGTTATTACAAGAGAAAAAATGGGATTCTTACTGACCTGGACCTACTGAATGGAACTACTATACACATGAAGACCTTGGCCACAAAGTCCTTTCTTTTCTTTTCTTTCTCGGTGGCTGAATGGATGAATGACTAAATTTGACTTTTGACCTTTCCTCTGGATACTGGAGGATGCCTGAGGACATCTCTTCATCTGCCCCAGTTTTTTTTCTTTCTTTTGCTCAAGCGGAGATCAAAAGTCAAGTCTTCCCCTCTCCATTTCTCTTTTCAGGTGTGAGGAGACCAGTCTAGCAGTCTATAGACCTCTATCACCTTTCTCTTTCTTTCTTGTGTCTCTCCTCTTTCTCTCTCACCAAACCCACTCACATCCACAGTAAAAGCCGGTCTTAAGCTGTCCCTTTTGCTTTTTGTTCATACAAATTTATGTCTGTACATACGTAGGTGTGGATGTTTGTTTGTTTGAATGTGCCCTAATGGCTAATTGGTTCATATGCCACGAAGCTCCTCCCACTCAGCCCTGTTTGACTGTCTTTTGAAGAAGGCATTATAGATGATGATTCCTAGTCCTGAAGTAACCTTGCTCCAACCCTAGACACCTCCATGGTCCCTTGTAGATCTGCAAAGATGCCACAGATTCTTTCAAATCTATCAAGAAGGGTCTGCAGGTTGATTTGGGATTGGCATAAGTAGTCAAAGCAGAAAGAAACGGTAGATAAGGAGGGAACACCAAAAGAAGCACTTTTCTAATGCATCCTTGCCAGAAAAAAACCTGATGAGTACCAATTCACCTCTAAACAATCACTAAATTTGCCTGCTGCCTCCATATGTGTTAAAAACAATTGTGCTAATTTCAATGATATGCAAGAAAAATGTTAGACCGCAGCGAGTGACCAAAGGGATGTGTGTGAACAGAGGACCTATTATGTTACCACACCAGATTTAGATTTAACTGAAAATGATTTGTATTCTAGATCCATGTTTGATGCACTGGTCATTATTACCCACCCACTCCTTTTCAGCTTTTCAATTTCAGGCCAATTGTAAAAACATGTTGGCCAATTGTAAAAACATGTTGGCCAATTGTAAAAACATGTTGGCCAATTGTAAAAACATGTTGGCCAATTGTAAAAACATGTTGGCCAATTGTAAAAACATGTTGGCCAATTGTAAAAACATGTTGGCCAATTGTAAAAACAAAAAAATAAAAAATGAAATAAAAAATGTTGGCCAATTGTAAAAATAAAAAAAATAAAAATGTTGGCCAATTGTAAAAAATGTTGGGGGGGAGTATCACCAATAGATCTGTTATGAGTTGCATTTCGCATTGCTTTTGGTAACATTGCCGGTACCTGTAAACTGGTCCCTGTTATCCACAAACACCTAACTTTGTTTCTGTGTGGATTTAGGAAAAGTTGCTTCCAAATGCTGATCTAAGGTCAGTTGTAGATTATTTTTTTTTTTTTACCTCAATGTTTAAAGCTAGGATTGGGCTAGAGTGAACTGACACCAGATGTACACTTTAGGGTGGCTTCTACCTCCAGTCTGTCTGTTTTGTAATGAATCTGGGACAAGGAGAACAGACTTGGCTCTCCTATTGATTTAGATGCTACTGCTCCTCCTGCTGGCCTTACCATGTAATGCCTTAATCAGACCACCTCTCTTCAGAGCCTATCAGGATAGGCATCTGTTCACTGCAACAACACACCAGCCAATAAGAAGACATGTTGACAAGTCTGGTTCCTATAGAGCAGTGTTGCTCAACTGGATTCCTGGGGTACCTTATGGTGTTACATATTTTTGTTCTAGCCCAGCCTGAACACCTGAATCACCTAATTACAGGTTTAATGATTAGTTTAGTATTATTTTTGAATCAGGTGTGTTTGCTGGGCTAGAACAAAAAATGGAGCTGCGGTGTGGACGCTCAAGACCTGGACTTAAGAAATGGAAGCTGTAGAGAGGGAGACTATACAGCTGCCTCAATGCCCCTTAGAGGTCAAAATTATTTAGCCTGTGGAAATGGTTGCGTTTTAGGAGGTGACACTGTGGTCTCTCACTTTAAATCAATTTTAGCGCAGACAAGGTTGAGAAAGCAGAATTTGAAGATTTCAAATAGAGGAACCTCAATTTCTTTCCTCTAAGGTCATCAGAGTGAAAGGAAGTGAAGGGCCTTTTTTTATTCTTCAGATATGCTTATTTGTGTTTCTCTGCAGTCAAAACATTTGAGGTTGTGAAATGCTACATTTTACAATAATATTCTACCCTCTTGGTAAACCTCAGTGTTTACTCCTGAGTGGTTATCTTGTCTGTTTTCAATTTATTTTGTTTTGTGTTGTCAATGTGAACTGAAAATGTATGATGTCCTGTAATTTGTATTTTTTTAATCATTGAATGATCTTGCTTTTTCATGGGGGGAAGTATTTAAACAGCGATTGAGTGCACTACTTATTTTGTACCTACTGTTGACTGCAGTTAGAATGCCAGCCTCGCTCTCTACCATCTAGATACTATCCACTGTTTCACTTGTGTGTTATGGAAATGGTGGAAAGAACTCTGTGGCTTTGAGTCAAGCTGGAAGAATTGTCAATTTCCTTATGCTTCTATTGAATAACTCCCTTGTACACAGACAGACACACGGGCTTGTGTGATACGTTCCTATGATACGTTTTTATCTTTGGAGTCAGTTCTCTAGCTGTCTTTTATAGGGATGGACAAACAGAAGCTATGTATATTTTTGAGTAACAAAGCAGTTTTTTTTGTGCTGTGTGCAAATGTTGTATTCTTCCTTGAAAGTGTATGTCTTGAGTAAGTATCTCTGCAGTTTAAATTATTTCAAACGTACTTGAATTGAAAGATGTGGGACGAGTCATAGTCAAGTAGTGGAATGTCAGGATTTACTCAAATGCCATTGTCTGACTAAATGATGTGCTTGTGAGTGACCTTAATTCATGGATGGTCAGTTGATTCACCCACCTATCATTCAGACTTTCAGACATCGCTGCTGACCACACCAGGATAATTGTGAAGTGGGTAAAAGGCTTAGGCTGTTGTGTCATGTGGTGTCGCTCTCCTTCTCTTGATCTCTCCCTTTCTCTCTCCTTCACCATGTTGTTTTTGGTGGCTTATTCCCTTCCTTGAAGTAATTAGTGATATATAACGTGATAGTTGAAAGAAATGGCTTTTCCCGTATGGATTTCACCTGTCTAGTCATGTCCAATCAGTGATTACTTGAAGGAAGAGAGAAAGGACTGTATTTATCCCAGGCCTTTTGACTTTCTATGACACTGGTGCAGCATGGAGGTGCTGACCCCAGTGTTTCTTGAGAGAACAGAGGATATATTTTCCACTAGTTACCACAGCCATATTGTCAAAATTGGCTATATCGTAAACATGCATGACACTTTTTGGTCTTAATTTAAGGTTAGTGTTATGCATAATATTAGCAGTGTGGTTAGAGGTAGGTTTAGAATTACTTTTTTAAGAACATAAATCGTAGAAGTAGGGGGTGTTTATGACTTCGTGGCTAGGGTAACTAGTGAAGACCAGAGGACTTTTACTGGCTTATTCACCGGAGTCCCACACGCCCCCTGATGGCAGTATATATTTGCCCATGCAGCCTTCTGATCCCACTGGGGGTAATTTTGACGCTGCACATTCCTTTTCCTCCATGACATGTTAACGCAACCTCCTCCGATGGCAGGGTTTGTTTGAGATGTCACTCACTGTATCAGGATGCGCTGACTATGAATATGTATACCTCAGAGAAAAGCCATTACTGTCTCTAGCACACACACGCACACACTTTTTGTTCTGTCATCTCAGTCTTTGCTCCCCAGTGCCAGCTTCATGACCTCTAACCTTCCTCTGGTGCCATGGGTGCTGAAATGTTAACATGTTGTAGACATGAGCCCTATTCTCTGCTCTTAAGATGGTGCCATTTTGACACTTGCGTTTGGTGGGTTAGCTGTATCATTGCAAGTGCTTTTGGAGAAACCATTCAGAAATATTGTTTTGTTTTTTGCCATGTTATTGCTTACCTGCTGTCTTCCCAGGCCGTGCTTGTGTAACAACCATACCATCTCAGAATTGGTATGGTTGCGTATTTCTGACATTACATAAAAGGTCTGTTATTTTGCTTTAGATAATTTACGTGACTAAGAATTCATGAGGCTTCTACTATAGTAGTATTGCTTATGATTACACATTATAATTTTTTTCATTAAGTATTCTTGACCTGCTTTTCTTGCTTGATCCCAACAACCAAAGTTATTGTTTTGGCATCCTTGTTTTCTTGTCATTGTACTTCCTTAATATTAATGGAACCACTTACTTTAATACATACTTGAAATGTTTTGCCACAGTTTGTGCAACATGTACATATGTACAGTCACCTATAAATGATCTAGATGCTACGGGGGGGCATGACTTGGTACCCTCTCCATCAGCAACTAGAAGACGACACTGAGTCAGATGGCTTTGACCAGTTGTATCCTCGTCATGTCTTCTGCATCTAGGGGTAGATTAATTCAACCTGAGGTTTTCTCATTGGCTTTAAGCACAATTATTATTGTACTGGTATGCTTTTGTGTATTTTTAAAGAATACTATCTTGCTTGAATGAAACGGGTCCATCAGGGCCTTAATGACCATTTTCATCGTTGCTGGTTCCTTTTTCATTCTCACTGTCATTCCAGACAATCTCTCCACTTCCTCAGTGTTGGAGAGACCATTTATCGATGGTTGCTTGCATTTGTCCACAAATGTGTAGGGCACGAGCTGCAAAGACTGCTCAAGTGAGGTAGACTTTTTCCGACATTACGTTCAGAGTTGTTCAAACTGTAGACCTCCAGTGGTTAGAGACAAGACTGCAATATTGTACTGATTATTTTCAATTGTAAATTATGTAAAGTTGATTATGTTCAAATGGGAGTCTATTTTCTTGATCCGTTTTTCTTTTCTCCCTCTTCAAAGCTGTCTCCTGTTCTGGTAATAGTTTCAAAGCTATGAATATGAGTCAAGTATTACAATTGTATTATGAATATTACTGTGTTGAAACATGAATGTTACTTCAAAATGTATTTGAATGCTTTAACCTGGTTAAGGGCTCCAATCGTGAAGAACCCCTTTTTTTTTCAGGTTTTTGAAAGAATTTTTTTTTTACAGAAAGAAACGAGGTCTAGACTCTTTCTGTCTTAAAATGCCTACCCCCTTCGTCCCCAGAAGCCTCAAGTGAAATGTGTCTTGGGACCTTTCCAAAATCTAACTTTTTATTCCCTCCTAACTTAAAGGGGAAATCAAGTTTGCACCCTTTTTTATGTAAAATAAATCTCTCTTAACCTTTACTCTTGGCCCTGTGTTTCCTTCAAAGTTTTTGAAGTCTATTCGGATTCTTGAATACACTTTAGTTTCATTTGATGAGGACACAATGTGTTATGAAATTTTATATTTATTTGTGTATATAGCTGCCTTAATGTTGCTGGACCCCAGGAAGAGTGCTAATTGGGATTCTTGATAAAAACAAATTTCCTGACGGCCCGCCCTCAGGTGGTGAGGTTAGGCAATAACGCTTCCGCCACACTGATTCTCCACACGGGTGCCCCCCAGGGGTGTGTGCTCAGCCCCCTCCTATACTCCCTGTTTACCCATGACTGCGTGACCACGCATGACTCGAACTCAATCATCAAGTTGGCTGACAACATGACAGTGGTAGGCCTGATTACAAACAATGACGAGATGGCCTACAGGGAGGAGGTTAGAGCCCTTGCGGAGTGGTGCCAGGAAAATAACCTATCCCTCAACAAAACAATGGAGCTGATCATGGACAACAGGGAGCACCATCCTCATTGACGGAGCCGCAGTGGATAGGGTCAAAAGCTTCAACTTCCTTGGCCTGCACGTCACTAAGGACCTGAAATGGTCTCACCACACTGACAGTGTTGCCTGTTTTGCATGTTATTTTGGAATGAATGTGTCACGTATCAGTTGGGAAACAAAGTAAAGACAAATGTATTGAGTGAATGAAGTCACATACAGTCTCTTGCTTTCTAAAGGCAGGTGTTTCAGTCTAGCTCAGTGCTTTCGGTGGTGGAGGGGCAGCCAGTGGAAAATACAGAGCGTAGACATTGGTAATCTTCTCTAGTTGTGCCGTGATTGGCTCAGTGTTCTATCACTCATGGGGACACTAGGTCATTGCAGAATCTGCAGGGAGAGCTTGAAACTTCAAGCCCCTTGGGTGCTGCCATAGATTTACATTAGAAGTGCCTGTCCAAGAAGGGTCAAGGTCATTGGCCACAGATAAAATCACTTTATAGCTAGACAAGCAGTCATCATCGTGAATCACATCGACAATCTACTGGCAAAGCAATCACTATTTTGCTTCCCCTGCCTGCTATTTGGTGGAGAGGATTTGTGGGCCAAGTCTGGGTTTAAGAATTTAAAACATTTCTGAAAGGGTCTCTTTTCCAAGCTTAAAATGATAAACATTCACACGCAACACCATGGGACAGAAAAGGTTGAATACATTGGCCATGCTGTCAATCCAGCATGACTTCTGCCGAGTTCAAGACAATTTGGAACTCGGGGAAAAACGTTTTGAACTGTCATCCAACTCGGAATACAAGTCGGGAACTCTGGCTTTTTTCTAGAGCTCTGACCTGAAGATCACCGACGTCATGATTCGACCTTGTTTGTCTTGAAAGCACCATAAATCCAGAGAATGACAGACTTTGATGACAGTATTTGCCCACAAAGGACCGCCACACCACCTTCCTGTTCAAGTGAGCACAGCACAACAACGCTGAGTCCAAAAATGTCTTGCATGCTGCTGCATAAATGATGTAATATGCCAGGGAGATAGTATTACTTTCTTAGCTACAGTATACATAAGTGTATGTTGTGTAGTAAGATGTTAGTAGCCCATGTGCCTCACCCTAATAATTTGGTCTATTTACCCCACTTAATTTCGCCTACTGTTCTAACTTGGTGGTGCACATGTGGTCTATAACCTGTTTTAGAGAAATGTAATCATTGAATATTGTAAGAGCTTTCATTGTCTGCTTATATGCCCCCTTTATTTATCCTACGGTTCTGACTTGGTGTACAGGGAGAACACAGTAAGAACGTCCCATGTTCTGAATTCTGTTGCTGTACATTTCAAAAGTGCTAAAGAAATAGTTATATTGACTAACGTTACGTCTGTCCTAGCTCGCACAATGTCTTAATCGAAATTACGGATTGCCTCTTATCCACTTGTCGTCCCCTTATGCCATAGTTTGTACATCTCAATTGTCATTAGAATCCACATTTGTTCAAACAAGTCAGCCATATCAGCTATGTTTTTTTTTAAAGGCAGTAAATGAAAATGAATTAACTGTTTCGCTGCCAGACAAGGCTCCGCTGATAGCCAGTTGTAGCAGTGGTCAGATGCTAGGACTGCTGTTGGGACAGCTTTATGAAGGCCCGAACAGTTTGTGGGCACCATGTCACTGTTATAGTGCAATTAATGCATTGTTTAGTGTTGTTACATCCTAAAATCGCCACTGAATACCTTATTTTATTTACAGTTTATACACCCCACATTTATTTATATACTAGATTCTTGGCATAGCTCACTCTATATCTACTGCTGTACATAACATTGTTAGTATATCTTGTGTAAATGTATCTGGTGTACATCGGGCTCCCGAGTGCCTCAGTGGCCTAAGTCACTGCATCTCAGTGCTAGAGGCGTAACTACAGATCCTGTGAGGAGCCAATAACATAAGCATTTCGCTGCACCCGCTATAGAGTACCACAGTATGAGTCATAATACCCATAAAACTTAGCAGTCAAATAGGGAAATGCTTCCAATTGTTTTTCCACCATTCATTTTTAGAAACACTTCAAATAAGGGCTGTGTTTGGCGTAGGCTTACACTGGCGTGACATTTGATAACTGTGTAAATTTCTCTAGGACAAAGTGACTTTTATCAATATATGAAATGCTAATTAGTTGCTAATGTGGCTATTATAAAGAACTGCAGAAACTGATCTGGATGAGACTGCCAAATCGAGGCAAAGGTAAGAATCTCTGGATTAACTATCAAATGTTAGCTAAATGTAGTCATGAATAAATTGGCAAAATTTCTTTAAATTAACAATTCTGTGAACTGTCTTGTGCAAGTTTTAAATTGACAATATATGTTCGCAAAGGTTTCAGCTAGAGATGATGTGCAGGTGCTAGCAGGTATTTGTAGTCTTGCATGATGTCTATTTTGATGCCAATTAGCTTTTTTGAATGTGAGAATAAATAGAGCCGAATACATTAACAGTCACCATGTCCGAGAGAGATTTACATTGTTATCAAAACGTCACACCAGGGTAAGCCTACACGCAACACAGACCTTATTTGAAGTGTTTCTAAAATCCCCTATGGGAAAAATGAACGGTATAAAAAAGATTGGAACCATTTCCCTGATTGACCGCTAGGTTTTATGGGTATTAATGACACCTCCACTGTGGGGTTCAATAACATCTGCTAAACTGTAACTGCCACCAATAAACTTAGAATTGATATGCATTGTGTAAAATGTGTAACCCTTTAAGCATATTTCCCAAAACATGTTAATGAACTGGAGGTGTAAAAAGATGACTGAAAATATGAACATGGGAATACTGCATATACTGTATTTCACTAATATACACTAGAACAAAGTGTTAACTTATAATGATGACATGTCATGATCACCTGAATGAAAAGCAAAGCAATTGGCAGAATGATTACATATGAATCAGACAGATGGAATTGGATTCTCATGTTATGCTTCGGAAAGTATTCAGAAACCCTTCACTTTTTCCACATTGTTACGTTACAGCCTTATTCTAAAATGTATTAAATCATTTTTTTCCTCATCAATCTACACAATACCCAATAATGACAAAGCAAAAACATTTGACGTAAAAAACTGAAATTTTACATTTACATAAGTATTCAGACACTTTACTCAGTACTTTGTTGAAGCACCTTTGGTAGCAATCACAGCATTGTGTCTTCTTGGGTATGACGCTACAAGCTTGGCACGCCTGTATTTGGGGAGTTTCTCCCATTCTTCTCTGCAAATCCTCAAACTGTCAGATTGGATGGGGAGCATTGCTGCACAGCTATTTTCAAGTCTCTCCAGAGATGGCAAATCAAATTGTATTTGTTACATGCGCCGAATACAACAGGTGTAGACCTTAGTGAAATCCTTACTTACCAACAATGCAGTTTTAAGAAAATACCCCCCCAAAAAGTAAGAGATAAGAATAAAAAATAATTAAAGAGCAGCAGTAAATAACAATAGCGGGGCTATATACAGGGGGTAACGGCACAGAGTCAATGTCAATGCGCGGAGGTAATATGTACATGTAGGTAGAGTTATTGAAGTGACTATGCTTGGCCCCTGTGATGCACTGGGCCGTACGCACTACCCTCTGTAGTGCCTTGCAGTCGGAGGCCGAGCAGTTGCCATACCAGGCAGTGATGCAACCCGTCAGGATGCTCTCGGTGGTGCAGCTGTAAAACCTTTTGAGGATCTGAGGACCATTGCCAAATATTTTCAGTCTCCTGAGGGGGAATAGGTTTTGTCGTGCCCTCTTCACGACTGTCTTGGTGTGCTTGGATCATGTTAGTTTGTTGGTGATGTGGACACCAAGCTCTCAACCTGCTCCACTACAGCACCGTCGATGAGAATGGGGGCGTGCTCAGCCCTCCTTTTCCTGTAGTCCACAATCATCTCCTTTGTCTTGATCACATTGAGGGAGAGGGGGTTGTCCTTGAACCACACGGTCAGGTCTCTGACCTCTTCCCTATAGGCTGTCTCATCATTGTCGGTGATCAGGCCTACCACTGTTGTGTCATCAGCAAACATGCCTGTTGTGTCATCAGGAGTCGTGCAGTCATGAGTGAACAGGGAGTACAGGAGGAGGCTGAACACGCACCCCTGAGGGGCCCCCGTGTTGAGGATCAGCGTGGCGGATGTGTTGTTACCTACCCTTACCACCTGGGGGTGGACTGTCAGGAAGTCCAGGATCCAGTTGCAGAGGTAGGTGTTTAGTCCCAGGGTCCTTAGCTTAGTGATGAGCTTTGAGGGAACTATGGTGTTGAACTCTGAGCTGTAGTAAATTAATAGCATTCTCACATAGGTGTTCCTTTTGTCCAAGTGTGAAAGGGCAGAGATTGCATCATCTGTGGATCTGTTGGTGCAGTATGCAAATTGGAGTGTGTCTAAGGTTTCTGGGATAATGGTGTTGATGTGAGCCATGATCAGCCTTTCAAAGCATTTCATGGCTACAGACGTGAGTGCTACGGGTCGGTAGTCATTTAGGCACGTTACCTTAGTGTTCTTGGGCATGGACTATGGTGGTCTGCTTGAAACATGTTTGTATTACAGACTCAGACAGGGAGAGGTTGAAAATGTCAGTGAAGACACTTGCCAGTTGGTCAGCGCATGCTTGGAGTACACGTCCTGGTAATCCGTCTGGCCCTGCGCCCTTGTAAATGTTGACCTGTTTGAAGGTCTTACTCACATCGGCTGCGGAGAGTGTGATCATTCAGTCGTCCGGAACAGCTGATGCTCTCACGCATGTTTCAGTGTTACTTGCCTCGAAGCGAGCATAGAAGTGATTTAGGCTCGTGTCGTATTGTCTGGTAGGCTCGTGTCACTTGGCAACTCTCGGCTGTGCTTCCCTTTGGTGTCTGTAATAGTTTGCAAGCCCTGCAAAGCTTCAGAGCCGGTGTAGTACGATTCAATCTTAGTCCTATATTGATGCTTTGCCTGTTTAATGGTTCCTCGGAGGGCATAGCGGGATTTCTTATAAGCTTCCGGGTTAGAGTCCCGCTCCTTGAAAGCGGCAGCTCTATCCTTTAGCTCAGTCCGAATGTTGCCTGTAATCCATGGCTTCTGGTTGGGTTATGTACTGTACGTACAATCGCCGTGGGGACGACATCCTCGATGCACTTATTGATAAAGCCAGTGACTGATGTGATGTACTACTCAATGCTATCGGAAGAATCGCGGAACATATTCCAGTCTGTGCTAGCAAAGCAGTCCTGTAGTTAGCATCTGCTTCATCTGACCACTTTTTTATATACCTAGTCACTGGTGCTTCATGCGTTAATTTTTGCTTGTAAGCAGGAATCAGGAGAATCTAATTATGGTCAGATTTGCCAAAATGGAGGGCGAAGGAGAGCTTTGTAAGCATCTCTGTGTGTGGAGTAAAGGTGGTCTATAAACATTTTCAACTGGTTGCACATTTAATGTTCTGATAGAAATTAGGTAAAACTGATTTAAGTTTCCCTGCATTATACTCCCCGGCCACTTCTGGATGAGCATTTTCCTGTTTGCTTATGGCGGTATATCAATCAATCAATCAATTTTATATAGCCCTTCGTACATCAGCTAATATCTCGAAGTGCTGTACAGACACCCAGCCTAAAACCCCAAACAGCTAGTAATGCAGGTGTAGAAGCACGGTGGCTAGGAAAAACTCCCTAGAAAGGCCAAAACCTAGGAAGAAACCTAGAGAGGAACCAGGCTATGAGGGGTGGCCAGTCCTCTTCTGGCTGTGCCGGGTGGAGATTATAACAGAACTATGCCAAGATGTTCAAAAATGTTCATAAGTGACAAGCATGGTCAAATAATAATCATGAATAATTTTCAGTTGGCTTTTCATAGCCGATCATCAAGAGTTGAAAACAGCAGGTCTGGGACAGGTAGGGGTTCCATGACCGCAGGCAGAACAGTTGAAACTGGAATAGCAGCAAGGCCAGGCGGACTGGGGACAGCAAGGAGTCACCACGGCCGGTAGTCCCGACGTATGGTCCTAGGGCTCAGGTCCTCCGAGAGAAAGAAAGAGAGAAGGAGAAAATTAGAGAGAGCCAAGATTTTCAAAATGTTCATAAATGACAAGCATGGTCAAATAATAATCAGGAATAAATCTCAGTTGGCTTTTCATAGCCGATCATTAAGAGTTGAAAACAGCAGGTCTGGGACAGGTAGGGGTTCCGTAACCACAGGCAGAACAGTTGAAACTGGAATAGCAGCAAGGCCAGGCGGACTGGGGACAGCAAGGTGTCATCATGCCCGGTAGTCCTGACGTATGGTCCTAGGGCTCAGGTTCTCAGAGAGAAAGAGAGAACGAGAGAATTAGAGAGAGCATACTTAAATTCACACAGGACACTGGATAAGACAGGAGAAGTACTCCAGGTAACCAACTGACCCTAGCCCCCCGACACAAACTACTGCAGCATAAATACTGGAGGCTGAGACAGGAGCGGTCAGGAGACACTGTGGCCCCATCCGAAGAAACCCCCGGACAGGGCCAAATAGGAAGGATATAACCCCACCCACTTTGCCAAAGCACAGCCCCCGCACCACTAGAGGGAAATCCTCAACCACCAACTTACAATCCTGAGACAAGGCCGAGTATAGCCCACAAAGGTCTCCACCACAGCACAAACCAAGGGGGGGCGCCAACCCAGACAGGAAGATCACGTCAGTAACTCAACCCACTCAAGTGACGCACCCCTCCTAGGGACGGCATGAAAGAGCACCAGCAAGCCAGTGACTCAGCCCCTGTAACAGGGTTAGAGGCAGAGAATCCCAGTGGAGAGAGGGGAACCGGCCTGGCAGAGACAGCAAGGGCGGTTCGTTGCTCCAGAGCCTTTCCGTTCACCTTCACACTCCTGGGCCAGGCTACACTCAATCATATGACCTACTGAAGAGATAAGTCTTCAGTAAAGACTTAAAGGTTGAGACCGAGTCTGCGTCTCTCACATGGGTAGGCAGACTGTTCCATAAAAATGGAGATCTATAGGAGAAAGCCCTGCCTCCCGCTGTTTGCTTAGAAATTCTAGGGACAATTAGGAGGCCTGCGTCTTGTGACCGTAGCGTACGTATTGGTATGTACGGCAGGACCAACTCGGAAAGATAGGTAGGAGCAAGCCCATGTAACGCTTTATAGGTTAACAGTAAAACCTTGAAATCAGCCCTTGCCTTAACAGGAAGCCAGTGTAGGGAAGCTAGCACTGGAGTAATATGATCAAATTTCTTGGTTCTAGTCAGGATTCTAGCAGCCGTATTTAGCACTAACTGAAGTTTATTTAGTGCTTTATCCGGGTAGCCGGAAAGTAGAGCATTGCAGTAGTCTAACCTAGAAGTAACAAATGCATGGATTAATTTTTCTGCATCATTTTTGGACAGAAAATTTCTGATTTTTGCAATGTTACGTAGATGGAAAAAAGCTGTCCTTGAAACAGTCTTGATATGTTCGTCAAAAGAGAGATCAGGGTCAAGAGTAACGCCGAGGTCCTTCACAGTTTTATTTGAGACGACTTTACAACCATCAAGATGAATTGTCAGATTTAACAGAAGATCTCTTTGTTTCTTGGGACCTAGAACAAGCATCTCTGTTTTGTCCGAGTTTAAAAGTAGAAAGTTTTCAGCCATCCACTTCCTTATGTCTGAAACACAGGCTTCTAGCGAGGGCAATTTTGGGGCTTCACCATGTTTCATTGAAATGTACAGCTGTGTGTCATCCGCATAGCAGTGAAAGTTAACATTATGTTTTCGAATAACATCCCCAAGAGGTAAAATATATAGTGAAAACAATAGTGGTCCTAAAACGGAACCTTGAGGAACACCGAAATGTACAGTTGATTTGTCAGAGGACAGACCATTCACAGAGACAAACTGATATCTTTCCGACAGGTAAGATCTAAACCAGGCCAGAACTTGTCCGTGTAGACCAATTTGGGTTTCCAGTCTCTCCAAAAGAATGTGGTGATCGATGGTGTCAAAGGCAGCACTAAGGTCTAGTAGCACGAGGACAGATGCAGAGCCTCGGTCTGACGCCATTAAAAGGTCATTTACCACCTTCACAAGTGCAGTCTCAGTGCTATGATGGGGTCTAAAACCAGACTGAAGCATTTCGTATACATTATTTGTCTTCAGAAAGGCAGTGAGTTGCTGCGCAACAGCTTTTTCTAAAATCTTTGAGAGGAATGGAAGATTCGATATAGGCCGATAGTTTTTTATATTTTCCGGGTCAAGGTTTGGCTTTTTCAAGAGAGGCTTTATCACTGCCACTTTTAGTGAGTTTGGTACACATCCGGTGGATAGAGAGCTGTTTATTATGTTCAACATAGGAGGGCCAAGCACAGGAAGCAGCTCCTTCAGCAGTTTAGTAGGAATAGGATCCAGTATGCAGCTTGAAGGTTTAGAGGCCATGATTATTTTCATCATTGTGTCAAGAGATATAGTACTAAAACACTTAAGTGTCTCTCCCGATCCCAGGCCCTCGCAGAGCTGTGCAGATCCAGGACAGCTAAGCCCTGGAGGAATACGCAGATTCAAAGAGGAGTCCGTAATTTGCTTTCTAATGGTCATGATCTTTTCCTCAAAGAAGTTCATGAATTTATTACTGCTGAAGTGAAAGCCATCCTCTCTTGGGGAATGCTGCTTTTTAGTTAGTTTCGCAACAGTATCAAAAAGAAATTTTGGATTGTTCTTATTTTCCTCGATTAAGTTGGAAAAGTAGGATGAGCGAGCAGCAGTGAGGGCTCTTTGGTACTGCACGGTACTGTCTTTCCAAGCTAGTCGGAAGACTTCCAGTTTGGTGTGGCGCCATTTCCGTTCCAATTTCCTGGAAGCTTGCTTCAAAGCTCGGGTATTTTCTGTATACCAGGGAGCTAGTTTCTTATGACAAATGTTTTTTGTTTTTAGGGGTGCAACTGCATCTAGGGTATTGCGCAAGGTTAAATTGAGTTCCTCAGTTAGGTGGTTAACTGATTTTTGTCCTCTGACGTCCTTGGGTAGGCAGAAGGAGTCTGGAAGGGCATCAAGGAATTTTTGTGTTGTCTGAGAATTTATAGCACGACTTTTGATGCTCCTTGGTTGGGGTCTGAGCAGATTATTTGTTGCGATTGCAAACGTAATAAAATGGTGGTCCGATAGTCCAGGATTATGTGGAAAAACATTAAGATCTACAACATTTATTCCATGGGACAAAACTAGGTCCAGAGTATGACTGTGGCAGTGAGTAGGTCCAGAGACATGTTGGACAAAACCCACTGAGTCGATAATGGCTCCGAAAGACTTTTGGAGTGGGTCTGTGGACTTCTCCATGTGAATATTAAAATCACCAAAAATTAGAATATGATCTGCTATGACTACAAGGTCTGATAGGAATTCAGGAAACTCAGAGAGGAACGCTGTATATGGCCCAGGAGGCCTGTAAACAGTAGCTATAAAAAGTGATTGAGTAGGCTGCATAGATTTCATGACTAGAAGCTCAAAAGACGAAAACGCCATTTTTTTTTTTGTAAATTGAAATTTGCTATCGTAAATGTTAGCAACACCTCCGCCTTTGCGGGATGCACGGGGGATATGGTCACTAGTGTAACCAGGAGGTGAGGCCTCATTTAACACAGTAAATTCATCAGGCTTAAGCCATGTTTCAGTCAGGCCAATCACATCAAGATTATGATCAGTGATTAGTTCATTGACTATGACTGCCTTTGAAGTGAGGGATCTAACATTAAGTAACCCTATTTTGAGATGTGAGGTATCACGATCTCTTTCAATGATGGCAGGAATGGAGGAGGTCTTTATCCTAATAAGATTGCTAAGGCGAACACCGCCATGTTTAGTTTTGCCCAACCTAGGTCGAGGCACAGACACAGTCTCAATGGGTATGGCTGAGCTGACTACACTGACTGTGCTATTGGCAGACTCCACTAAGCTGGCAGGTTGGCTAACAGCCTGCTGCCTGGCCTGCACCCTATTTCATTGTGGGGCTAGAGGAGTTAGAGCCCTGTCTATGTTGGTAGATAAGATGAGAGCACCCCTCCAGCTAGGATGGAGTCCGTCACTCCTCAGCAGGTCAGGCTTGGTCCTGTTTGTGGGTGAGTCCCAGAAAGAGGGCCAATTATCTACAAATTCTATCTTTTGGGAGGGGCAGAAAACAGTTTTCAACCAGCGATTGAGTGCTGAGACTCTGCTGTAGAGCTCGTCACTCCCCCTAACTGGGAGGGGGCCAGAGACAATTACTCGATGCCGACACATCTTTCTAGCTGATTTACACGCTGAAGCTATGTTGCACTTGGTGACCTCTGACTGTTTCATCCTAACATCGTTGGTGCCGACGTGGATAACAATATCTCTATACTCTCTACACTCGCCAGATTTAGCTTTAGCCAGCACCATCTTTAGATTAGCCTTAACGTCGGTAGCCCTGCCCCCTGGTAAACAGTGTATGATCGCTGGGTGATTCGCTTTAAGTCTAATACTGCGGGTAATGGAGTCGCCAATGACTAGGGTTTTCAATTTGTCAGAGCTAATGGTGGGAGCCTTCGGCGTCTCAGACCCCGTAACGGGAGGAGTAGAGACAAGAGAAGACTCAGACTCAGACTCCGACTCGCTACATAATGGGGAGAACCGGTTGAAAGTTTCTGTCGGCTGAATGAGCGACACCGGTTGAGCATTCCAACAGCATTTCCCTCCAGAAGCCATGAGAAAGTTGTCCGGCTGCGGGGACTGTGCGGGGGGATTTATACTAACGTTACTATCTGTACTTACTGGTGGCACAGACGCTGTTTCTTCCTTTCCTACACTGAAATTACCCTTGCCTAACGATTGCGTCTGAAGCTGGGCTTGTAGCACAGCTATTCTCGCCGTAAGGCGATCGTTCTCCTGTATATTATGAGTACAGCGACTGCAATTAGAAGACATCATGTTAATGTTACTACTTAGCTTCGGCTGTTGAAGGTGTTGACGAACCATGTCCAGATAAAGCGTCCGGAGTGAAAAAGTTGAATGAGGGAAAAAAGTTGCGATGGAAAAAAACTAAAAATATAAACGGTAATTAAAAACAAAAACAAAACAAAAAAAACGTAAAGTTGTCAGCTAGCAAAGTAAAGTTGGCAGCAAAACGCACAGCAACAAAACGCACAGCAACACGTCTGCAGATTCAACAGGAAGTGTATACAGCTTTTAGTGCCAGCATCGGTCTGTGGTGGAATGTAGACGGCTACGAAAAATACAGATAAACTCTCTAGGTAGATAGTGTGGTCTACAGCTTATCATGAGATACTCTACCTCAGGCAAGCAAAACCTTGAGACTTCCTTAAATATCATGCACCAGCTGTTATTCACATATATGCATAGGCCCCCACCCCGTGTCTTACCAGAGGCTGCTGTTCTGTCCTGCCGATGGAGTGTATAACCCGCCAGCTGTTTGTTCTTAATGTCGTCGTTCAGCCACGACTCTGTGAAACATAAAATATTACAGTTTTTAATGTCCCGTTGGTAGGATATATGTGCTTTCAGCTTTGTCCCATTTATTTTCCAGCGATTGAACATTAGCTAGCAGGACGGAAGGCAAGTGCAGATTAGCCACTCGTCACCTGATTCTCAAGGCACGCTGATCTTTTTCCACGAAATCTCTGTTTCCTTCTCCAGCGAATCACGGGGATCTGTTGCCTGGTCCGGTTTCTGTAGTAGTATATTCCTCCCATCCGACTCATTGAATAAGAACTCTTCGTACAGTTTGAGGTGAGCAATCACAGTTCTAATGTCCAGATGCTATTTTCGGTCATAAGAGACGGTAGCAGCAACATTATGTATAAAACAAGTTATGAACATCATGAAAAAACAAACAAAATAGCATGGTTGGTTAAGAGCCGATAAGACGGCAGCCCTCCTCTCCGGCGCCATTGTAACAATGCTCGATCGGGTTGAAGTCCGGGCTCTGGCTGGGCCACTCAAGGACATTCAGAGACTTGTCCCAAGCCAATCCTGCTTTGTCTTGGCTGTGTGGTCATTGTCCTGTTGGAAGGTGAACCTTCACCCCAGTCTGAGGTCCTGGGTGATCTGGAGCAGGTTTTCATCAAGGATCTCTCTGTACTTTGTAAGTCGCTCTGGATAAGAGCGTCTGCTAAATGACTTAAATGTAAAAATGTAAATGTACTTTGCTCCGTTGATCTTTGCCTCAACCCTGGCTAGTCTCCCAGTCCCTGCTGCTGAAAAATATCCCCACACCATGCTTCACCGTAGGGATGGTGTCATGTTTCTTCCAGACGTGACGCTGGTTTTTGCTCAGACATGCACTGTCAACTGTGGGACCTTATATAGACAGGTTTGTGCCTTTGCAAATCATGTCCAATCAATTGAATTTACTACAGGTGGACTCCAATCAAGTTGTAGAAACATTTCAAGGATGACCAATGGAAACAGGATGCACCTGAGCTCAATTTCAAGTCTCATAGCAAAGTGTCTGAATACTTATGTAAATAAGATATGTGTTTTATTTGTAATACTTTTGCACAAATTTCTAAAATCCTGTTTTTGCTTTGTCATTATAGGGTATTGTGTGTAGATAGCTGAGGATAAAAAAAAAACAATTTTAGAATAAGGCTGTAACGTAACATAAAAATACTTTCCGAAGGCACAGTATACGCAACATGCAAAAATGTAAAAGCTTTTACTGAGTTACAGTTCATAGAAGGGAATCAATCAATTAAAAATAAATTCTTTAGGTCCTAATCTATATATTTCACATAACTGGGCAGGGGCCGGCCATGGGTGGGCCTGGGAGAGCATAGGCCCACCCACTTGGGAGCCAGGTCCATCCACTGGAGAGCCAGGCCCGGCAAATCAGAATGAGTTTTTCCCCACAAAAGGGCTTCATTCCAGACAGAAATACTCCTGAGCAACATCCCCCCCTCCACATCCTCAGACGATCCCGCAGGTGAAGAAGCCGGATGTGGAGGTCCTGGGCTGTCGTGGCTACACGTGGTCTTCTGTTGTGCGGCCAGTTGGATGTACTGCTACCAAATTGTCTACAATTTTGTTGGAGGCGGTTTATGGTAGAGGAATTAACATTAAATACTCAGGCAACAGCTCTGTTGGACATTCCTGCAGTCATTATGTCAATCAAAACTTGAGACATCTGTGGCCTTGCGTTGTGTGATAAAACTGCACGTTTTGGTGGCCTTTTATTGTCCCCAGCATAAGGTGCACCTGTGTAATGATCATGCTGTTTAATCAGCTTCTTGATATGCCACACCTGTCAGGTGGATGGATAATCTTGGCAAATGAGAAATGCTCACTAACAGGGATGTAAACAAATTTGTGCTCAACATTTTTGAGAAATATGCTTTTTGTGCGTATGGAATATTTCTGGGATCTTTTATTTCAGCTCATGAAAAATTTGACCAACACTTTAAATGTTGCATTTATATTTTTGTTCAGTATAGATAGTAATTAGGTGCTTACAGTTGTCTTATTTCACACATAGGCTACAAATGTTTATTGGATGTTTTTTTGCATATCCCATTCCCACTGAGAGTGGAGTCATGGCCTGGGATTAGCCATTATTGACAGCGACCCTGGAGCAATTAGGGTTAAGTGGGCTCCCGAGTGGCGCAACGGTCTAAGGCACTGCATCTTAGTGCTAGAGGCCTCACTAGAGACCCTGGTTTGATTCCAGGCTGTATCACAGCCTCTCGTGATTGGGAGTCCCATAGGGCGGCGCGCACAATTGGCCCAGCGTTGGTTAGGGTTTGGCCGGGGTAGGGCGTCATTGTAAATAAGAATTTGTTCTTAACTGACTTGCCTAGTTAAATAAAAAAGTGAAGAGCACATCGAAACTTTTCCCCCTAGTCAGCTCGGGGATAGAACCAGCGGCCTTTCGCTTACTTGGCCAACGCTCTTAACCGCTAAACTAACCGCCGCACTTATGCGCAATAATTTCACTCAACTGGGGAAACCACATGTACAGTAATATAGCTGTGATGAACTGCAAGTCTGGTTATATATTTTTACGAATTCGTCTACCACTAGGGGGCGGCACCCTTTCCCCTTGGTTTCCCACATCCGCGTGCCCTCTTATTATACTTCCGCTGAAGCGCTTGTATAGTCCTCTTCTACCAGCCCGATTCAACATGGTGGGTACTTCAACATTTACAACCCCTCTAAATCTATCGTAATCCTCCGTTTTTTTACTAGCCATAATGGTATTTATCTCTAGAATAGTGAAATGGTGTATGTATTACTCAATCGCAGTGACATATTGCGTTAGGATGCCCTTCCTGGCAGACTTTATGAACAATATGAGGGTTCTCCGAGATGCTAACGGAAGAAGCATTATGCTAGCATTTGGCTGCACATGAACAACCACGTTTTCCATGTCTTGATTTGATTACAATCAGTAGAGAACTGGTCATGCCTTTAATATTGTACACATTATCCGCAGGGTGGTTAGTGGTGTAGGACGTTGGTTTCAGCTGTTTGTAAGAAATACATTTTGTTCCGTGATACTGATTAGCATAGCTAGCTGATTGCGAAGTCATCCTACTAGCTAATTAACCATCGGTGGTCTGTTTTCCCAATGTAGGGTACCCATTGTTTCTGACTTGCTCACCGGTGTAGTTAATCGTGAGATCCATTTACTAGCATGTAGGTAGTTGGCTAGGTAGTCAGTCTGCGCAAAGTTGCTAGCTCGTTAGTATTAGGTACGACCTTGTATGTTAGATCCAAATGTAGCTTGCCTGGTCATGCCAGCCGTTGGTATACTTATACCTCCTAAAATTTCAACCGCTTTTGAAATGTAATTTACGTTGAACCCTGTATCGAAAGTGGCTATGGCTTTGATTTAAGTAGCCAGGTCATTGATAGTACAGGAAAAGTGAATTGAGGGGCATTCCCGTGTTCGATGGGTCCTAAGTCCCTACCGAACCCTGGTTTTCTCAGATATTTTAAATTCATAAAATGTAAGCCCATTCAGGAGATGAGAATAACCTAGTCATTTGCACAACTCCTTTGTTCCACAGGGACGAGTCAGGACCAAGACGGTGAAAAAAGCCGCCCGGGTCATCATTGAGAAGTACTACACCCGGCTGGGAAATGACTTCCACACCAACAAGAGGGTGTGTGAAGAGATCGCTATCATCCCCAGCAAGAAGCTGCGCAACAAGATCGCTGGGTGAGTCTGGTTTCTTTAGCTTTATTGTCTCTAATAGCCAAGCGGACTCGAACCTCTGCGGCATATATAAAGCTTATCTGAGGTCAAGCAGCAGATGTTGCGTAGACAACGCTGTACAGCAACGTTCAACCAACCGTGGGGATATTTTCTTCGTTCTCAATTTGGAGTCTCCTGGGTCTAGTTTCAGGTGTAGCCAGCAGATCCGACACCTTACGCTTGCTCACAGCTGCACTACAGGGTCAGACCCGCAATTTTTAAAATTAAGTCACCACGGAGCCAGCACGAGACATGGCTCGGAAAACGTACCGCAATCATGGATGAGAAATGCGTTGTACTCTGAATTGTCCTGTTATTCCAACTGTTATACTGAGAAGATGAAATGACTGCTCGTTTTTCTGGAAACTGCCCTTTTCATCCTCATGATAGGTAGCAGAAGCCACAGCAGCCATTTTGGGATGTCGGTGTCAGCTAATTGGCTCCTTTGCATTTTTTCAATGTTGAAGTATCTCATTAATTTCATATTTTATTGAATCAAATTTATTTATAAATCCCTTACATCAGCTGTGGTCACAAAATGCTGTACAGAAACCCAGCCTAAACCCCCAAACAGCAAGCCATGCAGGTGTAGAAGCACGGTGGCTAGGAAAAACTCCCTAGAAAGGCCAAAACCTAGGAAGAAACCTAGAGAGGAACCAGGCTATGAGGGGTGGCCAGTCCTCTTCTGGCTGTGCCTGGTGGAGATGATAACAGAACATGGCCAAGATGTTCAAATGTTCATAGATGACCAGCATGGTCAAATAATAATAATCACAGTGGTGCAACAGGTCAGCACCTCAGGAGTAAATGTCAGTTGGCTTTTCATAGCCGATCATTCAGAGTATCTCTACCGCTACTGCTGTCTCTATAAAGAGTTGAAAACAGCAGGTCTGGGACAGGTAGCAGGTCAGGGTTCCATAGCCACAGGCAGAACAGTTGAAACTGGAGCAGCAGCACGGCCAGGTGGACTGGGACAGCATGGAGTCATCAGGCCAGGTAGTCTCAGGTCCTCCGAGAAAGATGTTTCATATGACATGTACTATGCTGCACTTCAATCAGGTTGTATTTCAAAACACTACTAATAGCATGGCTTGGAGGGAGTTATTCATTCTATCATATCCCTGACCTAGCTGATTATTGCTAGTTTGCCACCTAAACCCTATATCGAAAGTGACTATGGTACAACTGTTACCATAGTCATTGATGTTACGAGAATTGTGACTGAAATATTTCCCCATGTTTGTTGGAATACCTTTTCCTGTCAAACCCTGTCTTTCAAACATCTTTCTCGTCCGCAACAACCTAAACTTGAGTGAAACCTAATTCTCATGCTAGACTAGTTTTCAGTGATCTATCATAAATATTTGTTTGAACCCATGGTCTGATCTAATGCTGTTACAATTGTGATGTTGTACATGAATTAACTGAATTCTGGTTTGTGCTCTTAGGTATGTGACCCATCTGATGAAGCGCATCCAGAGGGGTCCCGTCAGAGGCATCTCCATCAAGCTGCAGGAGGAGGAGAGGGAGAGGAGGGACAACTACGTCCCAGAGGTAAGTGTCCCCACCCACACTTCTGCGCATCAGAGCACAGTGCATCTATACTTGCTGGCACCGCAAAGGTTGTGGGTTCGATTCCCACAGGCATCACATACAACAAAAAGGTATGCATTAACTGAACTATATGTTGGTTTGGTTAATCAGTGGCATATGTTTCTTGATAAGTCTTGATGGCAATGGACTAAACACATTATTTGTTGATGCATCACAAGCATCAATAAATAATGTGTTTAGTCCATTGCCATCAAGATCTGGGTGGTGTGCTTATCAATTTAATGGGCTCTATAGGCATGCCTTGCTGATGTGTGCATGTTTGATTTGCTGTCCAGTAAGGAGTTGTATTGCTGTGTCCTTACCTGCGAACAGTCATGATTAAAGCTGTGCAGGTTTCTACTTTGCCTTGGCACGTAAAGATGCATCCATAAGCTGCTCTGGGTCATCATTTATCTAATTTATTTGCTGCCATTGGTTATCTTTAGTGTATAGTTGGGATGTGAAATACCTTTTTTGAGTCAGTCAAATATCATTCTTTGATTTGCCCTGTATCGAAAGTGACTATGGCATGACTTTTGCCATAGTCATTGATAGTACAGGAATAGTGATCTTGAAAGCTTTTCCCGTGTTTGTTGGAATACTGGTTCCTGTCAAACCCTGTATCTTTCAAACAATGTGGTAACATCGTAAACCCAGACCTGCCAACTTGCACGCATTTTGCGTTCCAACGACGCAATTCTCTGTCCAGGTACGAGATCCGAGTTAAAAGTACGCAGAAATTAATAGGGCCTGGTTTATTTATTTTTATATATATTTTAATCAAATATTTACTCAGCGGATTTAACATCCTGATTCTCAAGCTGCAACACAGACATGTACGGAGTTGTCAACGGACATGGAGATTAATACATCATTATTCAACGTAGCTACCCCGTGTCTGCCCCTCCTGTTGTGATGCTGAGTTTGCCAACTGTCAGCTGTATGTAAACACATGGACAAATCCCTTTCACTATGTGTGTTGTGGAAAGGTAAACACTAATTGTTTCAAGCAAACGTAAGATGGAGATTCGTTGGACTCTAAAGTGCCAGCAGTTCACTCGCATTTCTAGTGAAAGAAATTAAATGCAAATACGAAAAATAACTGGTCGTATTTGTGCGAGTGTGATATACATTTAATTCTGCGTCCCATTAGTTTTGTTTTCGACATAACATTACGTGGATCACGCAACCTAATAGATTGTAACTGTAATTATGAGCCACGTCACAAAGCATTACAAAAGTATAATAAAAAATAAATATAAACGTCTTGGCATTAAATGGAGTCTGAGTGCAGACTGCTAACGAATATTCAGTCTCGCTTCCAAGAACAAAACCCAGTACTGACGTGCTGAGTTCCCTCATTACCAAGAAGGTTTCAATGGTTGCCAGAGGAACTGTTTGCCACGGAGAAGTCTACCCTGATGTCCTGCTGCGGAAGGTTCAATCTGCTAGCTACCAGGCAAATGTGTCGAAATAATTTCCTGGACATTTGAAGGTCTCCAGAAGATTTGTTCTCACCCACTGTTTCCTATCATAGCTTTTTCGTTTTTATGAATAACATGTTTATTTGATGCTCTGCTTCAAACATTTGGCATATCAGAGTAAATCTTTTTATTGTGGATAAGACATTTGTACATTTTGTTTTAATAAATTTGTACATTTTAATTAATAAAATTAAACTCCAATAATAAAGGCCCTTGGTGTGTTCTTTCTAATTAGAACTTGTTAGTGACTTTTACATATGTGTGAATGGAATGCGGTCAAGAAAGTATTCCAACCACATATAGACTTGATTTGGTACAATTTTATATTTGCGATAAGACTCATAAACAGCGTGCACGAGCGTGTGATGGGGAAAGAAAATCCCAATTTGCCGCGCGTGTCTGGTACTCTAAAAAGTTGGCAGGCCTGTAACCATTGCCCCAGGCAGCCAGTAACTGTACGCTCTGTTGAATTGATGTATTTAACTGTTGCCAGTTTACTAAATCAAATCAAATCAAATCAAATTTTATTAGTCACATACACATGGTTAGCAGATGTTAATGCGAGTGTAGCGAAATGCTTGTGCTTCTAGTTCCGACAATGCAGTAATAACCAACAGTAATCTAACCTAACAATTCCACACTACTACCTTACACACACACACAAGTGTAAAGGGATAAAGAATATGTACATAAAGATATATGAATGAGTGGTGGTACAGAACGGCATGGCAGATGCAGTAGATGGTATAGAGTACGGTATATACATATGAGATGAGTACTGTAGGGTATGTAAACATAAAGTGGCATAGTTTAAAGTGGCTAGTGGTACATGTATTGCATAAAGATGGCAAGATGCAGTAGATGATATAGAGTACAGTATATATACATATGAGATGGGTAATGTAGGGTATGTAGACATTGTATTAAGTGGCATTGCTTAAAGTGGCTAGTGGTACATTTTTACATTTTTTCCATCAATTCCCATTTTTAAAGTGGCTGGAGTTGAGTCAGTATGTTGGCAGCGGCCGCTAAATGTTAGTGGTGGCTGTTTAACAGTCTGATGGCCCTGAGATAGAAGCTGTTTTTCAGTCTCTCGGTCCCTGCTTTGATGCACCTGTACTGACCTCGCCTTCTGGATGATAGCGGGGTGAACAGGCAGTGGCTTGGGTGGTTGTTGTCCTTGATGATCTTTATGGCCTTCCTGTGACATCGGGTGGTGTAGGTGTCCTGGAGGGCAGGTAGTTTGCCCCTGGTGATGCGTTCTGCAGACCTCACTACCCTCTGGAGAGCCTTACGGTTGTGGGCGGAGCAGTTGCCGTACCAGGCGGTGATACAGCCCGACAGGATGCTCTCGATTGTGCATCTGTAGAAGTTTGTGAGTGCTTTTGGTGACAAGCCGAATTTCTTCAGCCTCCTGAGGTTGAAGAGGCGCTGCTGCGCCTTCTTCACAACGCTGTCTGTGTGGGTGGACCAGTTCAGTTTGTCCGTGATGTGTACACCGAGGAACTTAAAACTTTCCACCTTCTCCACTACTGACCCGTCGATGTGGATAGGGGGGTGCTCCCTCTGCTGTTTCCTGAAGTCCACAATCATCTCCTTTGTTTTGTTGACGTTGAGTATGAGGTTATTTTCCTGACACCACACTCCGAGGGCCCTCACCTCCTCCCTGTAGGCCGTCTCGTCGTTGTTGGTGATCAAGCCTACCACTGTAGTGTCATCCGCAAACTTGATGATTGAGTTGGAGGCGTGCATGGCCACGCAGTCGTGGGTGAACAGGGAGTACAGGAGAGGGCTCAGAACGCACCCTTGTGGGGCCCCAGTGTTGAGGATCAGCGGGGTGGAGATGTTGTTACCTACCCTCACCACCTGGGGGCGGCCCGTCAGGAAGTCCAGGACCCAGTTGCACAGGGCGGGGTCGAGACCCAGGGTCTCGAGCTTGATGACGAGTTTGGAGGGTACTATGGTGTTAAATGCTGAGCTGTAATCGATGAACAGCATTCTCACATGGGTATTCCTCTTGTCCAGATGGGTTAGGGCAGTGTGCAGTGTGGTTGCGATTGCGTCGTCTGTGGACCTATTGGGTCGGTAAGCAAATTGGAGTGGGTCTAGGGTGTCCGGTAGGGTGGAGGTGATATGGTCCTTGACTAGTCTCTCAAAGCACTTCATGATGACGGAAGTGAGTGCTACGGGGCGGTAGTCGTTTAGCTCAGTTACCTTAGCTTTCTTGGGAACAGGAACAATGGTGGCCCTCTTGAAGCATGTGGGAACAGCAGACTGGGATAAGGATTGATTGAATATGTCCGTAAACACACCAGCCAGCTGGTCTGCGCATGCTCTGAGGACGCGGCTGGGAATGCCGTCTGGGCCTGCAGCCTATGCACACTATTACTAATGTGTTTGGACAGTGTTGACATAATGCATTACCACTCTAACTTAACTTTTCTGTTTACAGGTTTCTGCTCTTGACCAGGAGATCATAGAGGTGGACCCTGACACCAAGGAGATGCTCAAACTACTGGTAAGTCCCTCACAGGCAGTTACGTTTGGTGTCTTCATGATGAATAAACACTACCTGATCCAAAGTATGTGGACACCTGCTTGTGTATGGAACTCGCTTTGTGCACAGTGGCATTGTCATGCTGAAACAGGAAAGAGCCTTCACCAAACGGTTGCCACAAAGTTCGAAGCACAGATTCGTCTAGAATGTCATTGTTTGCTGTAGCGTTAAGATTTCCCTTCACTGGAATTAAGGGGCCTAGCCCGACCCATGAAAAACAGCGCCAGACCAGATCCTCATCCACCAAACTTTACAGTTGGCACTGCTTTCAGGCAGTTAGCCTTCTCCTGGCATCCGCCAAACCCAGATTAGTCTGTCGGACTGCCAGATGGTGAAGCATGATTCATCACTCCAGAGAACGCTTTTGCACTGCGCCAGAGTCAAATTGGCGGCGAGCTTTACACCACTCAAGTCGATGCTTGGCATGGTGATTTTAGGCTTGTATGTGGCTGCTCGGCCATGGAAACCCATTTCATGAAGCTCCCAACGAACAGTTCTTGTGCTGATGTTGCTTCCAGAGGCAGTTTGGAACTCTGTAGTGAGTGTTGCAACCGAGGACAGGAAATTAAAATAACAAGCTTCAGCACTCGGCGGTCCTGTTCTGTGAGCTTGTGTGGCCTACCACTTCGCAACTGAGCCGTTGTCGCGCTTAGACGTTTCCACTTCACAAAAACAGCACTTAGTTTACAGGGGCAGCTCTAGTAGGGCATACATTTGACAAACTGACTTGTTGGAAAGGTGGCATCCTATGATGGTGCCACGTTGAAAGTCACTGAGCTCTGTTCAGTGAGGCCATTCTACTGCCAATGTTTGTCTATGGAGATTGCATGGCTTTGTACTCAGTTTTATACACCAGTCAGCAAAGGGTGTGGCTGAAATAGACAAATCAACTTATTTGAAGGGGTGTCCACATACACAAGTATGTTTAGCCTTAAGATAACACCATGGCTTAAACCCTGTATCGAAAGTGACTATGGCATGACTTGCCATAGTCATTGATAGTACAGGAACAGTGACTTTGAAAAATGTTCCTGTGTTTGTTGGAATACCGGTTCCTGTCATACCCTGTATTCAACATCTTCCACAATCTTAACTTCAGGGTGAAACTACTCACCGATAAGAGACCAGGCTTCTGTGGTTTACATCGTTAGCATGAACTTGTGGTGTATTCTGGTGGTTACTTGATGGTGAAATTGAATTTTATTTTTCTCTTTCCTCCAGGACTTCGGCAGTCTGTCCAACCTGCAGGTCACCCAGCCAACTGTCGGAATGAACTTCAAGACACCCAGAGGAGTCTAGGCATTTGTAATATATCTCTTAATAAATACAAAATGTACAAAAAAAGCAATGAGTCTCCTAGTGGTCTTGCTGTTTAGAACAAGTAGATGCGTATGCTAGGTTGATGGAAATGTTAATTGGATAAGTGCTTGGTCCTCATGTCCTTGACTCAATTGAACTGTAATTTCAGGCTTTGTGCAATAAAGTTTAGTTCCTATACTATAGAGCATTTGGAAAGTATTCAGACCCCACAACTTTTTCCATATTTTGTTACATTACAGCCTTATTCTAAAGTGGATTCAATCGTTTTTTTTTTTTTTTCTACATGCAATAACCCCATAATGACAAAGCAAAAAACGTTTTTTTATACGTGTTGCAAATGTATTAAAATATCATATATACATAAGTATTCAGACCCTTTACTCAGTACTTTGTTGAAGTGCCTTTGGCAGGTATGACGCTACAAGCTTGGCACACCTGTATTGGGAGTTTCTCCCATACCTCTGCAGATTCTCACAAGCTCTGTCAGGTTGGATGGGGAGCGTCACTGCAGAGCTATTTGCAGGTCTTGAGAGATGTTCGATCAAGTTCGGGCTCTGGCTGGGCCATGCAAGGACATTGATACTTGTCTAGGGTTCCCACGGGTCCTTGAAAGTTTGTGAATTTGAGAGAGAAAATCAAGGCCTTAAGTTTTTGAAAATAGACATGGGTCATTGAAAGTGCTTGAATTTATACATTTTTGGAAGAATAGAAATTGCAGTTATTAGATTATTAATTTTTTTACGTCAGTAATGGGCTACGTTCCGCTGTCTGTATGTGTGTCTTTCGCCGTTTGTGTGTCCTTGTTTCACGCGCCACCTGCCCGGAGAAAGTGCGACGGTCACGTGCATGAGTTATTAAACAGCGGCAAGTAATCGAGAAAGCTAACGTTAAGCGAAACTTAAGCTATGCCTGGAAATGTCAATTCCTGGGCACGTGGCTCTCCAAAGACATTTACAAAGACTGGCTTGTTAAAGATCCGCGGGACATCCATATGGCCCGATGCAGAGCCTGCAGCAAATCAACAAAAGATCACGCCATGGGCGAAGCAGCTGCGACGAGCCATGCTTCTGGTGCTTCACACATGACGGCACTCCACAAGTTAAACGCGGTTATGTCCTACCCCTGGTAACATGTAGAAAGGAATACAACAACCATACTTAGTTAATAACGTTAATTAGTTAGCTAGATTATTCCGTCTCTTCGTGGTTTGGTAAATTAACTTTTAACGTTACAGAATTATTCGGTCAAATTAACGTTTGCTATGTTTGTAGCTAACGTTATCTAGAAGCCTCAATTCTCCCACAATCACACCTATCGTGCTAGCTAGCTAACATTAGCTAAGTTGTTAACGTTACGTTAGCCAACTTGCGGCAAGCAGAGCTGGACAGTGAACATTTGAAATAAATGACAGTTTTCTAACGTTAGCTGAAAGTTTACGTTTAGTTAAAGGACGTTCACTAGAGTTGTTAGTGACAACGTTTAATGACTAATGCTAGCTAACGTTAGACAGCTAGCTAGTCGTTCATCAGACTTGGAGACTTATTTTCCTACAGCTCCCAATCAATTGAACTATGTGGAAAAGTCATCATCTACATCACCACCTAGACAATCTTCTACAACTACTACCACATTCACCACCACAAGACAGTCCGTCTTAACTGGCGTTCCCAAAGAGGACACATTGTGGTGTCTGAATATGATCGAGTGTCTACTCTTTCCACTCTAGTGAACGCACGGGTGAGTGGCATGGTTTATAAACTCACCTGTAACATTACATTAGTTTTAGGAACATGTTATGTTTGTTTTCATATTTCATATTCTCTCTCTGTAACACATTCACACACAGGCTAGAAACAGAAATAAGTGTTTGATTTAAACATCTTTTAGTTTTTTTTTACTCCTTAGGTGTGCTGTTCTCAGAGATGTTCCCAGACAGTGCAATAGCCAAGACCTCAACATGTGGGGCAACAAAGTCCAGCTATTTGTGCACACATGGCTTGGCTCTTCATTTCAAGCACTTGTCTAAAAAACAGTCTGCTGGGGAGGAGGACTATGTACTTCTCTTTGATGAGCCTTAACAGAAAAACACAGTCAAAGCAGTGTGACTTTCATGTCCGTTTATGGGTTGAGGACAAAGTTGTAACGAGATTTTATGATTCTAAATTTGTGGGACATGCGACTGCGTTGTACCTTAAAGCTGTCTATGAGAAGAGCACCGAAGATCTACCAAAGAAAAACATGGTTCAGATCTCCATGGATGGACCAAATGTAAATTGGTCATTTTACTCAAAGGTTGAGAAGTCCCTCCTAGATTTTGATGTACACCTTATAAACATTGGCAGTTGCGGTCTCCATATTGTACGTGGAGCATTTCAGAAGGGAGTAGAAGAGACAGAGTGGGAAGTCGACAGTGTACTGCATGCTATGTACCAACTTCTGAAGGATACTCCAGCCCGCAGGGAGGACTGCTTTAACATCATCAGATACCCCAATGCCACTTAACTTTTGCAAGACACGGTGGGTTGAAAATGCGCCCATGCTTGAAAGAGCTTTAGAGTTTTTACCCCATATGGCAACATATGTGAAGGCTGTAGAGAAGAGAGGTCCAAATGCAGGCACAAAGTCCTTTGAGGTGATTCAGGAGGCCGTTAAGGACCCTCATGACAGCAAAACTGAATTTCATCTTGTCAGTGAGCAAAGAAGTGACACCATTTCTCACACGCTACCAGACCGATAAGCCCATGGTGCCATTTCTCTCTACAGACTTGTTCAAGGTGCTTAAGAGCTTGATGAGCAGATGAATTAAGCCAGACCTCATGAAAGAAGCGAAGACCCCTCAAAAACATATTGATGTCGAGGTGAGACAGTCATCCAATCACATCAACTCCTCACATGTCGACTTGGGCTTTGTTACTCAAAGAATTGTGAGAGACTTGTCCGCAGGGAAGAAAATTGGACATAAAACATTGCTGGACTTCAAAATCACTTGCAAGAAGTGTATGCTAACAACTGTTTACAAACTCATTGAGAAATTTCCATTGAAGTACTCTCTGTTCTCACATCTTTTATTTTGGATCCAAGGGAAATGGCAGGCACAAAAAGAAAGATGCTGTGTACAGCAAAATTGAAGAAGGCCCTGACCTACCTTGTAAATAGTCATCGGGTGAAGGAAGAAGATTGTGATGACATCATTCGACAATACTCACATTTTATTGATGACATTGTCCAGGCCCAACACTCAGAGTTTGTAAACTTTGATCCTGTCCAAGACAGATTGGACACATTTTTACATGAGTATATGTCAAAGGACAAAGCGCTCATAAATCTATGGAGACTTTGCCGCCAACTCCTCTCACTGTCACACAGGCAAGCCTCAGTAGAGCGCGCATTCTCCATCAATCGGCACATTGAAGTGGAGAACTTGAAAGAAGATTCATATGTAGCACAGAGATGTATAGTTGACCACATAAGAGCTGTGGGTGGCATACATAATGTGTGCATTGACAGACCGCCGCTTATGTCAGTGGCATCTGCAAGGCAGAGGTATGTGACACATCAAGAAGAACAGACAGAAGAATGGATGAGCAAAAAAACAGAAACAGAATAGATGAATAGACCTTATAGATGAAATAGATTAACTTAAAGGGAAGAAAAGAAGACTGACAGATGACATAAATGCTCTCGAGACCTCAGCAGACAAATTTGCACTCAGAGGAGAGCACAGGCAACCTCACTCTTATTGCCAAGTCCAATAGCCTGAGAAAGGGTGGTAAAGATAAAAGAGCACAAGCAGCTGAAATAGAAACACTACTCAATGAAAAATTGAATGACATGAAAAGCAAATGAAGGGGCATAGCAGCAAAAAGCAAGCGTTGGGCACTGTTTTAACAGTTTGAGAAAGGGCAAAACACTACTCAATGAGTAAGCGGGAAAAAAAGAAAAGCAAATGAACCAAAAAGGCCAACAACCCCAGAACACAATGGTTGGGGAAATGTTTTATTTATTTTTTAATTTTCATCTTTTATTGTTGCAAAACATTTTATTTATGGCCATGTGTTTTTTATTTGCCTATTTATTTGATCATGTTCATGGAAAAACAAGGTAATGTTTTTGCTCTGCGACATGTTTTGTGTTGTTAAGCTGGTGCTAATGAAATAAACAAGGAGTTACTTAGCTCTTCAACTCGTAAATAAGTCTCTGTCTCTATCGCTCAACTTACACAATATATTGTTTTGCTGTGCCGTGTTAGAGAAGGCAAGAGACCACGTAGTCTGCCATCATTGTAACACAGCATAATTGAGAAGTGTTCACACATTCAAGACTCTTTCTCTTTTTAATTGTTGTCTGTGAGCTTCTGTAAAGCCTGCTAGTTCTTATTATAAAAATTATCAGTGTTGTAACAGTAATTAACCTTGATCCGTGTCTCAAACTATGCCATGTTGGGCCCTTTGAATTTGAGGGAATTGGCCCTGGAAAGTCTTTGAAAGGTTTTTGAATTTGATGTTTAAGAAGGTATGGGAACCCTGGACTTGTCCCGAAGTCACTGCTGTGTTGTCTTGGCTGTGAACTTAGGGTCGTTGTCCTATTGGAAGGTGAACCTTCGCCCCAATCAGGTCCTGAGCGCTCTGGAACAGTTTTTCATCACGGATCTCTGTACTTTCCCTCGATCCTGACTAGTCTTCCAGTCCACAGGAACTCTGGAGCTCTGTAAATGACCATCGAGTTCTTGTTCACCTCCCTGACCAAAGCCCTTCTCCCCTGATTGCTCAGTTTGGCCGGGTGGCCAGCTCTTGGAAGGGTTGGTGGTTCCAAACTTATTCCATTTAAGAACAATTGAGGCCACTGTGTTCTTGGAACTTCAATGCTTCAGAAAGGTTTTGGTACACTTCACTGTGCCTTGACACAATCCTGTCTCGGAGCTCTACGGACAATTCCTTCGACCCCATGGCTTGGTTTTTGCTCTGACATGCACTGTCAACTGTGGGACCTTATATAGACAGGTGTGTGCCTTTTCAAATCACGTCCAATCAATTGAATTTACCACAGTTGGACTCCAATCAAGTTATAGAAATATCATGGACGATCAATGGAAACAGGATGCACCTGAGCTCAATTTCAAGTCTCATAGCAAAGGGTCTGAATACTTATGTAAATAACGTATTTCTGGGTTTTTTTTCTTATAAATTTGCCAATTTCTAAAAACCTGTTTTTGGTATTATGGGGTATTGTGTGTAGATGGATGAAACAAATTCAATATTTAATCAATTTTAGAATAAGGCTATAACGTAATGAAATGTGGAAAAGTCAAGGTTTTTGAATACTTTCTGAATGCACTATACTTCTAGTATTACACACTCACGACTACAGCACCATTGTCAGTCCGGTGTGCGATTTACATGACTTAACATTTTAGAGATCTTGAGTGTTGATTGAGTCTATTAGAACGAACATTCCCTTTGACAAATTCAGTCAAATTTGAAACTGTCAGTTCCCTCTGAGATCAAATGGCATCTTTATATTTTGTTTTCCTACTTATGTGAAGATGGAATGACATAAATGTTTGGAACAAGTTACATTTGTAATATAGCTTATGGAAAAACATGACTATAATTAAAGTATGTAATTGAAGTACAGTTTTAGATCCAACCAAGTTTGTGATCCTGACTAATTTTCACTAAATTAGTTCTCCAGCTTGCACTCAGGCTGAAGACTGCTTTAATACGCCTTAATTTCCCTAATTCATCACCTCTAACATGTACGTTTTTGTTATACTGTGAAAGGAAACGTGTCATGAAATTGAAGTTCGTGTGGTTTGAGGTACAGTTGTTGAAATTCTCAATAGGATCTTTGTATCATGAGAACAGCATATTAACACATTTACTAATCCTAACTAACCTTTTAATAAGAGGCTTCATGATGCATTTATTAATACATTCTATTGCACAAATATTTAACTAGAAAAAGAGAATTCCGAGACCAAAAATACTGATTACGAAAGAAGTTGTGAGACACTTTATTGCACAATATAGAGAGCTCAGTAACACTTAGGTGACACAAATGTTTAATCTAACTCCAGGAAACGATAGGATGTACCATTATCTAATTGGTGGTCCCACCATAACATTGACAATTATAGTCCGCCTGTATTTGAAAAATATTCATAAAAATAATGACATATGTTACATTATTATCCCTCTTTTAAATAACACAATGATAGGGGATTGAATCCAATAAACCTACATTCACAAGCACTTCAACAGAAAGAAGTTGCAGAAAGCTCCCCGTGGACAGTCGCACATTTTGCCGATTCGAGCGCCTTTCCTCACTGCGCAATGCTCCCCCACGTCGCACTGAAAAAGATTAATGTCAAATTGTTAAATGGAAACAATGAGGATACTGTAGGTTACAATATCATCCTGTAAATCGTTTCGAAACACCACGCATTTATTAAATAATCCGACGACATGTTTAATGAACTTCCAATAGCCTAGTTAAGACCACTTACATTAAGAACACTGGACCAAAATAAAATAATCTTGTCATTCTGCATTTGGTAATTATTCGTCATTTAAAAAAAAGTAATACCTTCTCTGAACAGAGAAAGAGTGTAAAATCTTACAGTGGGAACTTGTCCAAATTTCTTTTCCCATGGATTAATTCTTTTGGTCTGCAGTTTTTTGAGAACTTCGTGTAGAGCGCCAAGCTATGGAAACAGTAAGAAATACACAATTAAAATACATAACTGTCAGAGCTTGAAGTGCTGTCTTGTCATTGTGTAGCATTACTACAGTTCCTTGAGTCAATATTCACATTTTGACCAACAAACCTAAAACACCATTCACGTTCTCAATAACAATGTGCTTTTTATTTTGTATATAGCATAATTTAGCCTACTCTTTATTTATCGAGGTAGTCGAATGTAAATTCCAAAAGCTACCCGCGGACATAAGCATTCATGCATACAGTTTACAGACAATATAGCTAGACTTACAAGACGTTTTTCGTTCGTTAGATTCGGATTTTGTGGATAGAAGTCGTGAATGTTTCTCGTTTCCAAATCCACTTCCATTTCTGAGTCGCTCGTTTCAGCACCACATAGGGTGGACAGCAGCGCTGTACAAACTACCGCTCTCGTCCACAGTTTAGAGCTCTCCATTGTCCTGATCTGGAGAAGTGCTTTGCTTTACGAGCGCGCGAAGTTGTTTCCTATTTCAACTCAATTGACCAATCCCTGCAGTTTTGCCTCCTTTTGTTTGCTCTTCAGTGTTTGTATTCTCATTGATATTGAATTGCTCCGCCTTGAGCATTGATCTCCTTATATACGTAAGAGAAATAATAACCTACGTAAGAAGCCCATTACGCTGTCCAAATTGTCTCAGCAAATGCCCTTCAGAATTAGTTTTGCTCTTGTGGTCTTTGCTAGTGCACAGAGTACAGCCATGGGTAGTTTAATATTTTATTATATTATCTGATTGCAAATTTTGATTGCAATTAACAAAACGTAATCTGATGGTCTTGAAAGTTAGTTATATTTCCCACCAAGTTGTGCTACATTTTGTACAGAATTTGGAACTTCAGAATTTAGGGCTGGTTTGCCGGACACAGATTAAGCCTAGTCCTAGACTAAAATGCTTGTTCAATGGATATTCGCCATTAAAAGTGCTTCTTAGTCCATTACTAGGCTTAATATGTGTGTGGGAAACCGCCCCTTTGAGTTGAAAACATGTTCTCACTGGCTTATTTTTGAATTAATCTCTTTGAGGAGATGGGTTCTGAATGATAAAAGGAGGATCATCCAATGATGATGCCTGAAGCTCTGAGATTAGCTTGATTATGGATATTTGTTTGTGACGCACTTCTATACCCAGGGGAACAGTGCACAGATAAGGTGTCATGTTTTCAGTTTAAATAAACCATACGCCAATTTCTAATAGTATAGCCTATATACAGCTATACGTTAAAGTTTCTTTCATTTGTGACATAACTAATGTGAATAATATTTCTGACAAACACTTGCAAAAGGCATAATATATAATACACCACAGGTTAAAAAGGTCACTGCCATGTATCAAGAAATCTGAAGTTACCAAGGCCTTGTAAACAAACAGTGTTGTTTGTGTGCATCAGACACAGCAGGCACATAATAGGAGCAAACTCCTGTTGCTATGTTAATTGTGCAGTGACACCGCTTTTGCCAAAGCCCCCAAATCAATATTTTCATGAGTACTCTTCTTTGCATGAGCTTTTCTTCTTCTAATGTCATGTTGAACATATTATGTTGAGAAGTGAATTACGTTTGCAACATAATATGTTATTATTATGTTGTGAAATAGATTGTGCGTTGAACTTCTAAAAGTAGGACTGGATTTTCATCTCATGACTTTACCATATTGAGGTCAACAGTATGTGCCCTCTGGACATTTTTCAGCCCCTATATGGTATCTACACTGAGTCTAATATTGAGTGGCACCCCCTATTGCCCTCAGAACAGCCTCAATTCATCGGGGCATGGACTCTACAAGGTGTCGAAAGTGTTCCACAGGGATGCTGGCCCATGTTGACTCCAATGCTTCCCACAGTTGTGTAAAGTTGGCTGGATGTCCTTCGGTGGTGAACCATTCTTGATACACACGGGAAACTGTTGAACGTGGAAAAACCCAGCAGTGTTGCAGTTCTTGAAACACACAAACCGTTGTGCCTGGCACCTACTACCTTACCCCGTTCAAAGGCACTTAAATATTTTGTCTTGTCCATTTACGTTCTGAATGGCACATATACAATCCAAGTCTTAAGGCTTAAAAATCCTTCTTTATCCTGTCTCCTTCCATTCATGTACACTGACTGGATTTAACAAGTGACATCAATAAGGGATCATAGCTTTCCCCTGGATTCACCTGGTCAGTCTGTCATGGAAATAGCAGGTGTTCCTACTGTTTTGTACACTCAGTGTATCTCTTAATAAGCGAATATCCCCCCCCAAACACACACACACACAATATAAATGTTGAAATTGCCATGTCATGTCGCCAATAAAGATACAGTAAAGTGCAAACTCCTGCTTTATGCTGATGACTCAGCCTTACTGGTATCAGGGAAGGATATGGCTTACATAGAAGAGACCCTGGGTAAGAAATTGCATTCTGTTAGAGATTGGTTGATTGACAACAAATTGTCGCTACATTTGGGAAAAACATAATTAATTTCGTTTGGAACAAAACTTAGTTTGCTTGGGGCTGACAAGATAAAGGGAAACTGTGCAGGCAAAGAGATTGAATCAAAGACAAGTGTATCCCTAGATAAATCCCTTTCTGGTGACCTGATTGCTGCTAAAATTATTTGTAAAATTTTGAACAAATGTAAATGTTTATATAAACTGCTTGTCTCAACCTTGATTCAGTGTCATTTTTATTATGCTGCTCTGCTTGGTATATTGGGCTATCAAAACAGCTGAAAAAGAGAATGCAGGTCAAGCACAATAATGTTATCAGGTATATGCTGAATGTCCCCCTATGTCCCACATACAGTTGAAGTCTGAAGTTTACATACACCTTAGCCAAATACATTTAAACTCAGTTTTTCACAATTCCTAACATTTAATCCTAGTAAAAATGCCCTACCTTAGGTCAGCTATGTTCACCACTTTATTTTAAGAATGTGAAATGTTAGAATAATAGTTGAGAGAATGATTTATTTCAGCTTTTATTTCTTTCATCACATTCCCAGTGGGTCAGAAGTTTACATACACTCAATTAGTATTTGGTAGTATTGCCTTTAAATTGTTTAACTTGGGTCAAACATTTCGGGTAACCTTCCACTAGCTTTCCACAATAAGTAGGGTGAATTTTGGCCCAATCCTCCTGACAGAGCTGGTGTAACTGAGACAGGTTTGTAGGCCTTGCTCGCACATGCTTTTCAGTTCCGCCCACAAATTTTCTATAGGATTGAGGTCAGGGCTTTGTGATGGCCACTCCAATAACTTGACTTTGTTGTCCTTAAGCCATTTTGCCACAACTTTGGAAGTATGCTTTGGGTCATTGTCCATTTGGAAGACCCATTTGCGACCAAGTTTTAACTTCCTGACTGATGTCTAGAGATGTTGCTTCAATATATCCACATAATTTTGTGCACCAGTCCCTCCTGCAGCAATGCACCCCCACACCATGATGCTGTGTTCTTCGGCTTGCAAGCCTCCCCCTTTTTCCTCCAAACATAACGGTCATTATGGCCAAACAGTTCTATGGTGGTTTTGGAGGAGTGACTTCTTCCTTGCTGATCGGCCTTTCAGGTTATGTCGATATACGACTCGTTTTACTGTGGATATAAATACTTTTGTACCTATATCCTCCATCATCTTCACAAGGTTGTTGTTCTAGGATTGATTTGCACTTTTCGCACTAAAGTACGTTCATCTCTGAGAGACAGAACACGTCTCCTTCCTGAGCGGTATGACGGCTGCGTGGTCCCATGGTGTTTATACTTGCGTACTATTGTTTGTACAGATGAACGTGGTACCTTCAGGCGTTTGGAAATTGCTCCCAAGGATGAACCAGACTTGTGGAGGTCTACAAAAAAAAATTGAGGTCTTGTCTGATTTATTTTGATTTTCCCATGATGTTAAGCAGAGGCACTGAGTTTGAAGGTAGGCCTTGAAATACATCCACAGGTACATCTCCAATTGACTCAAATTATGTAAATAAGCCTATCAGAAGCTTCTAAAGCCATGACATAATTTTCTTGAATTTTCCAAGCTGTTTAAAGGCACAGTCAACTTAGTGTATGTAAACTTCTGAACCACTGGAATTATGATACAGTGAATTATAAGTGAAATAATCTGTCTGTAAACAATTGTTGGAAAAATGAGTTGTGTCATGCACAAAGTAGATGTCCTAACTGACTTGCCAAAACTATAGTTTGTTAACAAGACATTTGTGGAGTGGTTGAAAAACGAGTTTTAATGACTCCAACCTAAGTGTATATAAACTTTCGACTTCAACTGTAAGAGTACAGGAGTTCCGGGAGGTGAGCTTGTTGCCTTTGGAGTCCAGTGGACCAACTTAAACTTAATCATATGTTCGACATCTTAAATGATTGTGCCCCAGGTTATATGAAAAACCACATTGATATGGTCTATTACCATCCCAGTTACAATACCAGAGGTAGTGTTATGTCTTGTAAAATCCCAAGGATAAACAGTACCGTGAGGAACATGTTTTTTTATACAGGTATTTGTCTATGGAATAGTCTCCCCTTGGAAAAATTTGAAATCTCTTTAAAAAGCAGGCAAATGTTTTCTTTTGGACAAGGTTGTCTAAGTCAGAGACACCACTCCAGTGCCGCTTGTGCCCCCTAGTGCTGGTCAGGTGTATTTATTTGAATGATTGATGTGATGTGCAATCAATAGATTATTTTTTAAGGTCGAAATGTAAAATGGTTGATTTTTAAGGTTAGGGAAAAGTGCCGTGAATAGTGACACATCCTAGGATGTCAATGTAAATTTATGTATTTATGGTTGTTTGTAATTTTGACTTGCCTTTTAATCATTATATGTGTTATTGATTTTTACCATTGAGGACCACTTTGGAAACAACCGTTTTAATTCATATCCTTTTAAGTTATATCTTCTTGGTTCACATTGTACATTTTGTTGTATATGTCTGTTACCCAAATAAATTGAATTCAATTCAATAAAGTGACAACTGTGCATTTGTATTTGGAGGATAACATTTTGGTTTGGTTAATATGTCATAGCTCCTGCCTGGGCCAATCAACATTTAATGTTATGTTCAGAATCATTGTTCGGCAGCGAGAGCAGCGTGCTAGACAAATCACAAAATATCCACACATCAGCCTGGGTTAGTTTGGTTTTCAATTTACAATCCGGAAAAATCTATTAAACTGAGCCAAATGGGAAGCGCACTTCAAGCGGCACCCAAGGAGTTCATTCATATCCACTTGGCGGGAGCATATGCCACACAGACAGAGGGGTATAATTGTTCCAGGCTCTTACGCAAGCAGAGGCAAGTCAGCTCTCCACATGAGTTCCAGCCAGCTCACTCCAGCTCACTTTCATTGACTTTAAAATGCTCAGATTGATTCAGCCTTTACGCTATCAACATTCAATATGTGGCACGGAATCGTGGCATTTGCAATAAAAATAGATCTTCCATGAAGACATGGTAGGTCATGACTTGTGGCATCTGTCAGGCCACAAAATTATTCAGCCCCTCTGCATTTTATTCAGCGTTTGATACCACAGAGGCCAGAGGAAACTGTGATTCAGTCAAAACCATTACTCTTAACCTAATTATAAAGAAGACCTATTGTAAAACCACTTTATAATTCAATGACCCCTGAAGATAAGGCTAGGTAAACATATTGCACTCAGCAAACAGCATAATGGGAAATTAGGGTGACATCTGCACACTTCAATCAACAGTCGGGAGAAAATCATGTCAAATAATACTTGAGAAGATACACAACAACAACAAACTAGCAGCCATACCACCTTGCATCCCACTGCTGTTGGGATAAGTTAGGATTGGTCAGTCCTTGGATGAGAGATCAGATTCTGGATGTGGTGTTCGAGGGCCAGTAGAGGGTGACCCTTTCCTCTGGTGTCTTATTGTGGGGTTTATTTTTCCAGACACTTCTATATGACAGTCTTTAAGTTCACAAAAACAAGGCACCATTTCATGCTACATCTATTTGTTTTATGGGCTGTGGCTGTGATGAATAGCATATGCTGGTGTCCAGTGACAGGTTATGGGTCTGGTTAAGTGAAAGGATGGCCCCAGGCCAATCAGTAGAGATTGAGATGGGGGGCTGGGGGGGTTACTGTGAGATTAAGCAGTTTCTACTTACCCAGAGTCAGATGAACTTGTGGATACCATTTTTATGGCTCTGAGTGCAGTATAAAGGAAGTTAGAGGTAGTTTGGCAAGCCAATGCTAACAAGCGTTACCCAAGACTAGCTGTACCTGTAGACTTCCAGTCATTGGCTAGCAAAACTACCTCTAACTTCCTTCATAATGCATGACTTAAAACCTGAAATATTACATTTACATAAGTATTCAGAACCTTTACTCAGTACTTTGTTAAAGCACGTTTGTCAGCGAATACAGCATCAACTTTTCTTGGGTATGACGCTACAAGCTTGGCACACCTGTATTTGGGGAGTTTCTCCCATTCTTCTCAGTAGAAGCGTCGCTGCGCAGCTATTTTCAGGTCTCTCCAGAGATGTTAGATCAGGTTCATGTCTGGGCTCTGGCTGGGCCACTCAAGGACATTCAGAGACTTGTCCCTTAGCCACTCCTGTGTTGTCTTCGCTGTGTGCTTAGTGTCGTTGTCCTGTTGGAAAGGGAACCTTGGCCCCAGTCTGAGGTCCTGTGTGATCTGGAGCAGGTTTTCATCAAGGATCTCTCTGTACTTTGCTCCGTTCATCTTTCCCTCGATCCTGACTAGTCTCCCAGTCCCTGCCGCTGAACAACGTCCATATGCTTCACCATAGGGATGGTGCCAGGTTTCCTCCAGACGTGACGCTTGGCATTCAGGCCAAAGAGTTCAATCTTGGTTTCATCAGACGAGAGAAACTTGTTTCTCATGGTCTGAGAGTTCTTTAGGTGCCTTTTGGCAAACTCCAAGCGGGCTGTCACTTGCCTTTTACTGAGGAGTGGCTTCCGTCTGGCCATTCTATCATAAAGGCCTGATTGGTTGGGTGCTGCAGAGATTGTTGCCCTTCTGGAAGGTTCTCCCATCTCCACAGAGGAACTCTGGAGCTCTGTCAGAGTGACCCTCGTATTTTTGGTCACCTTCCTGACCAAGGCTCTTCTACCCCGTTTGCTCAGTTTGGCCGGGCGGCCACCTCTAGAAAGAATCTTGGTGGTTCCAAACTTCTTCATTTTTAGAATGATGGAGGCCACTGTGTTCTTGTGGACCTTTAATGCCGCAGATATTTTTTGCTACCTTTCCCCAGATCTGTGCCTCGACACAATCCTGTCTCGGAGCTCTACCGGACAATTCATTTCGACCCCATGGCTTGGTTTTGCTCTGACATGCATTGTCAACTGTTGGACCTTATATAGACAGGTGTGTGCCTTTCCAAATCATGTCCAATCAATTGAATTTACCACAGGTGGACTCCAATCAAGTTGTAGAAACATCTCAAGGTTGATCAATGGAAACAGGATGCACCTGAGCTCAACTTCGAGTCTAATAGCAAAGGGTCTGAATAAATAAGGTATTTCTGTTTTGTATTTTTAATACATTTGCAAAAAATTCTAAAAACCTGTTTTTGCTTTGTCATTATGGACTATTGTGTGTAGATTGATGAGGATTTTATTTTATTTTATCAATTTTAGAATAAGTCTGTAGTGTAACAAAATCTGGAAAAAGTCAAGGGGTCTGAATACTTTCCGAATGCACTGTATGTGTTTGTAGCCTATTTTTCATCATTAGATAGGGCAGATTACCAACTTGAATCACAAGTATGTCACTCAAACTTTCGGTGAAATCTTGCATTGATATTCAAATTTTTTACCCCAAAATATGAGTTTATTTAAATCAGGGTTCGGCATCGTGTACTCTCGTCTTAAGCAAAAGCATCAGGGATGAAAGCCAAATCTTATTTGCCAGTTCCATGTGCCAGGGGCACAGTAAAAATGGCTTTTGCACTATTCAGTGCTGTAAAACCTGCTATAAATAACCATCCAGAGAGGGGTGAGTAAAGGGGTTTAAAATCCTCCCCTTGTTCCTCTGCCACTTTCCGCCTGGCTATGAGGCACGATTTGGTTCCCCACGATCAGCTTAGCTCTGCCCTCATAGCCCGTCTTCAAAACTCACTGAGCTCACATCCCATCACCGCATCCATCCCTCCACCCCTTTCTCCAACAAACCCACAACCCTCAGACAGCTTCCCTCTTCAATCCCTTATGTGAAGAAAATACTATTTAAAAGGAGCAAGACTACCAGGGAAATCTCATAGAGATTAGTTGACCTATTCAGAATTAGTCATGTATTCCTAGTAGTGATAGAGGAGAACCTACGTCACTACCAGATGAGAGGACTGAAAAAACACAGACTGATGCAATCCATCTCAATTCACCTCCAGAGACAGAAATAGCAATTCACCTCCGTAACAACAAAATCAATCACATTGACTTCCTCCATTGATCAAAGGGAAAGTTCACAGACCAACCTGCTTCATGAACAAGACAGGGTCTCTTATCAGTTAACACACTCATTCAGTGTTTCACCCCTAATTGCTTTTTGGTATTGCTTTAATTTAGCATTTAGTTTGCTATAGAGTTTTCTACAAAGTTGACCTCACCTCACCCATCCTAATAAAATTATTGACGTGTCTCAAGAACACTTGTCTGTTCCACTGCATGTTGAACATCATTCTTTGGCAGTTTGAAAATAGCAGCATCATGTGATGTTCTATGCCCAGAGGAGGCTCTCTGACAGGATCTGTCACTGTAATTGAGAGGTTTGTAAAATTGTGCCAGATGAAAACTCACTAACAAGAAAAACACACAATTAAACATGTTATAATTGTTAGTGGAACTTGTAAACTGTCAGGTCACATCAATGTTCATCTAAACTTACTCTGTTAAATTGAGATGAGTGAGATGATGACTCAGGTCAAAGGCCACACAGTCCTCAGAAGGCCCAGGGGGACATTTTGTTTTGTCTTTCTTCCCCAGACAGGCCTGTCTACATGGCTGAAACTGTCACGTCTCTTTATCCACTTGTCCATATTGGCTGTTTATTATACACAAGAGGTGCTTTTTATGTCTAAAATATTTCCCCAGACACCACAGAGAAGACGCCGGGCACAAAACAGGCTCCTGGTGTTCCCACGGCCTGAAATTTAAAGTCCATGTCACTCGCAGCTCTTCACGGTGTCTGCACTATCCCTCATCCTGACAAGCAGCTCAAGGCCAAAGGCAGGCGCCACCAAAGAAACAGTTAACACAGCCACTCGAGGGAGAGACCAGTTATTTTATGTGTCATTCATTGCAGTTTTAGTGGAACATTATGTGGAAAGTACACTGAACAAAAACATAAACACAACATGCAACAATCTCAAAGATTTTACTGAGTTACAGTTTATATAAGGAAATCAGTCCTTGAAATTGAAATGAATTGAAATAAATTCATTAGGCCCTGATCTATCAATTTCACATCACTGGGAATACAGATACAGTGGGGCAAAAAAGTATTTAGTCAGCCACCAATTGTGCAAGTTCTCCCACTTAAAAAGATGAGAGAGGCCTGTAATTTTCATCATAGGTACACTTCAACTATGACAGACAAAATGATGGTGGAAAATAAGTATTTGGTCACCTACAAACAAGCAAGATTTCTGGCTCTCACAGACCTGTAACTTCTTCTTTAAGAGGCTCCTCTGTCCTCCACTCGTTACCTGTATTAATGGCACCTGTTTGAACTTGTTATCAGTATAAAAGACACATGTCCACAACCTCAAACAGTCACACTCCAAACTCCACTATGGCCAAGACCAAAGAGCTGTCAAAGGACACCAGAAACAAAATTGTAGACCTGCACCAGGCTGGGAAGACTGAATCTGCAATAGGTAAGTAAGCAGCTTGGTTTGAAGAAATCAACTGTGGGAGCAATTATTAGGAAATGGAAGACATACAAGACCACTGATAATCTCCCTCGATCTGGGGCTCCACGCAAGATCTCACCCCGTGGGGTCAAAATGATCACAAGAACGGTGAGCAAAAATCCCAGAACCACACGGGGGGACCTAGTGAATGACCTGCAGAGAGCTGGGACCAAAGTAACAAAGCCTACCATCAGTAACACACTACGCCGCCAGGGACTCAAATCCTGCAGTGCCAGACGTGTCCCCCTGCTTAAGCCAGTACATGTCCAGGCCCGTCTGAAGTTTGCTAGAGAGCATTTGGATGATCCAGAAGAAGATTGGGAGAATGTCATATGGTCAGATGAAACCAAAATAGAACTTTTTGGTAAAAACTCAACTCGTCGTGTTTGGAGGACAAAGAATGCTGAGTTGCATCCAAAGAACACCATACCTACTGTGAAGCATGGGGGTGGAAACATCATGCTTTGGGGCTGTTTTTCTGCAAAGGGACCAGGACGACTGATCCGTGTAAAGGAAAGAATGAATGGGGCCATGTATCGTGAGATTTTGAGTGAAAACCTTCTTCCATCAGCAAGGGCATTGAAGATGAAACGTGGCTGGGTCTTTCAGCATGACAATGATCCCAAACACACCACCCGGGCAACGAAGGAGTGGCTTCGTAAGAAGCATTTAAAGGTCCTGGAGTGGCCTAGCCAGTCTCCAGATCTCAACCCCATAGAAAATCTTTGGAGGGAGTTGAAAGTCCGTGTTGCCCAGCAACAGCCCCAAACAGCACTGCTCTAGAGGAGATCTGCATGGAGGAATGGGCCAAAATACCAGCAACAGTGTGTGAAAACCTTGTGAAGACTTACAGAAAACGTTTGACCTCTGTCATTGCCAACAAAGGGTATATAACAAAGTATTGAGATAAACTTTTGTTATTGACCAAATACTTTTTTTCCACCATAATTTGCAAATAAATTCATTAAAAATCCTACAATGTGATTTTCTGGATTTTTTTTCCTCATTTTGTCTGTCATAGTTGAAGTGTACCTATGATGAAAATTACAGGCATCTCTCATCTTTTTAAGTGGGAGAACTTGCACAATTGGTGGCTGACTAAATACTTTTTTGCCCCACTGTATGCATCTGTTGGTCACAGATACCTTTAAAAAAAAAGGTAGGGGCGTGGGTCAGAAAACCAGTCAGTATCTGTTGTGACCACCATTTGCCTCATGCAGCGCGACACATCTCCTTCGCATAGAGTTGATCAGGCTGTTGATTGTGGCTTGTGGAATGTTGTCCCACTCCTCTTCAATGGCTGTGTGAAGTTGCTGGATATTGGCAGGAACTGGAACACGCTGTCGACCACATCGTCAATCCAGAGCATCCCAAAAATGCTCAGTGGGTGATGTGTCTGGTAAGTATGCAGGCCATGGAAGAACTGGGACATTTTCAGCTTCCAGAAATTGTGTAAAGATCCTTGTGACATGGGGCCGTACATTATCATGCTGAAACATGAGGTGATGGCGGCGGATGAATGGCACGACAATGGGCCTCAGGATCTCGCCACGGTATCTCTGTGCATTCAAATTGCCATCGATAAAATGCAATTGTGTTTGTTGTCCGTAGTTTATGCCTGCCTATACCATAACCCCATAACCATGGGGCACTCTGTTCGCAACATTGACATCAGCAAACTGCTCGCCCACACGACGCCATACACGCTGTCTGCCATCTGCCCGGTACAGTTGAAACCGGGATTCATTCATGAAGAGCACACTTCTCCAGCGTGCCAGTAGCCATCGAAGATGAGCATTTGCCCACTGAAGTCGGTTACAAAGCCGAACTGCAGTCAGGTCAAGTCCCTGGTGAGGATGACAAGCACGCAGATGAGCTTCCCTGAGACGGTTTCTGACAGTTTGTACAGAAATTCTTCAGTTGTGCAAACCCACAATTTCATCAGCTGTCCAGGTGTATTGAATGTACATTCAATTCTATGGCAACAGCTCTGGTGGACATTCTTGCAGTCAGCATGCCAATTGCACGTTCCCTCAAAACTTGAGACATCTGTGGCATTGTGTTGTGTGACAAAACTGCATATTTTAGAGTGGCCTTTTATTGTCCCCAGCACAACGTGCACCTGTGTAATGATCATGCTGTTACATCAGCTTCTTGATATGCCACACCTGTCAGGTGGATGGATTATCTTGGCAAATGAGAAATGCTCACTAACATGGATGTAAAATAATTTGTGCACAAACTCTGGGAGAAATAAGCTTTTTATGCGTATGGAACCATCCATGATATCACAATTATAGTTTTATTCTTTACAGTGTTTGTTTACATTTACTTTGTTTATAAACATTGGAGTAAAACAAGCTTATATTTTAGGTACTGATGGGGAACGACAGTTGAACTAAGCTCATGAGGTATTTATATGTTTTATTCTTCAAGAATCAATGTGTACATTTAATTAATTTATAAGTCCAAAAATTGATGTAGCAACTGCTGATTGCCCCTTTAATAGATGAACCACCTTGTTGAGAATTCTCCTCTCCAAAGTTGTCAAAGTGTTATCTGATCTCCTAGTTCTTTCTAAGTTGAGGGTCAGGTCAGCAGTTTGACGTTCCTTCCGGTCATGCAGAACTGTAAAGTAGTCTGAATGGAGACCAAATAAAATCTCTCTCTGCTGTGCTTTCATCAAATCGTCTGTCTTCTTTCCACCAGTGTGTGTGCATAGCCCTTTGAAGCTGATTCCCAGTTGAAACCGCTTTCTCTGAGTGGGAGACTTGCCTCATTATTTCCTCACTGATTCATTAGCTTCTGCTTGATCTTACAGATATTTTTTTAATCTTTGACATTCTGAGTCCCCTTTCGTTATGCAGAACCCTCACACCACGCCCTCTACACCCACACGCTTACTCTCATATCCTGCACGTGTAGCCCCATGGGAAGTTTTGTTTCACATGCTGAGCTGCCCTAATGCCACTATTAAGTATGCGAGGGCATGAGATTTAAACCATGATGTCCCGTTTGATATTTACATATAGACATATATATTTACATACAGTGGGGAGAACAAGTATTTGATACACTGCCAATTTTGCAGGTTTTCCTACTTACAAAGCATGTAGAGGTCTGTAATTTTTATCATAGGTACACTTCAACTGTGAGAGACGGAATCTAAAACAAAAATCCAGAAAATCACATTGTATGATTTTTAAGTAATTAATTTGCATTTTATGGCATGACATAAGTATTTGATACATCAAAAAAGCAGAACTTAATATTTGGTACAGAAACATTTGTTTGCAATTAACAGAGATCATACGTTTCCTGTAGTTCTTGACCAGGTTTGCACACACTGCAGCAGGGATTTTGGCCCACTCCTCCATACAGACCTTCTCCAGATCCTTCAGGTTTCGGGGCTGTCGCTGTGCAATACGGACTTTCAGCTCCCTCCAAAGATGTTCTATTGGGTTCAGGTCTGGAGACTGGCTAGGCCACTCCAGGACCTTTAGATGCTTCTTACGGAGCCACTCCTTAGTTGCCCTGGCTGTGTGTTTCGGGTCATTGTCATGCTGGAAGACCCAGCCACGACCCATCTTCAATGCTCTTACTGAGGGAAGGAGGTTGTTGGCCAAGATCTCGCGATACATGGCCCCATCCATCCTCCCCTCAATACGGTGCAGTCGTCCTGTCCCCTTTGCAGAAAAGCATCCCCAAAGAATGATGTTTCCACCTCCATGCTTCACGGTTGGGATGGTGTTCTTGGGGTTGTACTCATCCTTCTTCTTCCTCCAAACACGGCGAGTGGAGTTTAGACCAAAAAGCTCTATTTTTGTCTCATCAGACCACATGACCTTCTCCCATTCCTCCTCTGGATCATCCAGATGGTCATTGGCAAACTTCAGACGGGCCTGGACATGCGCTGGCTTGAGCAGGGGGACCTTGCGTGCGCTGCAGGATTTTAATCTATGACGGCGTAGTGTGTTACTAATGGTTTTCTTTGAGACTGTGGTCCCAGCTCTCTTCAGGTCATTGACCAGGTCCTGCCGTGTAGTTCTGGGCTGATCCCTCACCTTCCTCATGATCATTGATGCCCCACGAGGTGAGATCTTGCATGGAGCCCCAGACCGAGGGTGATTGACCGTCATCTTGAACTTCTTCCATTTTCTAATAATTGCGCCAACAGTTGTTGCCTTCTCACCAAGCTGCTTGCCTATTGTCCTGTAGCCCATCCCAGCCTTGTGCAGGTCTACAATTTTATCCCTGATGTCCTTACACAGCTCTCTGGTCTTGGCCATTGTGGAGAGGTTGGAGTCTGTTTGATTGAGTGTGTGGACAGGTGTCTTTTATACAGGTAACAAGTTCAAACAGGTGCAGTTAATACAGGTAATGAGTGGAGAACAGGAGGGCTTCTTAAAGAAAAACTAACAGGTCTGTGAGAGCCGGAATTCTTACTGGTTGGTAGGTGATCAAATACTTATGTCATGCAATAAAATGCAAATTAATTACTTAAAAATCATTCAATGTGATTTTCTGGATTTTTGTTTTAGATTCCGTCTCTCACAGTTGAAGTGTACCTATGATAAAAATTACAGACCTCTACATGCTTTGTAAGTAGGAGAACCTGCAAAATCAGCAGTGTATCAAATACTTGTTCTCCCCACTGTATATTCCTCCAAGTGGGTGAAAATATCATACAACAGTACACAAAGACAGAGTTTGTCTTTGCATTATGTGTTTGCAATGGTTATTAGGAAAAAAGGAATGGGGCATCTGAACAAACATTAAATTACCTAGTAAGGCTGACTCGTTGCATGAAGTAACATATCTCTCGCACATGAAGAACTTTTTAAAAGATCCAGCACATGATTTTAGGACTAAAACATATACATCTCACCTAGCTATCCTCTCTCCAGTCATGCATTAGTCACGTTAGTCAAATTTGCTTTGCTCACTGTCTGGACAGAGCAAAGCGTTCTGTCTCATGCAGAGCCGGTCCTGGCTGTTCTGCGCCCTAGGCAAGACAAAAAGAAATGCAGCCCCTGCTAATATAGAAAAGTCCCAGTAAGCAAAATGACGTTGAAAAGATGTCTAAAATACGCATTTTATAGATGTTGAAGTTAGGTTCAATTTAGGTTTTGAATGAAAGGTGAAAAGACGTCCTTTCCGGGCGTTGAAATCAGGTTCATTTCCGGTTCTGAGTGAACATTTTTAGACATCTATGTTTGGGCCAAATCAAGGCTGGTCCAGACCGGACGAAATATGAACCAAACATAGACGTCTATGATTAGTTCAGATTTGGTCCAGACCTGACCAAAAACCAATGTCCGTGGACGTCCAGTCCGGACAGGACCAAAAAAAGATGTCCAAAAGCCATCAGCGTCGGTCCGTGCTTACTGAGATATAGCCTACAGTGTCAGCTGAAATTTAATTTTAGGAATGCCCATTTTTGTGGTATACCTACCATTTGTAAAACACCAAAAAAAGACGGACGGTCAGGACAGGACCAAAGAAAGACGTCCAAAAGACGTTGGTGTCGGTCCGTGCTTACTGGGGTGTAGCCTACCATGTAGGCTGCAATGGAATATTATGAATGCCCATCCATATGGTAGGTCCACCATTTGTAAAACAGGCCGTTGTATTGGCTTTATTAGTCTTCATTCCTGTGACTAATTAAATGGCTATTTAACCTCTGCATATCAGCTACCCAACTTTATCAGAAGGAGTTATCCTGAGCCTATTTGCAATGTGTTTACACAGTGTGAAATGCAGAAGTATTTTCTTTTTTGCTATGATCAACTTGTCAAAAGTTGATGGATGCAAACTTGAAACCACTGATCATGACAATTTAGCCAATGGGATGAAACTCATAGACAGCTATTGTGAGTAGCCTGATTGTCCATTCCATATTGTTCCATTTACTTTGACCTGTACTGTTTTTAGGATATGTTGTTTGTTAACATGTTGGCGCATTTCTTTTTTGATTGGGCGCAATTTAGGTTAGGTAATTTGATCGGAGAAACGAGCATGATGTAGAAAGTTTCCGTCTCATTACATTGTCATACATTTTATCTCCTGCCTATAGGCTACAGAAAATACCACACACAGAAAACATCACATACTCTTTCAACCATATGCTATATCTGCTACATGATTTATGTTAGATAATTTTTTTTACGGAATGTTGGTGGCGTGCCGCGGTGATGCATCTCTCCAACAGCACACTGAAGAGGCGCCCTGGGAATGGACAAGATAAATAAGGGCAAATTTAACAAAGTGGGCACTGCTTATTACAGGGCAGCATCAGCGCACACATAAAAAGCCCATATGCCACTGGTTGAGAGAAAATGTCATTATTTTGGGGGAGAATTATGTGATGTTTTATGTGTTGTTGGAGGTGCATCTTGGTCAGTTTAGATCAGAAAAGGCAGCCCTTGTCAATCTGTCGCCACTTAATCCTGCCTAATGAGTGGGCCGGCCCTGGCCTTAATGCTGAAGCACATCTCACCCTTCAGATGCAGCATTACCTTCCAGATTACATAGTCCTGACAGCACCAGCAATGAAAAGTCGTTCATCACTTTTCACAGTCAGAGGTCTTGGTATCAGGCATTAACATAGCACTCTGCATTGGTTAAATTCATCCTGCTAAGTAGCGGTGCAGGTCATTAAGATCAAATAGTAAAGTTTGGGACCAGTTGCCAGGTTTTTAGCTACTTACATGGAATGGCTCACTGACAGGGCGACTTAAGAGGCTAAAGGACTCGAGAGTTCTGGAGACGAAGGAATATTAAAATGATTTATTTGCCTGGTGCAGTGCGTTCGGAAAGTATTCAGACCCCTTGACTTTTTCCATATTTTGTCACACTACAGCCTTATTCTAAAATTGATTAAATAAATAAAAACTCATCAATCTACACACAATACCACATAATGACAAAGCAAAAACAGGTTTTTAGAAATGTTTGTATTAAAAATAAAAAAAACAGAAATACCTTATTTACATAAGTAGTCAGACCATTTGCTATGAGACTCGAAATTGAGCTCAGGTGCATCCTGTTTCCATTGATCATCCTTGAGATGTTTCTACAACTTGATTTACTACACCTGTTGTAAATTCAATTGATTGGACATGATTTGGAACGGCACACACCTGTCTATATAAGGTCCCACAGTTGACAATGCATGTCAGAGCAAAAACCAAGCCATGAGGTCGAAGGAATTGTTCATAGTGCTTTGAGACAGGATTGTGTTGAGGCACAGATCTGGGGAAGGGTAGAAAATAATGTCTGTGGACTACAGGAAAAGGAGGGCCGAGCACGTCCCCATTCTCATCGACGAGGCTGTAGTGAGGCAGGTTGAGAGCTTCAAGTTCCTTGGTGTCCACATCACCAACAAACTATCATGGTCCAAACACACGTGAAGAGAGCACGACAAAGCCTATTCCCCCTCAGGAGACTGAAAAGATTTGGCATGGGTCCTCAGATCCTCAAAAAGTTCTACAGCTGCACCATTGAGAGCATCCTGACTGGTTGCATCACTGCCTGATAAGGCAACTGCTCGGCCTCAACCGCAAGGCACTACACAGGGTAGTGCCTACGGCCCAGTACATCACTGGGGCCAAGCTTCCTGCCATCCAGGACCTCTATACCAGGCGGTGTCAGAGGAAGGCCCTGAAAATTGTCAAAGACTCCAGCCACCCTAGTCATAGACTGTTCTCTCAGCTACCGCATGGCAAGCGGTACCAGAGTGCCAAGTCTAGGTCCAAAAGGCTTCTTAACAGCTTCTACCCCCAAGCCATAAGACTCCTGAACAGCTATTCAAATGGCTACCCAGACTATTTGCAGTGAATTTCCAAGACAGATTCAACTACAAAGACCAGAGAGGTTGTACAATGCCTAGCAAAGAAGGGCACCTATTGTTAGATGGGCAAAAACAAAAAAGCAGACATTGAATATCCCTTTGAGTATGGTGAAGTTATTAATTACACTTTGGATGGTGCATCAATACACCCAGTCACTACAAGGTTTCCTTCCTAACTCAGTTGTCGGAGAGGAAGGAAACCGCTCAGGGATTTCACCATTGGGTCAATTGTGACTTTAAAACAGTGAACGGAGTTTAATGGCTGCGATATGAGAAAACTGAAGATGGCTCAACAACATTGTAGTTACTCCACAATACTAACCTAATTGACAGAGTGGAAAGAAGGAAGCCTGTACAGACTAAAAGTATTCCAAAACATGCATCCGGTTTGCAACAAGGCACTTAAGTAATATAACATATTATTGAGTACCACTCTCCATATGTTTAAGCATAGTGGTGGCTGCATCATGTTATGGGTATGCTTGTAATCGTGAAGGACTGGGGAGTTATTCAGGTTAAAAAAGAAACGGAATGGAGCTAAGCACAGGCAAAAACCCGATAGGAAACCTTGGTTCAGTCTGCTTTCCACCAGACACTGGGAGATTAATTCACCTTTCAGCAGGGCAACAATGTAAAAAACAAGGCCAAATCTACACTGGAGTTGCTTACCAAGAAGACATTGAATGTTCCTGAGTGGCCGAGTTACAGTTTTGACTTAAATCTACTTGAAAATCTATGGCAAGACCTGAAAATGGTTGTCTAGCAATGATCAATAACCAATTTGACAGAGCTTGAAGAATTTTGAAAAGAATAATAGGCAAATGTTGCACAATCCAGGTGTGGAAAGCTCTTTGAGACTTACTCAGAAAGACAGCTATAATTGCTGGCAAAGGTGCTTCAAAGTAGGGTGTGAATACTTATGTAAATGAGATATACGGTATATATATTATTTTTTTAAATGTTTCAAAAAACATGTTTTCACTTTTTCATTATGGGATATTGTGTGTAGATGGGTGAGAAAATAAATATATTTAATCAATTTTGAATTCAGGCTGAAACAACAAAATGGGGAATAAGTCAAGGGGAATGAATACTTTCTGAAGGCACTGTGTGCGTTGTAGAAACCGTTTCAGATTGACAAAGCTTTGCTGAGTGTGTTGTTAATCTACAGTGCAGGGCTGCACAGGTATTTAAAGTTTCAAAGGTTATAAGGAAATGGGGCTGGGAAAGCTGTTGTTGCTTAATCATTTGCTAACCTTCCTGAACATTCCACTTCCTCCAATTGCAAAAATGGACATGAACACTAGCAAACTACACTGGGGACATCAAGAATACAATCTTGGAAAGTTTGCTGAAAAATTCAAGGACTCCTTTCCTAAGATCATCAATGTGACGGTGGGCTTTCTTGGACAACAGGAACTGGACAGTATCAGCTCAAGCACAGTGAGTGTGATTTCTTTCCTTTGATACCTAGTGATATTACCAACTGCCTGAAGCTATTTTAGCACAGTAGTTTGGGGTTCAAATAATGTCTCTTAATACTTTATCTTTCTAAAAATGGAATGTATTGTAGTACTGCACTGTAGGTTTGTAAAATTTGAAAAGAAGCCTGTCTTTTATCGACCGAATCAGTATTTTTCAAGTGTTCTGATTTGCAAAGCCTTTTCTTATGAGAGTATATGAAAGAATCTCTCCACTCACTCAGTCATGTATTTTGTAATTGTATTTGTATTTATTATGGTTCCCCATTAGCTGCTGTCTTGGCAGCAGCTACTGTTTCTGGGGTCCGGGAAAATTTTGGCAGTTATAAAATTTTTAAAACATTACAATACATTCATTACAAAATTCACAACACACTAGGTGTGTGCCCTCAGGCCCATACTCCACTACCACATATCTACAACACAAAATCCATGTGTACGCGTGTGTATGGTGCGTATGTTATCATGTGTGTTTATGCATGTGTCTGTGCCTATGTTTGTGTTGCTTCACGGGCCCCCGCTGTTCAATGTGTATTTTTTTATCTTTTTTTAAATGTATCTAATTCTATTTATTGGATCAGTTACCCTATGTGGAATAGAGTTCCATGCAGACCTGGCTCTATGTAGTACTGTGCGCCTCCCATAGTCTGTTCTGGACTTGGGGACTGTGAAGAGACCTCTGGAGGCATGTCTTGTGGGGTATGCATGGGTGTCTGAGCTGTGTGCTAGTCGTTTAAACAGACAGCTTGGTGCTTTCAACATGTCACGTATTATTACCGCTTGAAATGAAGTGCAGCTCTTATGTAGTTCATGTTTATGTTTTTATCACCTCCCACCCCAACTTCCCAAAGCACATCATGGTCCACTCCCTGCTCTGTCAGCAGAGAGCAGTGTTTGAGAGCAAACATGGGAAAGTCCTGTCCCTACCTGTCACCATCTCAACTGTAGGCTTCTACATAATCAGAAATGATAGACGAGAAGGTGAGTCGCACAGTTAAGTGAGGTGAATCTACAACCTCTTATCAATCACTCTGAGGATGATAGTTTAGTTACCGTTGCAAACTGGGTCTTTTTGGCAATCACTCATAGGACCACCAATCAGTCTTCAGGCTATTTTGGAGTCCAACCCACTGCCAGTCATCATCCAACCAATAACACCACTTGTCCTGCCGTGGCTGTCAGGAGGTCATAGGCTGGACACACTGACAATCACACGCACCTATGAGGAGCAGCTCTTAATTGGGTTTCCTTTCAGCAGCAAAGGTATTCATTGATTGCATTATTTTTAAAGAAATCTGATTTATCATTCATTGAAACCTGCTCTGAATGTTACAGTAGGTAATTTGTATGGTGACCTCAAATATGTATGTTTGTCATATAGCCTTTTACCACAAATAGTGAGAACTTTGCATTTGAAAATATGTAACCTATACATCTATTCAGTTTAGCATGGAGACCAAGAGAAGGACAGATTTAGTCTCCAATAACTTATTCATTATGTGTTGTTGTTATGCAGGAATCCTCTCCAGACACACTCCTCTGGTGCTGCCCATGTATATGAAGGAGGTGCGTATTGCATTGGCAGAGGGGTTGGAGGGACTCGATCAGGGCCAGTTCGAGGACGCCTGTGCTACATTGGGGGGGCAGATCGATGAACTGGGCCTCAGGAACCTTTTCATCTTTCAAGGTACACCGCAGCACTGCATGAAAAAAATATTGTTACATTACACCTCCCTTTGGTGAGTGACCACATACCTCACCTTAGAACGTGATGGTGGTTGACAATTTACTAAGTGTGGATCAGCAATAGCATCAGTACACCACACTACAGCAGACCCAGAGGAGTCCCACAGGGATTTGTACTCGGTCCTCTTTAATTTTGTTCTGATTTCCAATATAATGTATAAGGAGACTTCTATGCCTGTTTGGTGTGAGCGTTGGCACAGTTGAAGAGGCAGGGACTAAACTGGTTTACTCAGTTTTAGAGAAATTTAGTTTGTCATATAGTCAACATACACTATCAATGAAAAAAGAATTGATGCAGGATGCTGCATGTCTCCTTGCATTTGAGAAATAAGAAATGTAAAATGGAGGGGACCAAGTACAAATCCCTGTGGGACTCCTGTATTGTGCTATCAGAACCTACATTTTTGTGACCTCACTATTCTTTTTAGTGATGTTACAGCACATAAATATCCTAATTGGCATAGACAGATGTAAATGTTCAAAATAACTAAAACCTAGTCTGCCTCTTCAGATATCACCATTTTGAATAAGCAAGAGTTGATTGAAAAGGGTCACGAATACATGGAGGTGAAGCCAATCTACATGAGTCTGAAGAACCAGGGTGATGAAATCAACCTTTACCAGCACCTTGACTTTGAGACAACCGAGCCTCCTACTTTACAGAGAAAAGCAGCAAGACCCCCACCTCTACCCCCTAAACCACAATATTTACAAATAGCTAGACACAAACTTCCACCACTTTCTCCATCATTGGAGAACAATTCCCAGTCCTACTCTGGCGGCTCATGGCACCCACTCTTCTGCTCCTTAGCAGAGGTGCCCTCTAATCTACGGGACCTGAGTGTGGCACAGGTGTGCTCCTGCCTGCGACTGCTCAACTTGGACCAGTACTGCCAGGCCTTCGAGAGGGAGCAGATTGACGGGGATCTGTTGTACACAGTTGAGCCCAGCATGATGAGGGAGACCCTGGGTATGGAGAGCCTGCACGTGGGCAAGCTTCTCCGCTTCCGAGAGGGCTGGAGGCCCTTACTTGGATCTTCTGGAGCTGAGCAGGTTGGGTAGTAATGGATTACCTGTAATGGGGATTATAATCAGATTGTAAAAATTTAATTGGCAATCTGGGATCCAAACAACACTAAAGCGGTCATAGAAGTGACATTTTGTACTCTTGTGCTGGATGGTAAATTATTTACATATTTTATGTTAGGCTAAGTACCATTTACATTAGTAATGGCTAAAGTGTCATTCAGAATAAAGGCTACTTTTGGAGTAATTCCTGCTGGGAAGCAAACATTCATCCACACAGCATGATTAAAAGCACAGGTTTCAGGCCAATAGCCTTGTCCCGATGTCCCACCACATGGCCGGTGGAGTCACAGACGTCATTGACATTTTCATTTCCATTGTCAAAATGTGATTGACTTTCAGTCATTTCATTTACCACAACTACAGCAATAAGATACAGAAATAACTACCTACATGAGGTCCAAGAAAATAAACATAACATACATTTTATGTCCAACAAAAAACATGCAAAACAAAAGAAGGCACAAGGATCTAAGCTGCACTACATGACCAAAAGTATGTGGATACCCCTTCAAATTAGTGGACTTGGCTATTCATCCACACCCGTTGCTGACAGGTGTATCAAATTTGAACACACAGCCAAGCAATCGCCATAGACAAACATTAGCAGTAGAATGGCCCATACTGAAGAGCTCAGTGACTTTCAACACGGCTCCATTATAGGATGCCACCTTTCCAACAAGTCAGTTAATCACATTTCTGCCCTGCTAGAGCTGCCCCAGTAAACTGTAAGTGCTGTTATTGTAAAGTGGAAACGTCTAGGATCAACAACGGCTCAGCCACGAAATGGTAGGCCACACAAGCTCACAGAATGGGACCGCCGAGTGCTGAAGCGCGTAAAAATCGCCTGTCCTCGGTTGCAACACTTACTACTTAGTTCCAAACTGCCTCTGGAAGCAACATCAGCACAATAACTGTTCGTCGGGAGCTTCATGAAATGGGTTTCCATGGCCAAGCAGCCGCACACAAGCCTAAAATCAGCTTGCGCAATGCCAAGCATTGGCTGGAGGGGTGTAAACCTCACCGCCATTGGACTCTGGAACAGTGGAAATGCGTTCTCTGGAGTGATGAATCATGCTTCACCATCTGTCAGTCCGACGGACAAATCTGGGTTTGGCGGATGCCAGGAGAACGCTACCTGCCCAAATGCATAGTGCCAACTGTATAGTTTGTTGGAGGAGGAATAATGGTCTTGGGCTGTTTTTCATGGTTTGTGCTAGGCCCCTTAATTCCAGTGAAGGGAAATCTTAACACTACAGGATAGAATAACATTCTAGATGATTCTGTGGTTCCAACTTTGTGGCAACAGTTTGGGGAAGGCCCTTTCCTGTTTCAGCATAACAATGAATACTCCTGTGCACAAAGTTAGGTCCATACAGAAATGGTTTGTCGAGATCGGTGTGGAAGAACTTGACTGGCCTGCACAGAGCCCTGACCTCAACCCCATAGAAAACCTGTAATGGGAATTTAATCTTTGTGCTTTTCTTAACTAATTTCTGTGTTCAATTCATGTGCTGTTCTATAAACCAATTTCTATGTTCATGTAACTGGCTGACTGAACAAATCCTCACTATCATTAGCTGCAATTTGGCAGTACACCCAGACCTTGTTTTGAGAATGAAAAATATCTCAGTTTTAAGGTCTCAGCTTAGAGAGAAGAAGCTTCGTGAGGTATTGGTCTGTCAAATGTTATGAACCAGTATTGGTCGGTCAATGAAACAAAACGGTGATGAATTAATTATGCTAAATCATGCAAATTTAACTTGTCTGTGTATAGCCGTATAAAAGACAACTGCTGGGACTGCCCAGGCAGCGCACTGACAAATAAATAATGATTAATTTAAGATTGACTTCGGGTGTCCCTGTGTAAGAATTTCCACAGCACACCATTGGGACAAATTGGAGCGCTGACTGCGAGCCACGCCTAATCGGCCAACATCAGTGCCCGACCTCACTAATGTTCTTGTGGCTGAATGGAAGCAAGTCCCCGCAAAAATGTTCCATCATCTAGTGGAACATCTAGCGTTCCCAGAAGAGTGGAGGCTGTTATAGCAGCAAAGGGGGGGCCAACTCCATATTAATGCCCATGATTTTGGAATGAGATGTTCGACAACCAGATAGCCACATACTTTTGGCCATGTAGCAAAAAAATATACCTCAGACAGATACCTCGGGAGCTGAAGGTAGATGGACTGAAAAGGTCAAAACTTTTTCAGTATGAACATGCAACATCAATAACAATCAAGACTCATTGGTGATTTGTATTTTACTTTAAAAAACAATAACACGGTACAAAAGATGATAAAACAGCTAATTATTTCTGAGGACAGAGAGGGTGTCCTCAGTAAACAAAGGTTATTTCAACAGTTTGGGAAAAATATAACTACAGACCACTACACAGTTCAAATCATTGTAGAACTCTTCACTATAGGGCACGGCTATTCACTTATACCCTACGAGGTCTGGAGCCTGCTGGTTTTCTGTTCTACCTGATAATTAATTGCACACACGTGGTGTCCCAGATCTAAACCAATCCCTGATTAGAGAGGAACAATAAAAAAATGCAGTAGATGTCACGCCTGCTCCCGCTCTCCCTCTAGCGCTCGAGGGCGCCAGGCGACCCATCATTACGCACACCTGTAACCATCGTTACACGCATCAGCGCTTCATTGGACTCACCTGGACTCCATCACTTATTAATTGCCTCCCCTATATTTGTGTGTTCCTCAGTTTCATCCCTGTGTCAGCACTAATGTTGCTTTGTTTCTCCTGTCCAGACGCTGTCCTTGTTTTGTTTCATGTCGGTTCTTTATTAAATATTCCCTGTATTTGCTTCTCGTCTCCCAGCGTCTGTCCTCACAGTGGAACTAGCTTCTAGATCCAGAGTTGAGTTATAGGGTATGTCACAAATTGTGTATTCATTGGTGTATGCATCAGCTGATGCAAACAAATGTCCCCTTTGGGGATTAATAAAGTAGGCTACTATCTTATCTGAGCTGTTTTCCATAGATGTCTGAAAATCAACCAATACTGTAAAGGTGTATAGGACCTGAAATAAAAAGTCCTCCATAAAATCGTCAAAAAGCCTCTTGCTTTAACCTGTATAACACCTGCTCCGGGATTAGTGACCCAGTCACCTTGACAATCTTCTCTCAGGATCCGGAGCCTTGCAGAGAGACATATGGCAATGATGCAGCATTTTATTTAAAATTCCTGAAACTGTTCTGTAATGGGCAACACAGTATGTATAAATATGAATCATGAAACTTCCAGAGATGTCCATACACAGCTCTCAGACCTTGTCCAAAATGACTTTGCTTCTTTTCAACTCCAGCACCTTAGAGCTATACCGCACAAGCTCCACCTCCTCATCTATTGGCGGTGTGGCAATAGCGACACCGCTTCCCATTCATTTTCAATGGAAGGAAAGCAGTGAGAAGCGTAGTGGGCGGGGGACCGTTCGGCGGCTCGAACGTAGTGTGGGAGGCGGTGAAAAAGTTCAGCATTTCCCAGCTTCATGCAAATCACCAGCGGCGACCCCTGTGCAATGACCAATTATATTGAGTGGTTCCCATGACGAATTTGATGCTACGCGACCCAACGCTGGAGACTTTCTTCAGCAAAGGTGGCTGACAAAAATACTAGGATGGAAGCAAATGTAAGTCATTATTTAAGTGATAACGCCAGAGGAGCCCGTGTTTGGAGGAAAATTTGGCATGGGTATTGTTAGGAACGAGACGAAGTAGAGTGCCGGCAAACCGTGCCATTATATCCTCCAAACACCGGCTTTGAGAGCATTATCACTTTTATACAAGGGGTTACCAACATATTTAACAAATGATTGAAATGTGAGTATGTCTAAACTTTATTTTGATGAATTTATTCATACTATTTCATCCTTCCACAAGATATAGTCCCGACACAAATCTAGGGTTGCTACCCAAGCCGGCTGGTCGTTCATTCTATTGGTTCGGTTGCCAGAGACACAACCCAGTCGTTCAGTCTTTTTGTTCTGTATCTATGGATGGGACCCAGTCATTCGTTCTAAATGTTCCATTGCCATTGCTAGCTAGCCAACTACAGTACGGCTAACTTACAGTCACATCAAACAGAACAGACAGAATAACAGCAGTAGCTGCATTTGCATTTGTTTAAACTTCTTCGGGATCGGTGTCCCTTCCACCGGACGGTTGAGCTAACGTAGGCTAATGCGATTAGCATGAGGTTGTAAGTAACAAGAACATTTCCCAGGATATAGACATGTCTGATATTGGCAGAAAGCTTAAATTCTTGTTAATCTAACTGCACTGTCCAATTTACAGTAGATGTTACAGTGAAAGAATACCATGCTATTGCTTGAGGAGAGTGCACAATTTTGAATGTGAAAAGTTATTAATAAACAAATTAGGCACATTTGAACAGAAATGCAATGGTTCATGGGATCAGTCTAAAACTTTGCACATACATTGATATAAAATCTAAATTGCACCTGGACTGGAATAATACATTATGGCCTTTCTCTTGCATTTCAAAGATGATGGTACATCATTTTTTTCTTTGTATTATCTTTTACCAGATCTATTGTGTTATATTCTACTACTTTTCCATAAACTTCAAAGTGTTTCCTTTCAACTGGTACCAAGAAATATGGATATCCTTGCTTCAGGGACTGAGCTACAATCAGTTAGATTTGGGTATGTCATTTTAGGCGAAAATTGAAAAAAATAGGGTAATCCTTAAGAGGTTTTAAGCTATTTTCTAGTGACATTTATTTGGATACATCCATAACTATGAGCTAATGCGGTGCGATTTCGCCTGGCATAGAAAATGTTCTCTCTTGTCAGGACAGTGTTGTTCAGAGCAGCTAGCCAACAACACAGCTAACACAATAACTTCAAACTGAACCTGGAAAGACTGCAAACTAGCTTCGTTTCGTTTGACCTTTTTCAATTAACATTTCTTTGTATATATCCATACAAATTATGCCAGCTGATTCATGATTTTGACTGGCTGAGAAACGCTGCCTGCCTGCCTGTCTGTCTCGTCCTGATTCCCGACCCCTACACGTTCATTACTATTGGACAGCTGGAGATCGAATTTGAATATTGAAATAATGTTGCAAATGTCGGAAAGACAGACAGCAAGGTTGATACAAATTTCGGCTGTTGAAAACGAAACGTCAGTCTAAAAGAAATGTGAGATAATGTCTAGATGCTTTTTATAGTGGAGATCAAGTTTATTACTTGCCCGGCTGGACTGATGAAACAGTGTATTGCGTAGTCAGATGGAACAGAGTAAATAGGGATTTTAACATCATAGATTTAGCCGATGGTAATTTGTGGAAGAGACACCGGCTGGAATGCGCTTTTAACCAATCAGCATTCAGGGTTAGACCCACCCGTTGTATAAAACGTCAATACAAATCATGCAAAAAATGTACAGTTGAGAGGAATATGTTAGTTAATGTAAAGACCAGTGGCGACTGGTCACTCAGAGCAGGTGGTGCAGAGCAATTTTTTTTTTTTTATAAAACGTTTGAGGGGATTGCCTGTTTTGCATGTTATTTTGGCATTAATACGTGTCACATATCAATCAGTTTGCAAACAATGTAAAACATTTTTTTTTTTTATTGACTTATTAAAGCTGCATACAAACAGGGTCTCTTTTTTGCTATCTTGAGTAAGGCAGGTTCAAAATGCAAGTGTTTCAGCCTAAATCAGTGCTTTCTGTGGTGGTGGGGCAGCCAGTGGAAATACGGATCATAGGGGTTGGTAATGTTCTCTAGTTGCGCCGTGATTGGCTCAGTGTTCTGTCACTCATGGGGACACTACGTCACTGCCAAATCTAAGGGTAGAGCTCAAAAATTCAAACCCTTGGGTGCTGCCATAAAGTCACATTAGAAGTGCCCATCCAAGAAGGCTCAAGGTCATTGGCCACAGATAAAATTACGTTAAATCACGCTATATCTACAGTAGCTTTGATTGGACTGATCATGTCAACATCATACTTTCTAAATCTTAGCTAGCAGTCATCATCATGAATCAAGTTAACAATCTTCTGGCAAATCCCTTTTAATCCTTGTACTATGAAGAGAATTAATTAAAAGAAATTATAGATAAAACGTGTCGTGCTCATCAGCCATTGGACATAAATATTACACAACAAGTTGGAAATCTCAAATTTAACAATGAGTGGTTTGGAAGGAATCCGTGGCTAACTGCAAGCATTGCAAAGCAATCACTAGCCTGCTATTCAGTGGAGCAGCTGTGTGGTCCCAATTCTGGGTTTAAGGGTCTATTTTCCAAGCTTAAAATGATAAACATTCAACATTGGCCATGCTTAAGTGTATGTAAACTTCCGACTTCAACTCTACTTCTTCTTGTTATTGGTGGGGCTAGCAGCAGCAGCCCCAGTTTAGATATTCAACATACTTCTTCTTATAATTATTATTCCGCCACCTACTCCTACAGCGTTTATGCTAGAAACGCCGTTCCAACTTCAGAACGTGCGGAATGGTCTGGATTGATTTGCATGTTTACAACTTTTTGATATCTGCTATACTTTTTCCGTTATACATTTGTTTGTTGTCTTTTTTGTCCCCCCATCCGCTAACATGGGATTTCTCAATGTTTTTAATCCTCTCCATTGTGACATCATCACTTCTAATTGTCATTTTCTCATTAAACTTTTGACGCAAATCAGATAATAATTCCACTCTGCAACCACTTAGACAAAATATTTCAAGCTTACTAGCTTCATCTATTTCTCTGCTACTCAAATGTAGAATATTCACATCAAAAGTTACAGCAGTTTAAGTAACCGCATCATCATAATTTTCTGTAACATTTTGGCAAACAACGTCCATTTTGACCACTACCGCAACAAGTTAGACAAAAAGTTAGAGGGTATGGGATATTCGTTTACTTCTCTGCTTTTCATAACTGTGCGCAGAATCAAATTATTCAATACGGAACTTACGGTTCAGCTGTTTTTGTAACTGCATTACCATGTGTTTTTCAAACTTTCCCAAACAGCTGCCGTTTTGACCACTAACACTATTACATACCACAACTACACATCTTCTGACAGCAACGACACAACTGCTTACCATATCTAGTGACAACAACCACACAATTACTTACTAGCGACCACATAACTGCTTACCATATCTAGTGACAACAACCACACAATTATATACCACAACCACACAACTTCTGATCACACATTTAACTACTGACCATATCCTAACTACTACTGACCACAACTACTGAACCACATAACCACTGACCACATCTTCTGACCTCAACCGCACGACTTCTGACCACATCTAGTATCTACAACCACACAATTACACACCACAACTGCACAACTTCTGACAGCAACCACACAACTTCTGACCTCAACCACACAA